>NC_091282.1:1114300416-1114604861 GCF_032444005.1 Ranitomeya imitator
TTTACAGTAATGGTCATCACTATCCCCATGGGGGCTCAAACTCTAAATAACCTATCAGTATGTCTTTGGAGTGTGGGCGGAAACCAGAGCACCGGAGGAAACCCACGCACACACGGGGAGAACATACAAATTCCTGCAGATGCCGTCCTTGGTGGGATTTGAACCCAGGACCACAGACCTGCAAAGCAACAGTGCTAACCACTGAGCCACTGTGCTGCCTTATAAATTAAAGATCTAAAGCTTGGGTGTGAAAATGACTTGTGGCAGCCAGTGTGTATGATGTCGGCTGGCTCACACTGTAAGGTTCTACACTCCATGACATTGGATATAGCAGCAGTGTCAGATCTGATGGGCAGCAGCGGTATGACTAATAGCTGCAGAACAGTCAGCATAACAGTGACAGGTATGCTATTAGGTCTCTGGCAGGGTCGAATAGAGGCAGTAATATAAATAAATAAAGATTATTATTATTCTAAAGTAATATGGTAGTCATGGGGCCTCCGGACCCACAGCTACTGAGCTTCATCTAAACCCTGAAGTCATGTTCATCTTGAGCTACGAAGGACAAAGAGCAGCAATCCATCAGCACCTTCAATCAAATTGATGAGGAGCCATTGGATGAAGGGAAAGTGCTCACCTTCTGTCTAACCACCTAGATGCTGCTGTCACTATTGGCTTAGGCATTTGAGGGGGTTAAAGGGAATCCTGTATGCCTCATATTAGTGGTCTTGTTGTTGAGAAATCTTATATTCTTTCCTGATGCTAATGATTTCTTCCAGGCTTCAGAGCATACTGTGCCTGGAAGAAATCCCTGCCTCCTGTCTTCATTATTATACCACTCACTGCCATGTACGTGAGTTGTGGTTATGGAATCCTGTGCCTGCGCCTTGTATTCCCTCCACAATACTTACCTTTCCCTCCTTTCTATGGGCTCTGCATTCAGGGATCTTCTGCCCAGACGCTGGCGACTTTTGCTTCAGTGAACTCTGGTGTCCGCGACCGCGACCATAAGATGCTCTCTCCACTTCCTCCCTCCATAGTCATCACTATCTATACATGGTTCCTAGCAATGACTATGCAGGGAGGTATTGGGGAGAACACCTTATTATCGCGGAAGCCAGAGGTCACTGTGACTCGCTTGCGCCTTCTCAGAAGATCCCTGAACACTCCACCCATAGAAGGGAGGATGAGGTATGGATTGTTGAGGGAGTGCAGGTTGCAGGCACAGGATTCCGGCGCCACAACTGACGTGCATGGGAGGGTGGTGGTATTATAATGAAGACAGGAGGAAGGGATTTCTTCCAAGCAACAAATAAAATTCCTCAACAACAAGACCGCTAATATGAGACATACAAGACTAGTGTAACATTTCTATCATCTGTATGCCCATATTAATAAGTCACACAGTTGTGCTCAAAAGTTTACATACCCCTGTATACAGTGCCTACAAGTAGTATTCAACCCCCTGCAGATTTAGCAGGTTTACACATTTGGAATTAACTTGGCATTGTGACATTTGGACTGTAGATCAGCTTGGAAGTGTGAAATGCACTACAGCTAAAAAGAATGTTATTTCTTTGTTTATTTTTTTTTTTAAATTGTGAAAAGTCTTTTCAGAGGGTCATTTATTATTCAACCCCTCAACCCACCAGAATTCTGTTTGGTTCCCCTAAAGTATTAAGAAGTAGTTCAGGCACAAAGAACAATGAGCTTCACATGTTTGGATTAATTATCTCTTTTTCCAGCCTTTTCTGACTATTTAAGACCCTCCCCAAACTTGTGAACAGCACTCATACATGGTCAACATGGGAAAGACAAAGGAGCATTCCAAGGCCATCAGAGACAAGATCGTGGAGGGTCACAAGGCTGGCAAGGGGTACAAAACCCTTTCCAAGGAGTTGGGCCTACCTGTCTCCACTGTTGGGAGCATCATCTGGAAGTGGAAGGCTTATGGAACTACTGTTAGCCTTCCACGGCCTGGACAGCCTTTGAAAGTTTCCTCCCGTGCCGAGGCCAGGTTTGTCCGAAGAGTCAAGGCTAACCCAAGGACAACAAGGAAGGAGCTCCGGGAAGATCTCATGGCAGTGGGGACATTGGTTTCAGTCAATACCATAAGTAACGTACTCCACCGCAATGGTCTCCGTTCCAGACGAGCCCGTAAGGTACCTTTACTTTCAAAGCGTCATGTCAAGGCTCGTCTACAGTTTGCTCATGATCACTTGGAGGACTCTGAGACTGACTGGTTCAAGGTTCTCTGGTCTGATGAGACCAAGATCGAGATCTTTGGTGCCAACCACACACGTGACGTTTGGAGACTGGATGGCACTGCATACGACCCCAAGAATACCATCCCTACAGTCAAGCATGGTGGTGGCAGCATCATGCTGTGGGGCTGTTTCTCAGCCAAGGGGCCTGGCCATCTGGTCCGCATCCATGGGAACATGGATAGCATGGCCTACCTGGAGATTTTGGCCAAGAACCTCCGCTCCTCCATCAAGGATCTTAAGATGGGTCGTCATTTCATCTTCCAACAAGACAACGACCCAAAGCACACAGCCAAGAAAATCAAGGCCTGGTTCAAGAGGCAAAAAATCAAGGTGTTGCAGTGGCCTAGTCAGTCTCCTGACCTTAACCCAATTGAAAACTTGTGGAAGGAGCTCAAGATTAAAGTCCACATGAGACACCCAAAGAACCTAGATAACTTGGAGAAGATCTGCATGGAGGAGTGGGCCAAGATAACTCCAGAGACCTGTACCGGCCTGATCAGGTCTTATAAAAGACGATTAGTAGCTGTAATTGCAAACAAAGGTTATTCCACAAAATATTAAACCTAGGGGTTGAATAATAATTGACCCACACTTTTATGTTTAAAATTTATAAAAATTTAACTGAGCAACAAAACTTTTTGGTTTGTAAGATTTATGCATCTGTTAATAAATCCTGCTCTTGTTTGAAGTTTGAAGGCTCTAACTTATTTGCATCTTATTAAACCTGCTAAATCTGCAGGGGGTTGAATACTACTTGTAGGCACTGTAAGTTTTGCTTTCTTGGCCTTTTTGCAGAGACTATGAATGATAACACCAAAACGTTTTCTCCTTTCATGGTTAGTGGTTGGGTGAAGCCATTTCTTGTCAAACTACTGTGTTTTCTCTTTTTAAATCATAATGACAACCCAAAACATCCAAATGATCCTGATCAAATGTTTACATACCCCATTTCTTATTACCATGTATTGCCCCCTTTAACATCAATGACAGCTTAAAGTCTTTTGTGGTAGTTGTGGATCAGGTTCTTTATTTTCTCAGATGGTAAAGCTGCCCACTGTCTTTGTCAAAAAGTCTCCAGTTCCTGTAAATTCCTGGACTGTCTATCATGAACTGTGCGCTTGAGATCTCCCCAGAGTGGCTCAATGATATTCAGGTCAGGAGACTGAAAAGAGCTGGGACCTTAGTCTGAAGCATTACCGTTAGTAACACACTACACCATCATGGATTAAAAGGAGTGGCTCCGTGAGAAACATTTGAAGGTCCTGGAGTGGCCTGGCCAGTCACCAGACCTGAACCCGATAAAAAAATCTTTGGAGGCAGCTGAAACTCAATGTTATGTAAAAATCAAACAATTAGATTTTTTGCTTTTCCAAGATTCTGTCTCTCACAGTTGAAGTGTACCTATTTAAAAAATTACAGACCTCTCCAATCTTTTTAGGTAAGAAAACTTGCAAAATTAGCAGAGTATCAAATACTTATTTCCAACACTATAAATATGAGGTTCTTAGCGCACATAGAGATCAATATGTGCGAGCCCATCTGCCAACGTCAAGGCGACCTCTTCAGATGGGTCCCTACACTAACTTAACACTATCTTACTAACTGGGACTAGGCCTCACCAATCTCTTAAAATTTCTAACATTTTTTTTATTACTGCACCATTATATTTAGAAATTTACACCTGTAGTTAAAAATATTACCCTTCTTATTCTAATAGTGGTACTGATAAAATCCTAATAAATAATGCTTAATGGGTTTTTTTGATCCAGAAGAAGGCAAAAACCCCTGGACACCTTCAGCCAATTTGTGCCACAGGGGAAAAATTCCTTCTTGACCCCGAGAAAAGGCGATCAGTCCTAGAACCCTGGATCAATCCTAATAATGTTATTACTAGTTATCTTATTTACTATTTATCTTATTATCTTATTAATATTTTATTTTAGGTTTTTGTTGATTTTAGTGATTTTATATCTATGTCCTATGTACTGCTATTTTATTACATTACTAATCTAACTTTTCTATAACTACGGTACTTAAAATAATTGAACTACTTCTATAATTATTTTTAAATTAAATTAATATTCTGCTATCTTATTACAGTATTATTCTTTCCTATCACTACTAATACTACCCTATGCCTACAGTGTTGATCCAGAAGAAGGCAAAAACCCCTGGACACCTTCAGCCAATTTGTGTCTCAGGGGAAAAATTCCTTCTTGACCCTGAGAAAAGGCGATCAGTCCTAGAACCCTGGATCAAACCTAATTACATTATTACTAGCTATCTAATTAATTCTTGCACTACTAATGCGTAACTAACGACTATAGGTATTAATATTTAGATTTAAGGTTGTGTTATTTTTATAGATTTTATACTATTATTAATGTTCTGCTATTTTATTACATTCCTATCCTAACTTTTCTAGAATTATTTTTTTTGTTTTTTATTCTTTTTCTAAATATAACCATTTTATATTGTTACTATTAATATCCTGCTATCTTATTACAGTATTATTCTTTCCTATCACTACTTATACTACCCTATGCCTACAGTGTTGATCCAGAAGAAGGCGAAAACCCCTGGACACCTTCAGCCAATTTGTGTCTCAGGGGGAAAATTCCTTCTTGACCCCGAGAAAAGGCGATCAGTCCGAGAACCCCGGATCACACTGCTATTCTACCTACTACTATTACTACTGTTATATTATTACTATTTTTATTACTTTCTTACTATTATCACTAATATTATTACTCTTATTACACTGATATACTACCGCTATATTACTAGTATCCTGCTCTTATTATTCCCGGTGGTTTTATACTTACCTGCCGGTATTGCCGTATGTGAAGTTATCGGCAGAGAGGTTCCAGCAGGATGGTCCACATGATGTTCCTCTTTCCTCTCATATACCGGCTGATGTAATGGCTGATGTCGGCCTGGTCCTGCTTCATGTGCTGCTTGTAGGGATCCTTATGTTGAGTTTCATCTTCTCTGCTTTCTCCTCTTTTTTCTTCTTTTCTTCCTCGTTTTCCTCTTCTTCCTCCTCTTCATCCAGCCAGGCACACAGTTCTTTGAGGGTCTTGCGTCTTAATTCATTTTCCGTGATGCCCAGTTTAATCTTCTTTGTCACCTTCTCCTCTTCTTCCTCTTCATCCAGGTAGTTGCCCAGTTTAATCTTCTTTGCCACCTTCTCCTCCTCTTCCTCTTCTTCCTCTTTATCCAGGTAGTTGCCCAGTTTAATCTTCTTTGCCACCTTCTCCTCCTCTTCCTCTTCTTCCTCTTTATCCAGGTAGTTGCCCAGTTTTCGTTTCTTGTCTCTTTCTTCCCTTTTCCTTTTCTCCCTGGCTTGTTCTTCATCAGTTATGGCATATCTTTGGGCAATGGGGCTGGTCACCATCAGACGCTCCTTCTGGAAGAGGGGTGACGGGAGAAGCATCACACAGTAAGGTGGTCTTCTCAGTTGTTCCTCCGATGTGACGTAACCTGAAGAAAACACAACCATGTATTAGGAGCAATCCTAGCCGTACAGTGAAGAGTGACGTGACAGAATAGCGCCGCCACGCTGCCCCTCATCCCGCTAAGTACAAGTGTGTTTCTCCTTCCATTTACATGTAGTGCAGAATGCAGACAACTGTACAGCAATCTGTGGTCCGGAGGGGCCGCAGGAAGCTGGAGTTAATAATGTCCTCCTCTCCCTATAGGATACAGTTAGGCCGTGTTCTCACTGGTCATATCAGCCTCACTGAGTATTTAAGCTTTTAGTTACTGAGAAAATTCCTGGAGACTTAATCCCATTAAGTTGCAGTAATTTAATTTCTCTTTGTTTTTCTCTAGCATTTATTTACGGCTAAAATCAATTTTTTAAATTTGGTTATGAGTAAGAAAAAATAACTTTCACGGTTTGGCATTACAGGCTCAATGTTCAACTTTCATGTTCCTGTGGTTATAAATCGGCTAATAGGCTCTCAGGAAAAAAAACAATAAAAGATCTAAAAACTCTCCCTTTAAAGCTCACGCAGACCTCTCCTGACCCACGACCAGTCCTTGTATTAGCGGTCCGTGCTCGGATGTCTGCATGAGCTCTTAATATTCTAAGACTGTAAGAAGGAGCTCACTGATGGATCCTCAGTTAACTAATTCTACAGCAAGCAATAGACAGCACATAGGCTATAGACACAAACTATGCAAAGTTTTCAATTTGCATTAAAGTAAAAAATAATATCTCCCCACAGATGGGTGGTCTGTTTAAATTAAAGCCCCAGAAACCACATAACAGCAGCATAGAGAAGGGTCAGATCCCACAGACTGATGGATCCTACCTGGTCCAGCGCTGGCAGAATGCCCGATCCCCATGGTGTCCGCTGATAGCTCCACTTGTAGAAACCGATCCAAATCCTAGAAAACATCAGGAGCCGTCAGCAGGGGGTTTGGGAGCTGGTTTATAAGTCTTTGGTCTTAGAAACATTGGCTATAAAGTAGGAGGTATTGTTGGGGAAAGGTAAAATTGGGAAATGTGTAGGATATTTACACCTCTCGTGTCTCCCCTTTTCCTCATAGTCTGTAAGCTTGCGAGCAGTGCCCTCACTCCTCCTGGTATCTGTTTTGAACTGTATTCCTGTTATGCTGTAATGTCTATTGTCTGTGCAAGTCCCCTCTATAATTTGTAAAGCGCTGCGGAATATGTTGGCGCTATATAAATAAAAATTATTATTATTATATTTACTGTTCTATATACGAGCTTCATTACAGGGGAATCATCAGCTGGAACAAGTTGTCGCCTTATCCATGGGCTAGGTGATGGCTTATAGATCAGTGGGGTCCGACTCCCAGAAATCTCCAGAACAGGGAATTTTTATCCACATTTGATGTGAGTGAGGGGCACATGTGTGACCGCCACTCCATATATTTTCTATGGGGACTTCAGGAGCGGTGTACTCGGCTTTCTCCAGTAGCCCCATAGAGAATGAATGGAGCCATGGTCGGGCGAGGGCTCTGCTGCTCTGTGCTAACAGGATAACAGTGCCATGTTCTGGTGATTAGTTCGGTTCCCAGTGGTCGGACTCAGATAAGTGATGACCTGTCCCAATGGGAGCACCCCTTTATTCTGTGGTGTTTATGGAGGATGGTATATCATGCAGAGTTCTAGCACTGCTACACTTTGGGCCATTCTGTGTGCATCGGGGCCATTCCCCATGTAGGAGAGGAGCTGGGAGTAAATATTGGGGTCTCGTCGCATTATCCACCCAGATGGGAGATGTAACAGATGCCGGCCCCCCACTGGTGTCCCAGCGTCTCATGTGTTGGGGAAATGATGACGTATGTCCTGATAAATGTGACCATTCCTGTGAGTGGTGGTCTCTGGGTGCGTGTGGTGGGATGTGGGGTCCGTCCGTTATATGAGAGCAGGGTTATACCTGAAATCTCTCGCTGATCGCTGCTGTCTGTCTTCACACTCAGATGAGATGGAACAAACTGACCACATAGAATTGTTTTTTTTTTTCAAATTCAAACCGAGCAATCCTATTGGCTGTTTATGAATGCCGTTACCATGGTGACAGAAGTATGTGCAGATTTAAAGGGACAGGACGCTAACATTGTACTATAGTGTATTTTATTACATATTTCACATAATAGTGGCTAATATATGGACCTGCACAGATAATGTGTGGGCACACACTTATATATCTCCTCATACTTTTCATACAGTTATATGGAGGAGCTGCAGAGATACTTTGGGGGTAACATAACTTGTGCTACTTTTAAATATGTATAAAGTAGGCTGGTAATGTATGTAATGGGCCGAAGATTAGGGATTTATGTTCAATACAAATCTAACTATTGATCAGAAGTCACTGGGAGAGATTTATCACCTAAATGGGACAGGATCCTGCATTTATGTGTGGCAAAAGCTGTATTTCATGAGTTACTCCTCGTATTTTAAACACTTTCTGTGCCTTGTCTGATGAGAGGCGTGGCTTAGCTGGGAAAGGGTGTGGCTTAGTGGAAGAGGCGTGACTTGCAGGAGAGGGGAGGAGTGTAACATTCTGCACCAGAAATTGCACCAAAACTGTAGCTCACGTTTCTGGCACAAGCAAATTATCAAATGGCAGCTGCAAGAGGAGTGCGACCTTCCTCGCACTGATCTTTACCAGTTCTTCCATTAGCGACACATTTACTTAATGGGAGACGCTGGAGGTGACAGGTGGACAACCCCTGAGTAGAATAATTCTCCACATCACCAACATGGACAGTTCCCTAGTAGTCATTTCTACGCAACATCAGTACTTGTTCAAGTTAGAAAACAAAGAAGAAAACGATGATCTAAAATTCAACAAAAATGTAGAATAATAAGCATTTTTCAAACTTTTTAAAGCCTAAATGAGTTTTCCACTCTTTTAGTAATGATGGGCTATCGATGTCTGATCAGTGGGGGTGGACACCCAGATCCTCAGCTGTTCTCGGGGCTGGCGGCATCCGGAACTGCTCAGTTATGTGGCTGCACAGCGCAGCTCCGTCTACTGTATTGGGGCCGCGACGGAGTACAACACATCAATTCAATAAGAGGTGGTTGTGCATTATCCGGCCACGGCCCTATACAATAGACGGAGCTGTGCTGTGTACAGTAACTGAGCAGTTCCGGCCGCCACAGAGAACAGGTGGTAGTATGCAAAAAGTTATCACATACAATTAATGTTTATTGTACACGAAAAAAAAAAGCAAAACACTTAAAAAGCCAAATGGCTGTTGATCACATAAACCCATAATAGAGTCTATGAAAACCTTGTTGTGCCCTTTGACTAATGCCCCCAGACGTTTTCCTACATTTTGTTAACCATATTTTTCGTCACCTTGTGGGTAGATTTGTAATGGTGTATCTTGACGATATTTTAATATACAGAACATATCCAGGTGAAGTGTCACTGGATGCGCTGCTGATAATAGAATTCCACGAATATTTTCCCATTTCCAAAGTCAATGAATTTTGAGGTCAACACAGGACCTCTTCATCAGGACAAAAACCTAGTGGAAGCTTCACACTAGACCTTGGAAATCAAGGTCCCAGAGTCTGGAAGAAGAGTGGAGAGGCCACAATCCAAACTGCTTGAGGTCTAGTGTGAAGTTTCCACAATCAGTGATGGTTTGGGAGCCATGTCATCTGCTGGTGTAGGTCCACTGTGTTTTATCAAGACCAAAGTCAGAGCAGCCGTCTAAAAGGAAATTCTAGAGCACTTCATGCTTCCCTCTGGTGACAAGCTTTTTGGAGACGGAAATTTCATTCTCCAGCAGGACTTGGCACCTGTCCACACTGTCAAAAGTACCAATACCTGGTTTACAAACAACAGTATCACTGTGCTTGATTGACCAGCAAACTCACCTGACCTTAACCCCATAGAGAATCTATGGGGTATTGACAAGAGGAAGATGAGAGACACCAGACCCAACAATGCAGACGAGCTGAAGGCTGCTTTTAAAGCAACCTGGGCTTCCATAACACGTCAGCAGTGCCACAGGCTGATAGCCTCCATGCCACGCCACATTGATGCAGTAATTGATGCAAAAGGAGTCCCGACCAAGTATTGAGTGCATTTATTAAACATACATTTCAGTAGGCCAACATTTCCGATTTTAAAATAATTATTCAAGCTGGTGTTATAAAGTATTCTAATTTACTGAGATACTGACTTTGGGGTTTTCATTGGCTGTAAGCCATAATCATCAACATTATCAGAAATAAGCACTTGAAATACATCACTCTGTTCGTAATGACTCTGTATAATATGAGATTTCACATCACAAAGAACTGAAATAATTTAACTGTTTGATGATATTCTAATTTTGTGAGAAGCACCTGTACTCACTTGATCTCAAATCACATCAGGTACACATCCGACAGGTTTTACAAATTTTTAAAGATAATAAACGGTACGCCAAATTAGAAAAATGTGCATTCACCGTACAAGATATTCAGTTCCTGGGTTTCCACATGTCTGCAGCAGGTTTCCGGATGGACCCTGATAAAATACGTGCAGTTCTGAAATGGAATCTGCCAGAAAATCTGACAGCACTGCAACGCTTTTTGGAGATTGCTAACAACTTCTCGTTGATTACACTGGTCAACGCAATTTTTCTGGCAAAAGGTTTTAAAACATATTTTAAGTCCATTTTGGCTGCTGATTACGAATATGAACTCCGTTTTTGGCTATCGCATCAGGATTTCGAGATATTTTTAATTTTTGATGAAAATTACTCCTCATGTTTTATGATAAAAACACATGATTTTCGGTACAACATTTTGAATATTTTTAATCAAGGAATAACAAACATTATAAAGTCTATGTACAGCAAATCAAATATACTTACAGAATTAAACTACAAAATATAAAAGCACATATATATGGCACACAGATGAATGACAAATGGCAGCTATTTGAACTTTCTTTTCTTGGCTGATCTGTGATGTACAGCTTCTGGGTTGTCTCTCATTAAGCTCCAGCAATAGTCAGCGATCATATGTGAGTCCCACCGGCCTTGATACCGTTCTTCCATTGTTTTAATGTCCTGATGAAAACGCTCCCCTTGTTCCTCACTCACATCCCCAAGGTTCTCTGGAAAAAAGTCCAAATGGCTGTGTAAGGGTATGTTCACACGTTCCTGATTTCTATCCTTTTTTTTTCAGGACTGTTTTTTAAAAAACTGCAGCTCTTGGCAGAAAACGCAGGTCCTTTTTTTGGTCCTTTTTTTGTCCTTTTTTGATCCTTTTTTTGATCCTTTTTTTATGCAGTTAAAATGGCTGAAAATACCCTAACCCTACCCCTAACCCTACCCCTACCCCTACCCCTACCCCTAACCCTACCCCTAACCCTACCCCTATCCCTAACCCTACCCCTACCCCTAACCCTACCCCTAACCCTAACCCTACCCCTAACCCTATTCTAACCTTAGTGGAAAAAAAAAAATTCTTAATTTTTTTTATTGTCCCTACCTATGGGGGTGACAAAGGGGGGGGGTCATTTACTATTTTTTTTTATTTTGATCACTGAGATAGGTTATATCTCAGTGATCAAAATGCACTTTGGAACGAATCTGCCGGCCGGCAGATTCGGCGGGCGCACTGCGCATGCGCCAGCCATTTTGCAAGATGGCGACGCCCAGGGAGAAGACGGCCGGACGGACACCGGGACGCCGGGTAAGTATAAGGTGGGGAGATTAGGGCACGGGGGGGCATCGGAGCACTGGGGGGGGCATCGGAGCACGGGGCGGTGCGATTGGAGCACGGGGGGGCGGGATCGGAGCACGGGGGGGGCAGCCACACTCCGCCCACGCACTTCCGCCCGCTTCCCCGCACTCCCTGCTGCAGCGGTTCGGCACCACAAACCGCAGTAAAACCCGCAGATATTTTTTTCATCTGCGGGTTTTACTGCGGGTTTGACCTCACAATGGAGGTCAATGGGTGCAGAACCGCTGCTGCTCCGAAAAAAGAAGTGACATGGTACTTCTTTTTTACCGCGGCTATTCAGCGCGGCTTTTTTTCCCGATTCCCGCATCATGTGCACAGTGGTTCCTGTTTTCCATAGGGTACAGTACACTGTACCCTGCATGGAAAACAGCTGCGGAACCGCAGCGGCAAAAACGCTGCGGTTCCGCAGAAAAAAACGCACTGTGTGAACATGGCCTAAATAGTGAATCTTGATACTCATTCTACATCCAAGATTTTGCAGACTCATTAGTAGCTCTTCCACAATCTCTTCATAGTTGTCTGCTTTCTTATTCCCTAGAAAATTCTGCACCACATTACAAAATGCATTCCAAGCTCTTTCTTCTGTCTCATTCATTAATGTGATAAACTTTGGGTCTCTAATAAGTGTTCTTATTTGAGGTTCATCAAATATTCCAGCCTTTTTCTTCTCTTCACTAAGACCAGGAAAAGTTGAACATATATAGTTAAAGCATTCTCCACTGTGATTGAGAGCTTTGATGAACTGCTTCATCAATCCAAGTTTTATGTGTAAGGGAGGAAAGACAATGTCTTTCCTATCCACTAGAGGATCATGGATGACATTCTTATCGCCAGATGCCAAACTCTGTCGCTGAGGCCATTCAGTTTTCACCCAATGCTCTGCTGTAGCTCTACTGTCCCAGTAGCACAGAAAACAAGGGTGTTATCATAACAAATGGGAATTATAAATATTCAAAGAAAACAAAGATATTCTCACATTTATTGGGAGACTAAGTGAAAACAAAATTTACCTTAGTGAACCGTATAAACTGGCACGTTTCATACACTTCTTATATTTATCATGGAATTCATGAAAATGGGCTATATACCTATAGCACAAAAACGTGATGTGATAGAGAAATTATAAGATCAGATTTGAATTCAGCACCCTCAAATTAGTCTAAAACTGTTCTTAAAGTCCATGCTAGAATTTTTTTTTTGTAGACCAGTGTTATTAAATCACTCACTGACATGACAAAGAAAGGTCTGGACTTCTTCAGGTGGTCCAACTGCGCCCGTCACGCATTTTCTTCTTTGAAGAAATGCTTTTCCACTGCTCCTGTATTCAGTCAACCAAATTTTCCCAACTATTTACCTTTGAGGTTGATGCATCTGAGGTGAAGGTCGGGGCTGTGTTGTCTCAAGGGTCATCTCCTAGCAAAGGGCATCAATGTGCATTTTTCTCTAAAAAACAATCGTCTGCTGTAGGCAATAGAGATCTTTTTGCCATAAAGTTCGCATTTGAACAGTGGTGTCCCTTTTTGGAGGGGGAAGACCACCCTGTCGTTATCTTTACTGGTCATAAAAATATGTTGTTCCTCGAATCAGCTAAACATTTTAAAGGAGTTGTCCACTACTAGGACAACCAATTCTTGATCGAAATGTTTGGTCTCGATAACATGAAGCCTATACTCACCTCCCGTGCTGGAATGGTTCCCGCAGTGTCAGCACTCGCTCTCCCCGAGGCTCCGGTGCGGTGCTGTGATGCGTGATGCCTGCGTTCAATCAGTGCTGGCGTCACTATCCCTGCCTTCGGACATTTTGAACATGAAGAGGGAATCCAGGCTGCAACTGATCCCCAGCTTCCTCTTCCTGCTCAAAATGTCCGAATACGGAATAGTGATGCCACCACTGATTGGTTGCTAGCATCACGTCACACCACACGAGAGCCCTGGGGAGAGCAAGTGCCGACACCTGTGGCCCGCACAGGAGGTTAGTATAAGCTTTATTATGTTATTATGTTATCCGGGCCAAGCGAGGGGTATAAGAAGTAGTTGTCCAAGTAGTGGACAACTTCTTTCATCCTAGACAAGCTAAATGGTGTTTGTTTTTTACCAGGTTTAATTTTATTGTCACCCTCCTGGGATTAAGAACGTCAAAGCTAAAGCTTTGTCTCAAAGTTTTGCTAGGGGTGGTTGTTTGGATGACTCTGTCCCTACCTTACAGGAAAGGGTGGTCATCTCTGCCGTGTGTTCTGAGCTGGAGCTAGAAGTTTTGAAGGCTCAGAGGGACGCTCCTGCTTGTCCTTCAGGGACATTGCATCTGCGTCTCAAAGGTTATGGGGCACATCATAGTTTGGTTTTCGCTGGTCATACAGGTAGTAATGCAACCTTGGACCTCCTTTCTTGTAGTTTTTGGTGGCCAAGGTTGCATCGGGATGTAGTCGACTTTGTGTCTTCCTGTAATGTCTATGCATTTTCTAGGACCCAGCATACTGGTCTGTCTGAGGCTCTTCTGCCATTAACCATTCCCGATCGGCAATGGACACATTTATCCATGGATTTAATTACAGATCTTCCTTCCTCTACTTGTAAGCCTGTTATCTTACGTTTGGTGGATAGGTGTAGTAAAATGCCACTCTTCATTGCTTTACCTGCTCTCCCTAATACTAAGACCCTGGCTCAGGTGTTTGTCAATTAGATCGTGAAGCTTCATGGGGTTCCCTCCAATGTGATGTCAGATTGGGGGACCTATTTTGTAGCTAAATTCTGGAGGGCATTTTGTTCTTGCTTAGGGATGCATCTATCCTTTTCTTCAGCATATCATTCTCAAACTAATGGTCAGATTAACCGTCTAAACCAAAGTCTGGAGACTTACCTCAGGTATTTTGTGTCAGATAACCAGGGAGATTGGTCATCTTTTCTACCATTAGCTGAGTTTGCCTTATACAATCATCACAGTGAGTCCACTAGTAAGTCACCATTGTTTGGTGCATGCGGCTTCCTCAATTCTATATCTTCAGTGAGAAGGGTCTTCAGGGGTTCCTTGGGAGGAAAGAGTCTCTTCATCATTCTCATCTGTATGGCAAGGGGTTCAGAACAACTTAAAGATCAAGGGGGACAGATACAAACGCAAGGCTGATAAAAAACAGTTGTCGGGTCCGGACCTGGATGGGAATGATTTAGTATGACTGTCTACGAGAAATATTAAACTGAAAATTCCATCCTGGAAATTAGGTCCTAGGTTCATTGGTCCTTACAAGGTGGTCGCCGTAATTAACCCTGTGGCTTGTTGTCTTGAGCTTCCTCTACGGCCGGAGTCACACTACAACGAGATACGGCCGAGTCTCGCAGGTTAAAAACAAGCTCTGGCGCCGGCACTCCGGAGCAGAGCGTGCGGCTCCTTGTGTTGCTATGTGGCCGCACGCTCCGCTCTGGAGTGCCGGTGCCAGAGCTTGGTTTTAACCTGCGAGACTCGGCCGTATCTCGCTGTGTGTGATCCCGGCCTAACTCTTAAAATCCACACATTGCAGCAGTGATAGCTTGTTGTCATAGGCTTAGCCTCAGGCGGAGATTACTGGGGTAGACGAGCCGGGATGGTTGTACAATATGTTTCGCTGTACAACAGTCTTCTCTGAATGTCTTTGAATCAGCATTCTTATAATGCTTTTTATGGAGATACGTGAAATATACGAACCATACAGCAACAATTGGATGCTATTAGCTCGGAAGTGTTTGCATTTTATCCCTTCAGATATGCAATCATTTTTCACATTGAAAGCAGAAATTTTCGTACAGCCACTAAAGTGCTCTTGTAAATCATAATAAATATCAAGCTAACAACAATCTGAATTGTCAGGTTACTTTCCTGAAAGCAGAGTTTATAAAAATTAGTTATCTGAGAATTATGAGCCGCAAAACTCCCAGTGACCGGCTAATTATTCTTCAGAGTGGAACGTCCGACTTCCCAATTTCAAACCTGTAAAAAGTATTTTGTTTTACAGCCGACAAGAGGAATTCCTTTATTTTTTTCTATATTCAAACAAAATCCATCTCCTCGTCATAAAACCTCCTTTTTTATTGCTGCCAAAAATGTGTTTCATCCTACTGAGGCTGTAAATGACTGTCATCTTAACATCCAAATATCAGGAATGACCAGATTTATTGGATTTTCATTCTGAATTAGCAGCTCTTGATGTTCTTAAAGTGCACTACACCTCTGAATAAAACAAATCTGCTATCCAGGGGTAAAGGGGACAAACTTTATTTTACTTATAGCCTATTTATACCAGCCACAACTACACATTCTAATGGTGCTATAAGACTGGCGGCAGCACCACAACTCCCAGCACCACATTAACAAGGGAATCTGTCAGCAGGATGTCACCCCCCAAAAACTATTTATATATGCATGCATCAAAGACAAGTCCAGCAATACCTTTACATGGCTGGTCCGTTCCTCCTTTACTGAAAAATCAGCGTTTGCATTTACAGTATTTTTGGGACTGTGAGACACTAATGGTGAGAGAACGTTCTCGGATGAGGTGTTATCTGAGCATGCTCGAGTGCTAGCCAAGTGTCTTCGCCGTGCTTGAAAAATATGGTTAAGTCCCTGCGGCTGCATGTCTCGCTGCTGTTCAACAGCCACAACATATGCAGGGATTTCCTGTTTGTTGGTCCCATACAGTGCATAAATAATATCCCAGACAGTGTCAGGAGGCTGGATCTGCTAGGGACAGGTGATAGAGGTCTCTAAATGACACATTCCCCCTTCATTTCCCCCCCCCCCCCCTCAACATTTTCTCATTAGAACAATATTATTAGCTGTGCTTAAATTTGGAGAATAAGGCTTTGTTAACCTCTTCATGACCTTGGGATTTTCCGTTTTTCCGTGTTCGCTTTTCGCTCCCCTCCTTCCCACAGTCATAACTTTTTTTATTTTTCCATCAATATGGCCATGTGAGGGCTTATTTTTTGTGGGACGAGTTGTACTTTTGAACAACATCATTGGTTTTACATATCATGTACTAGAAAAGGGGGAAAAAATTCAAAGTGCGGTGAAGATGCAAAACAAAAGTGCAATCTCATGTGGGTTTTTTATTGGCTTTTTTGCTAGGTTCAATAAATGCTAAAACTGACCTGCCATTGTGATTGTCCAGGTCATTACGAGTTTATAGACACCAAACATGTCTAGGTTATTTTTTATCTAAGTGGTGAAAAAAAATTCCAAACTTTGCTAAAAAAAAAATTGTGCCATTTTCCAATACCCGTAGCGTCTCCATTTTTCATGATCTCGGGTCAGGTGAAGACTTATTTTCTGCGTGCCGAGCTGATGTTTTTAATAATACCATTTTGGTGCAGATACGTTCTTTTGATCGCCCGTTATTTCATTTTAATGCAATGTCACGGCGACAAAAAAAACGTAATTCGGGCGTTTCAATTTTTTTTTCTCGCTACGCCGTTTAGCGATCAGGTTAATCCTTTTTTTAATTGATAAATTGCCGATTCTGAACACGGCGATACCAAATATGTGTATGTTTGATTTTATTTTTATTGTTTTATTTTGAATGGGGCGAAAGGGGGGTGATTTAAGCTTTTATATATTTTTTTATTTATTTCCTATTTTTCTAAACATTTTTTTTACTTTTGCCATGCTTCAATAGTCTCCATGGGAGGCTAGAAGCTGGCATAGCCTGATCGGCTCTGCTACATAGCAGCGATCATCAGATTGCTCCAATGTAGCTGAATTACAGGCTTGCTCACAGCAAGCCGGCATCAGCAACCATAGAGGCCTCAAGGAGACCGCTGGCTAATATGCCGACGCATCGCTGACCCCCAATCATGTGACGGGGGTCGGCAATGTGCGCATTTCCGGCCGCGTGGCCGGAAGCGGTAGTTAAATGCCGCTTTCAGCATTTGACAGCGGCATTTAACTAGTTAATAGCGGCGGGTGGATCGCGATTCCACTCGCAGCTATTGCGGTCAGGCACATGTCAGCTGTACAAACCAGCTGACATGTCCTGGCTTTGATGTGGGCTCAGCGCTGGAGCCCGCATCAGAGGGCGGTTCTGACCTCGGACGTACTATCCCAGCCAAGGTCAGAAAGGGGATAAAGTTGCTATTTTTTCCATTACTAAAAGGGAATAAGTCATCAGAAAATAATGTACTGTTGAAATCAGGTTTTATGATAAACCTATTTTTTTTTACATTTTCAGTAAAGTTTTTTTTTTTCATATCATGATCTGTATTTAAAAAAAAAATTGAAATCGTACAATTTTCACATTCTAGGCTTATACTTCCTGTCCTTTCAGGAGATCTACATGTATATTAGCAATAGACTGGCTGACTCTGTCTTTTGGATTGAAGCATCGAGTTCAACCTCAGGCCTGTCCCACACGTCCAGATAATTCCGGTACCGGAAAAATCGGTACCGGAATTATCCGTGTCCGTGTGCTCACGTGGCACATCAGTGTGGCACACGTGCGGCATCCGTGTGCCGCCTGTGTGCCGACTGGGTACCACACGCACCGTGCAGGAGACAGTGCTAGAGTTAAGGCTACGTTCACATTAGCGTTTTGCATTACACATTAGCGTCGGGCGACGCAGCGGCGACGCATGCGTCATGCGCCCCTATATTTAACATGGGGGACGCATGGACATGCGTTGTGCTGCGTTGTGCGACGCATGCGGTTTTTTTGCTGCAAGCGTCGGGCGCAGAAAACGCAACAAGTTGCATTTTTCTTGCGTCCAAATTTTGGCAAAAAACGACGCATGCGTCGCAAAACGCAGCGTTTTTGCGTGCGTTTTGGTGCGTTTTTATTTGCGTTGTGCGTTGCGTCGCCGACGCAGCAGCGCACAACGCAAATGTGAACGTAGCCTAAGCGCTGTCCCCTGCATTTGGTGCTGAAGCCGCCATTCATTTCTTCTCTCCAGCAGCGTTCGCTGGAGAGAAGATATGAAAAATCTTTTTTTTTGGTGTTTACAAAAAAGATCCCTGTCCCCAACCCCCTCCCACCCCCTGTGCGCCCCCACTGTTAATAAAATACTTACCCGGCTGCCTCGCTGCTTCCTCTCCGCGCCGCAGCTTCTCCTGTATGAGCGGTCACGTGGTACTGCTCATTACAGTGATGAATATGCGGCTCCACCCCTATGGGAGGTGGAGCCGCATATTCATCACTGTAATGGGCGGCACCACATGGCCGCTCATACAGGAGAAGCTGCAGCGAGGAGAGGAAGCAGCGAGGGAGCCGGGTAAGTATTTTATTAACAGCGGGGGAGGGCGGGCGCACAGGGGGTGGGAGGGGGTTGGGGACAGTGATCTTTTTTTTAGACACCAAAAAAAAAAGATTTTTCATATCTTCTCTCCAGCGAACGCTGCTGGAGAGAAGAAATGAATGGCGGCTTCAGCACCACGCTGGGGGACAGCGCTTACTGTAGCACTGTCTCCTGCACGGCACACGGACTGCACACGGACAGCATCCGTGTGCGGTACGTGTTTTACACGGACCCATTGAATTTAATGGGTCCGTGTAATATGTGCGCTCCCACGAACACCGACATGTCTCCGTGTTTTTCAAACTGACACATGGTCCGTGAAAACACGCTGACATGAGGGGACGGGAAGAAAAACATTAGACTCAAACAAAGAAGACCCAGGAAAACATACTCAGAAGGGAGGTAAGAACATTTCTAAAACAATCCACAGCGAGGAGATTGGAACAAAACAAAATCCTCTAAACTGCATGCTCGCAAACGCCAGAAGCCTGACAAACAAGATGGAAGAACTAGAAGCAGAAATATCTACAGGTAACTTTGACATAGTGGGAATAACTGAGACATGGTTAGATGAAAGCTATGACTGGGCAGTTAACTTACAGGGTTACAGTCTGTTTAGAAAGGATCGTAAAAATCAGAGAGGAGGAGGGGTTTGTCTCTATGTAAAGTCTTGTCTAAAGTCCACTTTAAGGGAGGATATTAGCGAAGGGAATGAGGATGTCGAGTCCATATGGGTCGAAATTCATGGAGGGAAAAATGGTAACAAAATTCTCATTGGGGTCTGTTACAAACCCCCAAATATAACAGAAACCATGGAAAGTCTACTTCTAAAGCAGATAGATGAAGCTGCAACCCATAATGAGGTCCTGGTTATGGGGGACTTTAACTACCCGGATATTAACTGGGAAACAGAAACCTGTGAAACCCATAAAGGCAACAGGTTTCTGCTAATAACCAAGAAAAATTATCTTTCACAATTGGTGCAGAATCCAACCAGAGGAGCAGCACTTTTAGACCTAATACTATCTAATAGACCTGACAGAATAACAAATCTGCAGGTGGTCGGGCATCTAGGAAATAGCGACCACAATATTGTACAGTTTCACCTGTCTTTCACTAGGGGGACTTGTCAGGGAGTCACAAAAACACTGAGCTTTAGGAAGGCAAAGTTTGACCAGCTTAGGCTACATTCACATTTGCGGTGCGTCGGGCGCAACCGCGGCGACGCATGCGCCATGCGCCCCTATATTTAACATGGGGGGCGCATGGACATGCGTTTTGCGACGCATGCGTTTTTTGGGCGCAAGCGTCAGGGCGCAGAGGACGCTGCTTGTTGCATCTTTTTTTGCTCTATAAAAATGAATGCATGCGTCACAAAACACAGCGTTTTGCTGCGTTTTGCATGCGTTTTTGCGTGCGTTGTGTGTTGCGTCGCCGACGCAGCACGAAACAACGCTAATGTGAACGTAGCCTTAGAGATGCCCTTAATCTGGTAGACTGGGACAATATCCTCAGAAATAAGAATACAGATAATAAATGGAAAATGTTTAAGAACATCCTAAATAGGCAGTGTAAGCGGTTTATACCTTGTGGGAATAAAAGGACTAGAAATAGGAAAAACCCAATCTGGCTAAACAAAGAAGTAAGACAGGCAATTAACAGTAAAAAGAAAGCATTTGCACTACTAAAGCAGGATGGCACCATTGAAGCTCTAAAAAACTATAGGGAGAAAAATACTTTATCTAAAAAACTAATTAAAGCTGCCAAAAAGGAAACAGAGAAGCACATTGCTAAGGAGAGTAAAACTAATTGTCATGATATGTACTTTTGCCCTGTCCTGTATTTGAATAATATGCCATTTGATGTATGTAACTGTTCTCTGGTTTCTATTAGCTGTAATTTATGTATTTTCTTGTGCTGGGAGTTCACCTGTAACAATGTCTCCTTCCCCCAATACTTGCAGCCCTAAGCTATAATGTAATTAAGCTTTGTCAATACCACTAGTGAAAGAATAGCCATTCTTCCTCACAGCAGGTGGCTAGTCAAATGTACATACTACATAGACTACTTGGAGCCCACCAGTCTAGAATCTTCTGGTGGACCCGACCATTGAATAGAAGGTGTGACCCCTACCCCCCTTCATGGGCGGATCCCAGGAGCTCAGACAATCCATTCTTATTTTGAGATCAGATGTGAGTTGATCCTTGAAGGAGGAGTGGAGATTCTTAGCTGAGGCAAGACCCCATGTCCATCTGTGACTGCGGAAGCGAATGGGGCGAGACTTGAGCTGAGGACATATCTCGTCGTTCGTGGGATTGTTTTGGGATCCCTTGGACTCGTGTGGACTATTGCTTTGTTAGCTAGCACAAGGATTATCGGGAGGTGCCCCCAAACCTGTTCCGTTGGACTAATTGTGGACTCTGTAGATCTACCTGCATGTGTTGTTCCAGCGTTCTTGATAATAAATCTGTTGAATCATCCCTCGGCCTGTTGTCCCTTCTTGCTCTGCCGTACACCCCGTCACACTAATCCCAAACTGTTCTTCAACTATATCAATAGTAAAAGAATAAAAACTGAAAATGTAGACCCCTTAAAAAATAGTGAGGAAAGAATGGTTGTAGATGACGAGGAAAAAGCTAACATATTAAACACCTTCTTCTCCACGGTATTCACGGTGGAAACTGAAATGCTAGGTGAAATCCCAAGAAACAATGAAAACCCTATATTAAGGGTCACCAATCTAAGAAGAGGTGCGAAACCGGCTAAATAAGATTAAAATAGATAAATCTCCGGGTCCGGATGGCATACACCCACGAGTACTAAAGGCCCCTTCACATTAAGCGACGCTGCAGCGATACCGACAACGATCCGGATCGCTGCAGCGTCGCTGTTTGGTCGCTGGAGAGCTGTCACACAGACCGCTCTCCAGCGACCAACGATGCCGGTAACCAGGGTAAACATCGGGTAACTAAGCGCAGGGCCGCGCTTAGTAACCCGATGTTTACCCTGGTTACCATGCTAAAAGTAAAAAAAAACAAACAGTACATACTTACCTACCGCTGTCTGTCCTCCAGCGCTGTGCTCTGCTTCTCTGCTCTCCTCCTGTACTGTCTGGGAGCCGGAAAGCAGAGCGGTGACGTCACCGTTCTGCTTTCCGGCTCACAGACAGTACAGGAGGAGTGCAGAGCGCAGCGCTGGAGCACAGACAGCGGTAGGTAAGTATGTACTGTTTGTTTTTTTTTACTTTTAGCATGGTAACCAGGGTAAACATCGGGTTACTAAGCGCGGCCCTGCGCTTAGTTACCCGATGTTTACCCTGGTTACCAGTGAAGACATCGCTGGATCGGTGTCACACACGCCGATCCAGCGATGTCCACGGGAGATCCAGCGACGAAATAAAGTTCTGGACTTTGTTCAGCGACCAACGATCTCCCAGCAGGGGCCTGATCGTTGGTCGCTGTCACACATAACGATTTTATTAACGATATCGTTGCTACGTCACAAATAGCAACGATATCGTTAACGATATCGTTATGTGTGAAGGTACCTTAAGAGAACTAAGTAATGTAATAGATAAACCATTATTTCTTATTTTTAGGGACTCTGTAGCGACGGGGTTTGTTCCGCAGGACTGGCGCATAGCAAATGTGGTGCCAATATTCAAAAAGGGCTCTAAAAGTGAACCTGGAAATTATAGACCAGTAAGTCTAACCTCTATTGTTGGTAAAATATTTGAAGGGTTTCTGAGGGATGTTATTCTGGATTATCTCAATGAGAATAACTGTTTAACTCCATATCAGCATGGGTTTATGAGAAATCGCTCCTGTCAAATCAATCTAATCAGTTTTTATGAAGAGGTAAGCTATAGGCTGGACCACGGTGAGTCATTGGACGTGGTATATCTCGATTTTTCCAAAGCGTTTGATACCGTGCCGCACAAGAGGTTGGTACACAAAATGAGAATGCTTGGTCTGGGGGAAAATGTGTGTAAATGGGTTAGTAACTGGCTTAGTGATAGAAAGCAGAGGGTGGTTATAAATGGTATAGTCTCTAAGTGGGTCGCAGTGACCAGTGGGGTACCGCAGGGGTCAGTATTGGGACCTGTTCTCTTCAACATATTCATTAATGATCTGGTAGAAGGTTTACACAGTAAAATATCGATATTTGCAGATGATACAAAACTATGTAAAGCAGTTAATACAAGAGAAGATAGTATTCTGCTACAGATGGATCTGGATAAGTTGGAAACTTGGGCTGAAAGGTGGCAGATGAGGTTTAACAATGATAAATGTAAGGTTATACACATGGGAAGAAGGAATCAATATCACCATTACACACTGAACGGGAAACCACTGGTTAAATCTGACAGGGAGAAGGACTTGGGGATCCTAGTTAATGATAAACTTACCTGGAGCAGCCAGTGCCAGGCAGCAGCTGCCAAGGCAAACAGGATCATGGGGTGCATTAAAAGAGGTCTGGATACACATGATGAGAGCATTATACTGCCTCTGTACAAATCCCTAGTTAGACCGCACATGGAGTACTGTGTCCAGTTTTGGGCACCGGTGCTCAGGAAGGATATAATGGAACTAGAGAGAGTACAAAGGAGGGCAACAAAATTAATAAAGGGGATGGGAGAACTACAATACCCAGATAGATTAGCGAAATTAGGATTATTTAGTCTAGAAAAAATTCTGAGGGGTGATCTAATAACCATGTATAAGTATATAAGGGGACAATACAAATATCTCGCTGAGGATCTGTTTATACCAAGGAAGGTGACGGGCACAAGGGGGCGTTCTTTGCGTCTGGAGGAGAGAAGGTTTTTCCACCAACATAGAAGAGGATTCTTTACTGTTAGGGCAGTGAGAATCTGGAATTGCTTGCCTGAGGAGGTGGTGATGGCGAACTCAGTCGAGGGGTTCAAGAGAGGCCTGGATGTCTTCCTGGAGCAGAACAATATTGTATCATACAATTATTAGGTTCTGTAGAAGGACGTAGATCTGGGGATTTATTATGATGGAATATAGGCTGAACTGGATGGACAAATGTCTTTTTTCGGCCTTACTATGTTACTATGTGCAGAGACACATTGATTTTAATGTGTCTACGTGAGTCAGTATCTCCGGTATGTGAGGAAACTGTCACCTCTGTTATGAACAGGTGATTCAGAACCACAATGGACCTGGTGGTTACGAGCACAGAAAATGACCTGATAGTTGCTAATAACATAGGACGAGCTCTGAGACGTGGGAACTCTGCTGACCGCAATCCCTAATCCTATCATACCACACTAGAGGTAGCCGTGGAGCGCTCCTGACCAGACCTAGGCGCCTCGGGCACAGCCTGAGAAACTAGCTAGCCCTAAAGATAGAAAAATAAGCCTACCTTGCCTCAGAGAAATTTCCCCAAAGGAAAAGGCAGCCCCCCACATATAATGACTGTGAGCAAAGATGAAAACACAAACACAGAGATGAAATAGATTTTAGCAAAGTGAGGCCCGACTTACTAAATAGACCGAGGACAGGAAAGATAGCTTTGCGGTCAGCACAAAAACCTACAAACAACCACGCAGAGGGCGCAAAAAGACCCTCCGCACCGACTAACGGTACGGAGGTGCTTCCTCTGCGTCCCAGAGCTTCCAGCCAGCAAGACAAACCAATATAGCAAGCTGGACAGAAAATATAGCAAACAAAAATAACACAAGCAGAACTTAGCTTATGCAGGGCAGACAGGCCACAAGAACGATCCAGGAGAAAGCAAGACCAATACTGGAACATTGATTGGACGTCAGGAACAAAGAACTAGGTGGAGTTAAATAGAGCAGCAGCTAACGACTTAACCTCATCACCTGAGGAAGGAAACTCAGAAGCCACAGCCCCACTCACATCCACCAGAGGAAGCTCATAGACAGAACCAGCCGAAGTACCACTCATGACCACAGGAGGGAGCTTGACCACAGAATTCACAACACACCTCACGTAATTGAGCCACTGACATGTGAAACCGGCCTCAGATTAACTCGAGCGTGAGAAAATATTCAGAAAAATTCCCACACTTGAGTTCATCTGAGGTTATGCCAGCAGGGGGCGCAGCACCGCAAGTCAAGGTAGCTACGTTCCCCTGCTTTCCATTCATTCCCCAGTTTTTACAGGCAGGGGCGGCTGCATTAGCAGGCTTCTGCTTGTAATATTATTTAACCCCTTCAGATGGATTTACAGCGTGGGACCAGACTTAACGACAGAAGGTATGGGATATTGTTGATTTTTTATTTTAACTTTGTTTCAGGTGACAAGGGTCTTCAATTGGATTGAGAGTATAATAAACTATTACAACACCCTGTGTCTTTATTTCAATAAAATACTTTATTCCTAATGTGTGTGTGTTTTATTAACCATTTACTACTATTGGACTAATAATAGATAGGTGTCTTATTGACGCCTCTCCATTATTAACCTGGCTTAATGTCACCTTACAATAGCAAGGTGACATTAACCCTTCATTACCCCATATCCCACTGCTACACGGGAGTGGAAAGAGAGAGGATAAGTGCCAGAATAGGCGCATCTTACAGATGTGCCTTTTCTGGGGTGGCTGGGGGCAGATGTTTTTAGTCAGGGGGGCCAATAACCATGGACCCTCTCCAGGTTATTAATATCTGCCCTCAGTCACTGGCTTTGCCACTCTGGCGGAGAAAATTGCGCGGGAGCCAACGCCAATGTTTTCCGTGATTTAACCCTTTATTTTAACAGCTAGAGCCCCCAAATTTGGCACACAGACACTTGGAACATTATTAGTGAGGAGCATGTAAAAAAATACGGGATATGAGATGGTTTACTGTATGTAAACCATGTCTCATATCCTGTCGGATTTGGGAAGGAGATAGCAAAAGCCAGCAATTGAATTACCGGTTTTTAAGCTATCTAGTGCTGTATTAAATAAATATATATATACAGTGGGGCAAAAAAGTATTTAGTCAGTCAGCAATAGTGCAAGTTCCACCACTTAAAAAGATGAGAGGCGTCTGTAATTTACATCATAGGTAGACCTCAACTATGGGAGACAAACTGAGGAAAAAAAATCCAGAAAATCACATTGTCTGTTTTTTTAACATTTTATTTGCATATTATGGTGGAAAATAAGTATTTGGTCAGAAACAAAATTTCATCTCAATACTTTGTAATATATCCTTTGTTGGCAATGACAGAGGTCAAACGTTTTCTGTAAGTCTTCACAAGGTTGCCACACACTGTTGTTGGTATGTTGGCCCATTCCTCCATGCAGATCTCCTCTAGAGCAGTGATGTTTTTGGCTTTTCGCTTGGCAACACGGACTTTCAACTCCCTCCAAAGGTTTTCTATAGGGTTGAGATCTGGAGACTGGCTAGGCCACTCCAGGACCTTGAAATGCTTCTTACGAAGCCACTCCTTCGTTGCACTGGCGGTGTGCTTTGGATCATTGTCATGTTGAAAGACCCATCCACGTTTCATCTTCAATGCCCTTGCTGATGGAAGGAGGTTTGCACTCAAAATCTCACGATACATGGCCCCATTCATTCTTTCATGTACCCGGATCAGTCGTCCTGGCCCCTTTGCAGAGAAACAGCCCCAAAGCATGATGTTTCCACCACCATGCTTTACAGTAGGTATGGTGTTTGATGGATGCAACTCAGTATTCTTTTTCCTCCAAACACGACAAGTTGTGTTTCTACCAAACAGTTCCAGTTTGGTTTCATCAGACCATAGGACAGTCTCCCAAAACTCCTCTGGATCATCCAAATGCTCTCTAGCAAACTTCTGATGGGCCCGGACATGTACTGGCTTAAGCAGTGGGACACGTCTGGCACTGCAGGATCTGAGTCCATGGTGGCGTAGTGTGTTACTTATGGTAGGCCTTGTTACATTGGTCCCAGCTCTCTGCAGTTCATTCACTAGGTCCCCCCGCGTGGTTCTGGGATTTTTGCTCACCGTTCTTGTGATCATTCTGACCCCACAGGGTGGGATTTTGCGTGGAGCCCCAGATCGAGGGAGATTATCAGTGGTCTTGTATGTCTTCCATTTTCTAATTACTGCTCCCACTGTTGATTTCTTCACTCCAAGCTGGTTGGCTATTGCAGATTCAGTCTTCCCAGCCTGGTGCAGGGCTACAATTTTGTTTCTGGTGTCCTTTGACAGCTCTTTGGTCTTCACCATAGTGGAGTTTGGAGTCAGACTGTTTGAGGGTGTGCACAGGTGTCTTTTTATACTGATAACAAGTTTAAACAGGTGCCATTACTACAGTTAATGAGTGGAAAAAAGAGGAGACTCTTAAAGAAGAAGTTACAGGTCTGTGAGAGCCAGAAATCTTGATTGTTTGTTTCACCATAATATGCAAAAAAAATGATAAAAAAACAGACAATGTGATTTTCTGGATTTTTTTTTCTCAGTTTGTCTCCGATAGTTGAAGTCTACTTATGATGTAAATTACAGACGCCTCTCATCTTTTTAAGTGGTGGAACTTGCACTATTGCTGACTGACTAAATACTTTTTTGCCCCACTGTATATATATATATATATATATATATATATATACCGTATATATGTCTCACTGACACATATGTGTCTAGACAGTATATATGTTTTAACGAATATTTGAGCCCATGGATCCATTGTATGTCCGCTTTGCAAGCTGGCGAGAAAATCTCACTGTACGGATGCCATACGGATTACATACGGAGGTTTACATGCGCAAAATACGCTGCCACACCCTGCCTACGGATGACATACGGATCACTATTTTGGGATCATTTCTGCATATTACGCATGTAAAATACGGACGATATTTCCCTACGTTGAGTGTGACCCCGGCCTAACTCTCGAGCTATTCCATAGCATATCTGTTAAATGGAAGCATTAAAGTCTGTGGATGATGGAGGCCACTGTGGGCATCTCTGTAGCTCATTTGTCCTCTGTAGACTTTTATAACCTCCATTTTACTGATATGTCATGAAAAGCTTCTGCACCTGTCAGAAGGATGCATGTAATGAATACAATACGGTGACATCCATGAATCATAGACTCCTGTGGTAGCAAACATGCACATTTAAAGGGGTTGTCCACTACTAGGATAACCCCTTCTCAATTTGAGTGTTTGCCCCCATTAAACTCGCCACCCGTAGCAGCGCCGTTCCAGCGGTGTCGCCAGTCGCGATCTTGGGGCTCACGTGAGGTTGTTGGGACACATGAGGAAGTGAGCGGCCAGATGCGGCTCTCTGACCTCCTAGTACTGACAGGTCTGAAATTAGGGACAGTGACGCCAGCAGTAATTGTGCGCAGGCCTCATGTGTCCCAGTAACAACACGTGAGCCCAGGGAACGCCGCTGGAACGGTGCCGGTACAGGAGGAATATATGGGTGTTTGTATTGTAACGGGACAAACACTGAGATCGAGAAGGGGTTGTCCTAGTAGTAATGCTTTTACTGGACGGTAGGGGATTGGATAGTGTAGACCACTGCACTATTAGACGAAATGGAAGATTTGGCACCTCTAGATCTTCAGCACCGAAACACGGCTCCTGCCCAATATTGTATGCGGACAACACCAAAGCCTAGGATTCTCCAGCCACTTTGCATCAAATTATATCCACAAGATTTACAAAAAAAATATTCCAGGTACAATTAAAAAAAGTAATTATATCATCCCAATCATTTCAGACATTACTTTGTCCTTATTCATGGATCCATGAGTAAAAGGAATGGTTTTTGCTACCCCACCTAAGAGCAGCATGATGTAGGGACAGAAACCCTGATCCCAGTGATGTACCATATACTGGGCTGCTTGCTGTGGTTTTGATAAAATCATTGTATTATCTGCAGCAGATCAACCAGTTCTCTACATCCCTAAATTGTTTATAACTGTCAACACAACGGATTTCTGTGTACACTGTGCATAGGCAGAAAGATGCCGGCAGTGGTGGGGGCGGGTTATACAGAGCTCATGAATATTTAGGACTACCTAGTAGCAAGTTTACTAGTCCTCTAGTGATAATCTCCTACTGATAAAACAGTGAATTTATCAAAACAACTACAGCATGGAAACCAGTAAGTGATCCAGTGCTGGAATCAGGGTCTCTGCCCCTATACTATGCTGCTCTCAGATTAGGTGGCAAAAATCTGTTGACAGATTCCCTTTAAGAACAGATTAGGTCTAAAATGCCTAGGCTATGAATTATTTTGATCAACTGCACTATTCAGTGCTTATTATTTTGCCAAATGTTGTTCTATACCACCAAGACCGAGGCCAAAAAGACACTCTTCTTGGCCTCCATCTATATGGATACATTTAGCAGGAGCATCAGGAGTTTTCCTGGCTTCCATGCGAAAAGTAGAACAAAAGCATCATGTGAACAGGGCCTAAAGCAGCTTTGGGTACAGCTGTGCCATAGTCCTGGCTATTATACACTGCTCTGCACAGCACAGGAGGATCCGTACCACTATTTCTGGGACAAGCACTAATTATTTCCAGAAAGTGACAATGTCGGAGACGTGTCTGGCAGTAATAAGGGGGCGCAGACAGTCACAGCCCCAGCATGTAATATTTCTTTGTGATGTCTGGTTACATGACAAGGATGGGATCTATTCTCTGCAGCCGTTGTACCTAAAATGACTAAATCACATTAATGACAGCGATCAGCGCACATAACGCTAGAACGGCGGCACTCCGGATGTGGGAGAGATAAAGCTATATTTTTCACAATGATTCGACGTATGGAGCGAAGCTGTTCTGTCTGGGTGGGAATCCCTCTGGAATAGTCTGGAACACATTTTTCCCGCCTTCTTGGCTGCTGACATTTTATTTATACAGTGGAAGAAAGCTGGTGTAAAGGATCGATGATTGGGCTCCGCGTATTTTATTCCCTAGGGTTTGTTACCTGTTCTTCCAAGGATCCGGAGATCGGTGGGGATTTTCTGCATGCTGGCACTTCAGCCTGGGATTAAACGGTTAGTAGTGATGAGCGAATATACTCGTTACTCCAGATTTCTCGAGCACGCTCGGGGGTCCTCCGAGTAGTTTTTAGTGCTCGGAGATTTATGTTTTTCTTGCCGCAGCTGAATGATTTACATCTGTTATTAGCCAGCATAAGTACATGTGGGGATTCCCCAGCAACCAGGCAACCCCCACATGTACTTATGCTGGCTAATAGCTGTAAATCATTCAGCTGCGGCAAGAAAAACTAAATCTCCGAGCACTAAAAAATACTTGGAGGACCCCGAGCGTGCTCGCGAAATCTCAAGTAACGAGTATATTCGCTCATCACTACTAATCGCTAATAGAACTCCGCTTCGCTGTGTGCCCACGATAAGCTTTGATCAGCAAAAATGCCCCCAAAAATTGTTTGATATATTTTGCATTTATTTGTGAAAATATCACAATTTTGTTGAAAAGTTTGAAAACAAATCCCAATTTTCAAACTTTCCATATTTATATCCATGCTGTACAAAATAATTATATTTACCGGTATGTCTACTTTATATCTGCATCATTTTTCAAAGGACTTTGTGTGGCCAATATATTGGAACAATCTCGCTCACAAGATTGTATACATCGGGTGAGTGCGGTCCAATGTTTTATCGGATAGTACTCGGACCAATTTTTTAACTATGGGGCAGTGCTGGTGAGCCTTTTTTTTCTCAATTATTCAGCATGAGAAAAGATTTGCAAAGCATCTATTCAAGTCTATGGCTCCGTGGAAATCATTGGACTGCACTCAGATGACATCCAACTGCAGTCCGATTTCTGCTGACTCACAAAATGAAGTAGAGAAATTTTGTTCTCCGTCTTCTTCTCACATCCGAGAGAATCTGATCTGATTGGTCTGAGTGTCATTTACATAATCATTTTGATTTACTCGGAAGAGAGAGAATCTACGCTTGTGTGACCCCCCAGCCTAAAGATGTGTTCTGCTGAGGATTATTTCAACTTCAGAAGGTGCGCTCCTTGTTGATCGGAGCAGGGGCAGACAGCGATAGAAGTGTTGTCGTGAAATTTAGTATGCGGGCTCTTTACAGTCCGAGAGGTCAGCATAACGCACCTCTTTATGAGCTGCTTGGAGATGGAAGTGGGCACTTGAGGACCCCTGTGTGGTAAGATAGGTTAAACTAATGGTATGTCCACCATAGTTTTGAGCATCAGCATCGTGGTGCCACTGGACCCCTATGAATGGGGCGCGGAGATTCCCAATGTGTGCAGTGAACACATCCGGAATCGCCAAGCGTACAGAAGGGGCGGCGCTTTGGGTGGAACGAGTTTTCCGCTCTGTCCAAAGCGCCTGCAATCCAGATAGTGGAAACATACCCTAAAGATCTTGTAAGAGCTGCACTTCTTGTCTAGGAGGCAGCCACTGCTTATATACTGCAAACAAATATAATAGCCCTCATTTTTTAGAACGAGGAGGATTTTTTATATCATGTAAATTGCAAAGTTGTTAGTTTTTAAAAGCACTTTGCAATTTAACTAATTAATGGATTAATGGGATGAGAATAACTGTTCTAGCATATGAAGATCTGATATGAGGCCATTTCCTGTTTATGGCGCCTGCAAATGTGACATGTCACCCGCAATCTACTTCAGCCAATTTGTGCTCCTTCTGTTCAGAGCCCTGCCGTTCGTCCAAACAGACCTTTGTGACTACATGCGAGTTATCGCTGCCCTCGAAAGAAAGCGGGTAATAAACTGGAGGGTCCAATTTTTGATGTTACTTTTTGCAGAGGTGAAAAGATTGGGGCTAAAGCAAGATTTTAAAGGTCAAATGTAATTATTTTTTCATTCCACTTTGTATTAAATCCTGTGTAGCACTTGAAAGGTTAAAAAATTATTTTTGGGGTGCGGTTTTTAAAATGGTATCACTTCTACTGAGGTTCCAATATATTGGCCACACAAAGTCCATTGAAAAAATGATGCAGATATAAAGTAGACAGAAATGTAATTATTTTGTACAGCATGGATATAAATATGGAAAGTTTGAAAATTGGGATTTGTTTTCAAACTTTTCGTCAAAATTGTGATATTTTCATGAATAAACGCAAAAAAACATATCAAACAATTTTTGGGGGCATTTTTGCTGATCAAAGCTTATCGTGGGCACACAGCAAAGGGGAGTTCTATTAGCGATTAGTAGTGATGAGCGAATATACTCGTTGCTTGAGATTTCTCTAGCACGCTCGGGGTACCTCAGAGTATTTTTTAGTACTCAGAGTTTTAGTTTTTCTTGCCGCAGCTGAATGATTTACATCTGTTAGCCAGCTTAAAGGGAACCTGTCACCCCCCTCAGGCGTTTGTAACTAAAAGAGCCACCTTGTGCAGCATTTGTGCTCCCCTGTGAGTGCGGCCGATCGCATATGATGTACTATCCCGTCACTGGGAATTAAGTCCCAGGTCACCTTGACGGGATAGTACGTCACATGGGATTAAGGGGTTAATGCTGCATTCTGACAAGGTGGCTTATTTAGTTATGCTCCCTGCACACGCTGAAATAAACGCTTACAAAATGTGCCCCCTCATACCGAGAAACCGTCCCGGGGACGGGAATATCCGTCCTAATGAGATGCAGCACAGCCGTCACTCCGGGCCTCTGCGTGCCGGGCGCCGCCTCCTCTTGCTGCATTATCGTCCCCGGCGCCTGCGCTGTAAGTACGAAGGGCAGCGCAACTGCGCATGCCCGAAAAAAAACTTAATGCGCAGGCGCCGGGGACGATGATGAAGCAAAAGGAGGCGGCGCCCGGCGCGCAGAGGCCCGGAGTGATGGCTGTGCTGATTAGGAAGAAAAGTCCCGCCCCCGGGACGGTTTCAGGGTATGGGGGGCACATTTTATAAACGTTTATTTCAGCGTGTGCAGGCATCATAACTAAAAGAGCCACCTTGTCAGAATGCAGCATTAACCCCTTAATCCCATATGACGTACTATCCCGTCAAGGTGACCTGGGATAGTACGTCATATGCGATCGGCCGCGCACACGGGGGGAGCACGGCCGAGTGTCAGCTATCGCAGCTGACATCCGGCACTATGTGCCAGGAGCGGTCACGGACCGCTCCCGGCACATTAACCCCCGGCACACCGCAATCAAACATGATCGCAGTGTTTCGGGGGCATAGGGAAGCATCGCGCAGGGAGGGGGCTCCCTGCAGGCTTCCCTGAGACGATCGGTACAAGGCGATGTGCTCACTTTGTACCGAGCGTCTCCTCCCTGCAGGCCCTGGATCCAAAATGGCCACGGGGCTACTTCCGGGTCCTGCAGGGAGTACTTCCGGGTCCAGAGCAGGTGCTGGTAACCAAGGAGCTGGGCACGCCAGATCGCTGATCTGACACAGTACAGTGATGTCCCCCCTGGGACAAAGTAAAAAATTTTTTTTTTAGATGTGTAAAACAAAAAAAAAATCCTATATAAAGAAAAAAATATATATTGTTCCCATAAATACATTTCTTTATCTAAATAAAAAAACAATAAAAGTACACGTTTAATATCGCCGCGTCCGTAACGACCCGTCCTATAAAACTGTCCCACTAGTTAACCCCTTCAGTGAACACCGTAAAAAAAAAGAGGCAAAAACAACGCTTTATTATCATACCGCCGAACAAAAAGTGGAATAACACGTGATCAAAAAGACGGATATAAATAACCATGGTACCGCTGAAAACGTCATCTTGTCCCGCAAAAAACGAGCCGCAATACAGCATCATTAGCGAAAAAATAAAAAAGTTAGTCCTCAGAATAAAGCGATGCAAAAATAATTATTTTTTCTATAAAATAGTTTTTATCGTATAAAAAGCTCCAAAACATAAAAAAAAAATGATGTAATGAGGTAACGCTGTAATCGTACTGACCCGAAGAATAAAACTGCCTTATCCATTTTACCAAACGCGCAACAGTATAAACGCCCCCCCAAAAGAAATTCACGAATAGTTGGTTTTTGGTCATTCTGCCTCACAAAAATCGGAATAAAAAGCGATCAAAAAAAGTCACGTGCCTGAAAATGTTACCAATAAAAACGTCAACTCGTCCCGCAAAAAACAAGACCTCACATGACTCTGTGGACCAAAATATAGAAAAATTATAGGTCTCAAAATGTGGTAACGCAAAAAAATATTTTTTTGCAATAAAAAGCGTCTTTTAGTGTGTGACGGCTGCCAATCATAAAAATCCGCTAGAAAACCCGCTAGAAAAGTAAATCAACCCCCCCTTCATCACCCCCTTAGTTAGGGAAACATAAAAAAATAAGAAAAATGTATTTATTTCCATTTTCCTATTAGGGTTAGGGCTAGGGTTGGGGCTAGGGCTACAGTTAGGGTTGGGGCTAAAGTTAGGGTTTCGATTACATTTACGGATGGGATTAGGGGTGTGTCAGGGTTAGGGGTGTGGTTAGGGCTATGGTTGGGATTAGGGGTGTGTTTGGATTAGGGTTTCGGTTATAATTGGGGGGTTTCCACTGTTTAGGCACATCAGGGGCTCTCCAAACGCGACATGGTGTCCGATCTCAGTTTCAGCCAATTCTGCATTGAAAAAGTGTTCCTTCCCTTCCAAGCTCTCCCGTGTGCCCAAACAGGGGTTTACCCCAACATATGGGGTATCAGCGTACTCAGGACAAATTGGACAACAACTATTGGGGTCCAATTTCTCTTGTTACCCTTGGGAAAATAAAAATTTGGGAGGCTAAAAAACATTTTTGTGGGAAAAAAATTAATTTTTTCACGACTCTGCGTTATAAACTGTAGTGAAACACTTGGGGGTTCAAAGCTGTCAAAACACATCTAGATAAGTTCCTTAGGGGGTCTAGTTTCCAATATGGGGTCACTTGTGGGGGGTTTCTACTGTTTAGGTGCATCAGGGGCTCTGCAAAATGCATTGTGACACCTGCAGATCAATCCATTTAAGTCTGCATTCCAAATGGCGCTCCTTCCCTTCCGAGCTCTGCCATGCACCCAAACGGTGGTTCCCCCCCACATATGGGGTATCAGCGTACTCAGGACAAATTGGACAACAACTTTTGGGGTGGAATTTCTCCTGTTACCCTTGGGAAAATACAAAACTGGGGGCTAAAAAGTAATTTTTGTGAAAACAAAATAATTTTTATTTTCACGGCTCTGCATTATAAACTGTAGTGAAACACTTGGGGGTTCAAAGCTGTCAAAACACAGCTAGGTAAGTTCCTTAGGGGGTCTACTTTCCAAAATAGTGTCACTTGTGAGGGGTTTCAATGTTTAGTCACATCGGTGGCTCTCCAAAAGCAATATGGCGTTCCATCTCAATTCCTGTCAATTTTGCATTGAAAAGTCAAACGGTGTTCCTTCCCTTCCGAGCTCTGCCGTGCGCCCAGTGGTTTACCCCCACATGTGGGGTATCGGCATACTCAGTACAAATGGCACAACAACTTTTGGGGTCCAATTTCTTCTCTTACCCTTGGGAAAATAAAAAATTTGGGGCGAAATATCATATTTGTGAAAAAATATGATTTTTTATTTTTACGGCTCTGCATTATAAACTTCTGTGAAGCACTTGGTGGGTCAAAGTGCTCACCACACATCTAGATACGTTCCTTAGGGGGTCTACTTTCCAAATTGGTGTCACTTGTGGGGGGTTTCAATGTTTAGGCACATCAGGGGCTCTCCAAACGCAACATGGCGTCCCATCTCAATTCCAGTCAATTTTGCATTGAAAAGTCAAATGGCGCTCCTTCCCTTCTAAGCTCTGCCATGCGCCCAAACAGTGGTTTACCCTCACATGTGGGATATCGGCGTACTCAGAACAAATAGCACAACAACTTTTGGGGTCTAATTTCTTCTCTTACCCTTGGGAAAATAAAACAAATTGGAGCTGAATTAAATTTTGTGTGAAAAAAAGTTAAATGTTAATTTTGTTTTTAAATATTGCAAAAATTCCTGTAAAACACCTGAAGGGTTAATAAACTTCTTGAATGTGGTTTTGAGCACCATAAGGGGTGCAGTTTTTAGAATAGTGTCACACTTGGTTATTTTCTATCATATAGACCCCTCAAAATGACTTCAAATGTGATGTGGTCCCTAAAAAATATTGGTGTTGTAAAAGTGAGAAATTGCTGGTCAACTTTTAATCCTTAAAATTCCCTAACAAAAAATTTTGTTTCCAAAATTGTGCTGATGTAAAGTAGACATGTGGGAAATGTTACTTATTAATTATTTTACATGACATATCTCTGTGATTTAAGGGCATAAAAATTCAAAGTTGGAAAATTTCTAAATGTTCGCCAATTTTCCATTTTTTCACAAATAAACGCAAGTTATATCGAAGAAATTTTACCATTATCATGAAGTACAATATGTCACGAGAAAACAATGTCAGAATCGCCAAGATCCATTGAAGCGTTCCAGAGTTATAACCTCATAAAGGGACAGTGGTCAGAATTGTAAAAATTGGCCCGGTCATTAACGTGCAAACCACCCTCGGGGCTTAAGTACATGTGGGGATTCCCTAGCAACCAGACAACCCCCACATGTACTTATGCTGGCTAATAGCTGAAAATCATTCAGCTGCGACAATGAAAACTAAATTTCTGATCACTAACAAATACTCGGAGGACACCCGAGCGTGCTCGAGAAATCTGGAGTAACGATTATATTTGCTCATCACTAATTCTTATAGCACGAAACAGACGGCCACTCTCCGCATTCAGTTGAGGTTGTATAAATATGAAGAAAAAAAAAACCTTTCTGAGAAATAAGATTCATCCAGGATGGAAACTATAAAGCCAAAAAGAAATAGCGAATAAATGTAAAAATGACTACTCCTCACTATATAATTTACATTCTGAATCTGCCGTTTCAGCAACCCCATCGAGAATCATTGCATCTCCCCTCTCTCCAAATGCCAATGGGACCCCTCACCCTGTCAGAGCTTTCCAAAGCCATCAAATCCCATCCACCCCACAAAGCGCCAGGCCGGACGGTCTACAGTATCTACTATATAATTGTCTAAGGGTCACTTCCGTCTGTCTGTCACGGATATTCATTGGTCGCAGCCTCTGTCTGTCATGGAATCCAAGTCGCTGATTGGTCTCGCCAGCTGCCTGTCACGGCTGCCGCGACCTACACCCCTGCAGTCAGCGCCCGGCGCCTGCTCCATACTCCCTGCAGTCACCGCTCACACAGGGTTAATGCCAGCGGTAACGGACCGCGTTATGCCGTTGGTAGCTCACTCCTTTACCGCCGCTATTAACCCTGTGTGACCAACTTTTTACTATTGATGCTGCCTAAGCGTCAATAGTAAAAACATCTGTTAAAAGTAATTTTTAAAAAATCATTATATACTCACCTTCCGCCGCCTTTCCCGCTCCTCACTAACCGCTCCATGCAAGCGGCAAGTTCTGGTGGCAAGGATGGTATGGGAGAAGGACCTGCCATGACGTCACGGACGGTGACGTCATCACAGGCCCTGCGCAAGAACGACCTGCCATGACGTCACAGTCATGTGACCGCGACGTCATCACAGGTTCTGCGCGCCTGCGTGAGAAGGACCAGCCATGACATCACGGTCATGTGACCGAACTACAAGGGGCCCTCGGAAGGTGAGTATGTTTTTTTAACCTGTGACATACGTGGACTGGGCAATATACTACGTGGGCAGGGCAATATACTACGTGGGCATGCATATTCTAGAATACCCGATGCGTTAGAATCTAGTCTAATAATAATTACTATAAAACATTCTCTGAGCAACTGGTTCCTTTCTTATTAGAAACCTTACAAGTAACCAGGGTGGATTTGATTTAAATCTAACTGATTTAAATCACGATTTAAATCACTAGTCAGTAAGGCTTGATTTACCGTATTTTTCGGACTATAAGACGCACCGGACCATAAGACGCACCCCAAATTTGGGGTGAAAATTGCAGAAAAAAAGATTTTTATAACATGGGGGTCCATCTTATTGTCCGAATTTACAGTATCTTATGGCGGTGGCAGAGCAGGGTCACAGGAGGCAAGGTGGGGTGATGCTGGGATGAGGAGGTGCTGGGATGAGAAGGTGCTGGGATGAGAAGGTGCTGGGATCAGGAGGTGCTGGGATCAGGAGGTGCTGGGATCAAGAGGTGCTGGGATGAGAAGGTGCTGGGATCAGGAGGTGCTGGGATCAGGAGGTGCTGGGATCAGGAGGTGCTGGGATGAGAAGGTGCTGGGATGAGAAGGTGCTGGGATCAGGAGGTGCTGGGATCAGGAGGTGCAGTGAGAGGTATGGCGTGAGAGGGGTCCCTGGCGTACCATGCAGGCTTACCTAGGTGGCAGAGGTGCGGTGGCAGAGGTGCGGTGGCAGAGGTGCGGTGGCGGGGGTGTGGCAGCAGAGGAGGCGCAGGAAGCGGGGTCCCTTTCCCCGGTATGGTGATGCAGCAGGCCCGGTATGCAGCAGAGCCGGGTGAATCCTCTTGTTATCGGTGGGCGCAGCCATCTTCCTGAGGCCGCGCGTGTGCAGATGAAGCGCTCTGCTCCCGGGGCTTCAGGAAAATGGCCACGGGAGGCCGCGCGTGCGCAGATGGAGATCGCGGCGGCCATTTTCCTGAAGCCCCGGGAAGCAGAGCGCTCCATCTGCGCACGCGCGGCCTCCGGAAAATGGCCGCCACCACCGATAACAAGAGGATTCACCCGGCTCTGCTGCATACCGGGCCTGCTGCATCACCATACCGGGGAAAGGGACCCCGCTTACTGCGCCTCCTCTGCCGCCACACCCCCGCAACCGCACCTCTGCCACCGGAGCTCTGCCACCTAGGTAAGCCTGCATTGCGACTATTAGACGCACCCCCCATTTTTTGGGGGGAAAAAGTGCGTCTTTTAGTCCGAAAAATACGGTAAATCAGTGATTTAAATCAAAGTTTCTACCTAAACTAGTTCTTGCTACTTTAACATGCAAGTAGATGAAGATTTTTAGAATTACTTTTTATATTACTTTTTTCTCCCCAGTTTAATGGGTTAATCATTCATATTTGGACACCACTGTTCTGTTGTACTTAGGAAGGAGAAAAATAATCCTGACCATAACAATTTAAATAGATTTATTCAACTGAAACAATAACAACATTACAACATAAGTTATGTTTGTTAACTAATTTGGCTAAACAATATATATATATATATATCTATAATATAACGCTGGGAGCGTCACTCTGTCCGAAGCCTCTATAGACTGCGCAGGCGCCGGCCTCACAGAGTGACGCTCCCGGGAGATCGCGGTATGCGTTCACACTGAACGCACACCGCGATCTCCAACAGAGAAGCAGGGACCGCCAGGAGGGTGAGTATCGGCCATATTCACCTGTCCCCGTTCCATCGCTGAGCGCCGCCATCTTCTCGGTCTTCGGCCTGTAACCTTCAGTTCAGAGGGCGCGATGACGCGCTTAATGCGCGCCGGGGCCGCCCTCTGACTGAACAGTCACGGCCAGGAGACCGGGAAGATGGCGGCGCGCAGCGATGGAACGGGGCCAGGTGAATATAGTAAGTGCTGGGGGGCCTGAGCTGGCGGCGATACCGGCACCTGACCCCCACAGCGTGCCGGTGTCCCCGCCTGCTCAAGCCCCCCAGCACTCGGCGCCGAGCGGGTTAGAGGCAGTATGGGAACGCAGGATGGAGCAGCACATAAGGATGGGGACGCAGGATGGAGCAGCACATAAGGATGGGGACGCAGGATGGAGCAGCACATAAGGATGGGGACGCAGGCTGGAGCAGCACATAAGGATGGGGACGCAGGATGGAGCAGCACATAAGGATGGGGACGCAGGATGGAGCAGCACATAAGGATGGGGACGCAGGATGGAGCAGCACATAAGGATGGGGACGCAGGATGCAGCAGCACATAAGGATGGGGACGCAGGATGCAGCAGCACATAAGGATGGGGACGCAGGATGGAGCAGCACATAAGTATGGGGACGCAGGATGGAGCAGCACATAACAGGATGGGTGCAGCGCATGACAGGATGGGGACGCAGGATGGGAGCAGCGCGTGACAGGATGGGGACACAGGATGGGAGCAGCGCATGACAGGATGGGGACGCAGGATGGAGCAGCGCATGACAGGATGGGGACGCAGGATGGAGCAGCACATGACAGGATGGGGACGCAGGATGGGAGCAGCGCATCACAGGATGGGAGCAGCGCATCACAGGATGGGGACGCAGGATGGGAGCAGCGCATGACAGGATGGGGACGCAGGATGGAGCAGCGCATGACAGGATGGGGACGCAGGATGGAGCAGCGCATGACAGGATGGGGACGCACGATGGAGCAGCACATACCAGGATGGAGACCATATACCAATGTAAATGCTCGCCACCCGGGCGTAGAACGGGTTCAATAGCTAGTATATATATATATATATATGAAACTTAGACTGTCAGCCCAGCCGACACATGAAAAACTTAAATACTACTGTCCCTGCTGTCCTCTGTAGCTCACTTGTCGTCATCTTCATTATCATCTTCTTCTTTGTTCCTATTCATAATCTGGAAAAGAAAAACAAGCTTTCCTGCTTTATTGGGTCCCAACTAGTGTTGAGCATTCCGATACCGCAAGTATCGGGTATCGGCCGATACTTGCGGTATCGGAATTCCGATACCGAGATCCGATATTTTTGTGATATCGGGTATCGGTATCGGAAGTGTAAAATAAAGAATTAAAATAAAAAATATTGTTATATTCACCTCTCCGGCGGCCCCTGGACATCAGCGGGAGGATCCGGCGTCCGGCACGGCTTCTTTCTTCAAAATGCGCGCCTTCAGGACCTGTGGAATGACGTCCCGGCTTCTGATTGGTCGCGTGCCGCCCATGTGACCGCCACGCGACCAATCAGAAGCCGCGACGTCATTCCTCAGCTAAAGTCCTAGAATGAGCGCCTTCTAGGACCTGAGGAATGACGTCGCGGCTTCTGATTGGTCGCGTGGCGGTCACATGGGCGGCACGCGACCAATCAGAAGCCGGGACGTCATTCCACAGGTCCTGAAGGCGCGCATTTTGAAGAAAGAAGCCGTGCCGGACGCCGGATCCTCCCGCTGATGTCCAGGGGCCGCCGGAGAGGTGAATATAACAATATTTTTTATTTTAATTCTTTATTTTACACTTTAATATGGATCCCAGGGCCTGAAGGAGAGTTTCCTCTCCTTCAGACCCTGGGATCCATGAGGATACATTCCGATACTTGATGTCCCATTGACTTGTATTGGTATCGGATATCGGTATCGGCGATATCCGATATTTTTCGGGTATCGGCCGATACTATCCGATACCGATACTTTCAAGTATCGGACGGTATCGCTCAACACTAGTCCCAACTGATTTCTCAATTTAGAATGAATAAGTCCAAAGGAAGAGAATATTCTTTCAACGCCTGCAGAAGAAGCTACTGCTGTTAAAAGTGAAATCATTACTTGAACAGTCTCTAAATCCAAGCGCTTAAGTGACTTCCACCAGTTTACTGGTGTGACCTTCCTTAAAATATCTTCAGCAAACATATATTTCTTGAATGGTTCCCCCTTAGCTCTGAAGTTTATTATAGTTGGCATTAAAGATGGATGATTGCTGGATACCCATGTCATAGCTAACTCCTCTTCCTCAGCACTTAGGTTTTGACCCTGATATTGGATATTGACAATATTTGCCAAAAAATGAGCTGGAGTCAGTGCTTGTCCCTTTCGTTTGTTTACTGCTTGTAATTTAATTATGTCCATGTGTAGCTCTGTTTTTAAGTGTTCACTCAGTTCCTTCCAAATTTCAACAGCATCCGCAATAAAACAGCTATTTTTCTGTATTTTATTTAAAGCTTGAGAGATGGGTTTCAGGAAGCTCAGCATATGTTCAACATTTCTCTTAAGCCCAATGTTGAGGATTTTGGCCGTGACAGTGCCATCTATTTTATCTCTATTTTCTTCACAAAGTGTCATCAGAATAGGCCAGTTTTTGATATACTGCTCAAAACAGTCCACCACAGAGTTCCATCTAACATCTTGTGGGAGCGTTAGCTTGGTTCCACCCATCCTTTTCAGAGCTGCTGCAGCAAAATGATTATTACGGAAGTATTTAGCAATTTCAACAACATTAGCCTTTATTTCTGGAACACTTAAGTCTTTGGCTAAGAGGTGCAGCAAATGAGCACTGCAACCATATGTTATTAGCAGCTTTGTATTCCCTCCCTGCTCTTCTAAATCTCTTCTCATCTTGGATACGTTTGCAGCATTGTCAGTGACCAAACTGCGTACTAGACATTTGAATTTTTGTTCACATGTCGTTATAGCTTTTACTGCCACTTCTTGTAAGTATTCTGCTGTGTGTGCATTTCCTGACTGTTTGTGCAAGGAAGACTTTACCTTCTTCTGTTGTTATACAAGCACATACAATAGGATCATTGTAGACATTACTCCACCCATCAATACTTAGGTTAACAATTTTACCCTCCAGAGCTGTTGCACATTGCTCCATTTCTCTGTCATACACTTGATCCAGCAGTTTCCCTGCAACATCAGCTCTGCTGGGTGGACTGTATCCTGGTCTCAGTGACTGAACCATATCAATGAAATGTGGGTTCTCAGTCAGACGGAAAGAAGAGTTTGTTGCATAAATAAACTGGGCAATTTTTTCATCAATCAACTCTTTTTCTAATCTGCTAGTTCTTATCACAAACCTATCTATGGTGGTTCCAGGAGGTAAAGTTTTTTTCTTCCTTTTGGGTGATGGTGATATGTGGCTGTGGGTGTCTGATGATGATGCTGCTGCTAATGAAGCACTATCCTGGATGGATAACTCTGAAACTGTAGAACAGGATGATGGTGATCTTGGAGGTGGATAGTTTCCAGAATCCATGAATTCCCCTAAACAAAAAAGTCAATGCTGTTATTTTATTGTTTATACAATTTCTGCTTATTGTACACAACACATCACTGCCCCTGCCCCAAAAGGAATATTTGTTTTTCTTCATAACTGTACCAAATGACAGTAACATGCAGTAATAATAAGAAACCGGTTTTTACGTACCGGTAATAGGATTTTACGGAGCCACGACAGCACCCCTACGAGAGAGGGGATCCGACCACCTTCCGGACAGAAACCTACAGAATTTAAAGGGGCGGTCCCCCTCATCACTCCAGTTTGTGTTTCAGAGTATAAGGGACACCGCCATTGAGTTAGTACATAAACATATATACTTAAACATTACTAAATACCATCACCTTCTAGAGAGTGATTTTTTAAAAGCACACTTTCCCAAAAGGGTGCAGAAACCAGTGAATAACTACGGGGGGGGGGAAATGTGCGGGTGCTGTCGTGGCTCCGTAAAATCCTATTACCGGTACGTAAAAACCGGTTTTCCTATCGCCACGACAGCACCCCTACGAGAGATTTTCAAAGATCAATCACCTGGGAGGGACTACAGCACTAAGTACTGTACGGCCAAAAACTAAATTGGCCTCTGAAGATAAATCAAGACGATAGTGTCTATAAAAGGTGGAAGGAGATGACCACGTTGCCGCCTTACATATTACGTCTATGGAGATGTCCGCTCTTTCCGCCCAGGATGAGGCCATGGCTCGAGTGGAGTGCGCCCTGATGCCATCTGGTGGTGTCTGGCCTTTAGCAGTATAAGGTATATGGCATCTCTTATCCATCTGGCGATAGACGCTTTAGTTACACTCGCCCCTTTCCTTGGATTCTGAAAGGAAACAAACAGAGCCCTACTCTGCCTCCATGGTTCTGTTCTGTGTAGGTACTCTAATAGAGTTCTTCTGACATCTAACGTGATATTTCTGCTCGTCAGCTGAATTCGGATTGTCACAGAAAGATGGTAAAATTATTTCCTGACTTCTATGAAATTTGGAAGCTACTTTTGGTAGGTATGCTGGATCAGGTTTTAATACTACCCTGTCCTGAAAGACCATTAAATAAGGAGGATCTATCGACAAAGCTTGTAAGTCACTCACTCTCCTAGCAGAGGTCAGGGCTACTAGGAAGGCTGTTTTTAAGGTTAAATTTTTTTATGGAGACAGAATCTAATGGCTCAAAGGGGGGGGGGGTTCTGTTAAGGCGTCTAAAACCAAATTTAAATCCCATGGTGGTAATCTAGGAATATATACTGGTTTACTACGTTCAGTGGCCCTGATAAATCGGGAAACCCATCTATTTCCCGCCACATCACTGTTATATACTGCCCCCAAAGCTGATACTTGGACTCTAAGGGTATTTACCGCCAAGCCCAATTCTCGGCCTTTCTGTAAAAACTCCAGAATAGCCGGAATTGGAACCTTGCCAGAAAAGGGATTTTGGTAGAAGGCAAGGAACTTTTTCCAAGTTTTAGCATAAATTTTAGTGGTAACTTCTTTCCGGCTATTTTAAAGGGTAGATATGAGAGCCTCTGAAAACCCTCTTCTCCTCAATAACTCCCTCTCAAATTCCACGCCGTAAGATGCAGGGATTCCACATTGGGGTGACTGAACGGACCCTGAGAAAGAAGCTACGGGCTGGACGGCAGTACCCAGGGGTTGGACACAGACATTGCCCTGAGTAACGAGAACCATGCCCTCCTGGGCCAAAAGGGGGCAATCAGGATCACTCTCGCCCTCTCCTCCCTGATCTTCCTGAGGACTATCGGGATCAGACACATTGGGGGAAACGCGTAAGCCAGAGGGAAATCCCAGTGTATTTGAAGGGAGTCTATTATGCAGGGCTTGTCCGCCACCCGAAGAGAAGCGAACTTCCTGGTCTGCCTGTTCTCTCTCGTTGCGAATAGATCGATAACTGGCAATCCCCACAGGTCTACTATCTGTCTGAACACCCGTCGATCTAGAACCCATTCTCCCTGACGTAGAGAATGACGGCCGAGGTAATCTGCCTCTGTGTTGAGCTCTCCCCGAATGTGGATAGCTGATAGAGAGCGAAAGTGGGCTTCGGCTATTTTGAGTATGTCTGTGGCGGTGTTCATTAGGGATCTAGACCTTGTACCCCCTTGATGGTTGAGATACGCTACTACTGTTGTGTTGTCTGACTGGACTCTTACATGTGAATCCTGCAGAGATGGAAGCAACCTGAGTAAGGCCTTCTTTACTGCCGTGAGCTCCTTCCAGTTTGAGGACTCTTGAGCCTCTAAGGGAGACCATTGCCCTTGAGTCCAGACATCTATGTGAGCTCCCCAAAATATTGGACTGGCATCGGTTGTGACCGTGTTGTCTGGTACTACACTCCAGCGTACTCCTTTTCCTAAATGTCTTCTGTTTAACCACCATCTTAGACTGTGTAGAGTGGCAGTGGACAGCCTAAGTCTTCCGCCTAATTGCCCTTGAAGACTCCTCTCTGTATCCAAGACTTGGGCCTGCAACACTCGAGTGTGGAATTGAGCCCACTGGACGGCTGGTATGCAAGACGTTAGGGATCCCAGAAGGGACATAGCGTCTCTTAAAGTCAGATCTGGCTTCTCTGTTACCGTACTGACTTTGTGCACAATCCTCTGCTTTTTCTCTTCCGGAAGGAAACATTGTTGCACTTCCGAATCCAGCAGAATACCTAGGAAAGTCTGAGTTGTTCATGGTTCGAGTCTTGACTTTTCCATATTGACTATCCAACCCAAGTCCTGTAAGGAAGATATTACATGATTTAGGCGAGTACTACACTGGCAAAAGGAATTCCCCACTACCAGGAAGTCATCCAAGTAGGGTATAATTAACGTATCCTGTTCCCTGACATAGGCCATTACTTCTGCCATGACTTTAGTAAACACCCTCGGTGCCATAGATAGACCAAAGGGCATTGCAGCAAACTGAAAGTGTCTGATCTGGTCGTTTAAGCGCACCGCCATTCTGAGGAATTGTTGATGATCCTGGTGAATAGGCAGATGGTAGTACGCATCTTTTAAATCCAGGACTGTCATATAACATCTGGGAAAAATAAGTTTAGTTGCCGTTTTAATAGATTCCATCTTAAAGGCATGATACTCTAGATGTTTGTTCAATCTCCGTAAGTTTATGATGGTTCGAAAGGATCCATCTGGCTTGGAGATTAAAAATAAAGGGGAATAGAACCCTTTCCCCTGCTGATGTTTTGGAACCTCCACTATGACTTTCTTCCGTCTTAACATTTGGACCTCTTTTTCAAGGGCCTTTTGTTGGTCTAAGGAATCAGGGGCAGTCAAGATATAAAATTCAGAAGGTCTTTCCCGGAACTCTAATTTTAACCCTGAATTAATTATACCCAGAACCCAATTGCTCGAAGTTATTTTGGCCCACTGAGCATAGAAGTATTTTAATCTGCCCCCTACTGGAAGATCATTATTAACGATAATTCCTTCTTCTTCTTGAGGAAGATGATGAAGCATTAAAGTCCGAACCTTTCTTTTTCGGGTCTGATGGTTCCCAGTCTCGGTTGTGGTAGGGTCTTCTGTATTGGAAGCGTCTCCTGAAGGTATTCCTAAAGGTAGGATTGAAAGCTTTAGGAAAACCTTTCTTCCTATCCTCAGCCTTAGCTAGGATATCATCCAATACCGGGCCAAACAGGTACTCACCCCTACACGGTATTGTACACAGTTTAGCTGTCGCCTGGGCATCCCCTTTCCAGGTCTTAAGCCATAGGGCTCGGCGAGCAGCGTTTGAGAGACCTGCTGATCTTGCCGCCAATTTTAAAGAATCCACTGATGCGTCCGCTAAATACGCCACCCCTTCACGTATTTGCGAAAGGGAGTTCAGCATCTTGTCTCTGGGCACCTTGGACTTCAGCTGTTCTTCCAGTTGGGATATCCACACCATGACGGATCTAGCCGTACACGTGCTAGAGATAGCAGGTTTGAACGCCCCGGCAGTTGATTCCCATACTTTTCTCAAAAACATGTCCGCCTTCCTATCTGACGGATCTTTCAGAAGGCCCACGTCCTCCAGCGGCAAAGTACCAGCTTTAGACGTAGAAGCCACCGCTGCATCCACTTTCGGGACTTTCATCCACTCTGCCAGCTCATTGTCTTCAAAGGGATACCTTCTTTTGGCTGATGATGGAATGAAACCTTTATCCTGTTTATCCCATTCTCTTTTTATAAGAGTCTTAACCGTATCCACCACCGGGAATGCCTTACGACTCCTCTGGCACAAGCCCGCAAACATTATGTCCTGCGCGGACCTTGGTTCCTTGCTCTCTGCAACACCCATGGTAGCTCGGACTCCTTTAACTAACATGTCCATGTTATCCACCGAGAAACAAGGCCTTCCCTCTTCATCTGAGGAGGATGGAGATGAAGATCGGGAACATTCCCCTTCTTGCAGGGACAGACTAGATCCTGGCGATATGTCCCTGCCCGACCTTTCCTGGCGGCTGCCTCTAAGGGAATAGCTAATTTCCTCCCTGATGACCGCTCTAAGGTCTGATGACCGAAGGGGAGCTTCCTCTTCTAAGGTCTGACAGATGCAAGCCTGACAAAGCCTCTTGGTGTAACTGTCAGGCATTGGAGTCATGCATAGAGCACATTGCTTGTGCTTAGATTTAGTGGTCTTTTTCCCCCAAAACAAAGCACACATAACAGACCATATCAGCACCAGGTGTCTGATTTAACACTCACCATAAGGCTGATTCTGTGAATACCGGTTCTGGAGGAGTAGGATCCAAATGTGACGCTGGGGCGCTCGCACGCTGCTGCCCCCGTACCACGCTGCTGCTGCTGCTTCTCCTTGAGCGGCCACTACCGCTTACTGCGCTGTTCCGTTCCCTCTCCATGAGGGTGCTCGGCGTCCCCTGAGGACATGGTTGCGCGCCTCCTACCATAGGCATCGCTCTTTTACAGCGCTGCAGCGCTCCTCCCCCAGCTTACCCCGGAAGCGTACCAACTACTTCCGGGTTCACCAGCGCCGGTGTGGACGCTGCACACCGCGCTCCACCGCGGACCAGGACGGCACTGCCCGACTCCTGGGACGCGCTCCTCATGGCCAGACGAGGGGGGTCTGCACGCAGGACACCCCCGACGCTGCTTCAGAGCCCCCGATTCCGCCGTTCCTAAAAGATACCGCGCGGAGGCATGGAGGCCCGGGTAAGACTGCTGCTGCAGGCTCCCGCCGTCCGGACAGGAACCCAAACTGGAGTGATGAGGGGGACCGCCCCTTTAAATTCTGTAGGTTCCTGTCCGGAAGGTGGGCGGATCCCCTCTCTCGTAGGGGTGCTGTCGTGGCGATAGGAAAATATAATTTTTCTCACACATGACAGTTCAGTCTTTAGAAATAGTATTCAATAAAAATGTTTACCAACCTGAAGATCCTGCCTGTTCAGAAGTGTTTCTTTGGTCATCTTCATCACCGCACTTCTCATGATGTTGCCTCATTCGCGCCACCAGGCCTTGCATCTCTTTGTTGCAGCGTTTGCATTTTGCACGCATGCCTGCCTTACCGATAGGCGAAGGAGCTTCATTAAAATATTCCCAAACTGGGTCTCTTTTACGGCCTGCTGCCATTATAAGGAAAGAATGTAATAAACCTCAGATAGTACACACAAACAGATCCAGACTTGTCTGTCTGTGGCTATGCTGCAGTATTGTGCTCAAAGTTTCACTTTCATTTTCTTGTCTGCTTGCCCTTCCTCCTCCTCACACTTAGATTCACATTCTTCTTGTGTTGGGCAGATCTATTCCACTCCAACAATCAGAAACATATTGTCTCACTTCTTGGACTTGGCACTGAAGGGGTTGATTCTGTATTCATAGGTTTGTAGAACAATAGAATTAAGGTCTTTTTCTCAACTCTGTTCATGTTGTAACATTTTTGCCGTGAAGAAGAGGCTGGGACCTCTGCGGAGTCAAATTCAGTTTTGAGAACTGCGTAAGTAAAGCGAGCGTCTGTGATAATATAGGAGAGAAACTGCCCACTATTCCTACAGAAACCTCTGGAAGAGCATGGCATTGTGAATGTTACACATATACAGCCTTTATTCTACTGAGTTAAACAACTCAGCTTTATCTCATGATGGAAGAACCAGGTAAAATATTTTCCTCAAAAAGCAGTTTATTGAAAAAAATCCGATTTAAATAAAAAAAATCCAATTTAAATAAAAAAAATCCGATTTTTATCCACCCTGCAAGTAACCAAAATAAATGCTCTCAGCGACCTTTGTCACTCTCCCCTGTGCAGACCACCCCCTACGTACAGCCCCAGGACTAACAGCACCCTCTCCCCTGCGCAGACCACCCCCTACGTGCAGCCCCATGAGCAGCACCCTCTCCCCTGTGCAGACCACCCCCTACATGCAGCCCCAGGAGTAACAGCACCCTCTCCCCTGTGCAGACCACCCACGTGGGCATGCATATTCTAGAATACCCGATGCGTTAGAATCTAGTCTAATAATAATTACTATAAAACATTCTCTGAGCAACTGGTTCCTTTTTTATTAGAAACCTTACAAGTAACCAAAATAGGCTGATGTCCTGCAGAAATGCTCTCAGCGACCTTTGTCACACTTAAAAATATATGCCAAATGTCTTTCATCTAGCCCCATTCTGCCATCTTTAGCGTCACAGAAACTGATGGCCCTATAAGAAAATAATCTGTAAAAAAAAAAGTTTTGTCACATGATTTCTACAACGGATGAAGTTGCATGGGCCACAGAGACTGGTAAGCGGCCACAGAGGGCCGGGACACACCGACAGACTGCTGGGACCGAACACACTGCTTGAATCCGGTTTTAATTTCTATTTAAAACAAAAACAAAAAAGCTGCTGTGGACATGAAATACATCGTCAGCGAGGTCGGCATGATTTACTCTGGGTCCAAGGCCTTGATCACACATACGCGAGATACGGCCGAGTCTCGCAGGTGAAAACCCAGCTCTGGCGCCAGCACTCCGGAGTGGAGCGTGCAACCGCACAGCAACACATGGAGCCGCACGTTCCGGAGTGCCGGCGCCAGAGGAGGGATTTCACCTGCGAGACTCGGCCGTATCTCACGTATGTGTGATCCCGGCCTTATGGTGAGGACATTGCTGGAGAACGCTTCCCAACAAATGGCAATGTGTGCACAGAGCCCGATACAGATCCCACCGCAGTCACTTCACTAATGTCACAGCAAGAGTTAGAACTACAGAACTAAGCCTTCTGCCAAGAGATCTCAGTTTTATAAAAGCATCTATAAATACCGTAAGTAACAAAAAGGAGAAAGATATTTATCTCAGGACACCTTCAGAGGTGTAACAGTGAGCGCTACCAATCAATGCATGGAATCCAGTCACATGGAGAGAAGTGACATCACCCCCAGGAGGAGCAGCACCCTCTCCCCTGTGCAGACCACCCCCTACGTGCAGCACCAGGAGGAGCAGCACCCTCTCCCCTGTGCAGACCACCCCCTACGTGCAGCACCAGGAGGAGCAGCACCCTCTCCCCTGTGCAGACCACCCCCTACGTGCTGCACCCTCTCCCGTGCAGACCACCCCCTACGTGCAGCCCCAGGAGAAGCAGCACCCTCTCCCTTGCGCAGACCACCCCTTACGTCCTGCACCAGAAGGAGCAGCACCCTCTCCCCTGTGCAGACCACCCCCTACGTGCAGCCCCAGGAGGAGCAGCACCCTCTCCCCTGTGCAGACCACCCCCTACGTGCAGCCCCATGAGAAGCAGCACCCCCTCCCCTGTGCAGACCACCCCCTACGTGCAGCCCCATGAGAAGCAGCACCCTCTCCCCTGTGCAGACCACCCCCTACGTGCAGCCTCATGAGAAGCAGCACCCACTCCCCGTGCAGACCACCCCCTACGTGCAGCCCCATGAGAAGCAGCACCCTCTCCCCTGTGCAGACCACCCCCTGCGTGCAGCCCCATGAGAAGCAGCACCCACTCCCCTGTGCAGACCACCCCCTACGTGCAGCCCCATGAGAAGCAGCACCCTCTCCCCTGTGCAGACCACCCCCTGCGTGCAGCCCCATGAGAAGCAGCACCCTCTCCCCTGTGCAGACCACCCCCTACGTGCAGCCCATGAGGAGCAGCACCCTTTCCCCTGTGCAGACCACCCCCTACGTGCAGCCCCATGAGAAGCAGCACCCTCTCCCCTGTGCAGACCACCCCCTACGTGCAGCCCCATGAGAAGCAACCTCTCCCCTGTGCAGACCACCCCCTACGTGCAGCCCCATGAGAAGCAGCAACCTCTCCCCTGTGCAGACCACCCCCTACGTGCAGCCCCATGAGGAGCAGCACCCTCTCCACTGTGCAGACCACCCCGTACATGCAGCCCCAGGAGTAACAGCACCCTCTCCCCTGTGCAGACCACCCCCTACATGCAGCCCCAGGAGTAACAGCACCCTCTCCCCTGTGCAGACCACCCCCTACATGCAGCCCCAGAAGTAACAGCACCCTCTCCCCTGTACAGACCACCCCCTACGTGCAGCCCCATGAGAAGCAGCACCCTCTCCCCTGTGCAGTCCACCCCCTACATACAGCCCCAGGAGCAGCACCCTCTCCCCTGTGCAGACCACCCCCTACGTACAGCCCCAGGACTAACAGCATCCTCTCCCCTGTGCAGACCACCCCCTACGTGCAGCCCCATGAGGAGCAGCACCCTCTCCCCTGTGCAGACCACCCCCTACATGCAGCCCCGGGAGTAACAGCACCCTCTCCCCTGTGTGCAGACCACCCCCTACGTGCAGCCCCATGATGAGCAGCACCCTCTCCCCTGTGCAGACCACCCCCTACATGCAGCCCCAGGAGTAACAGCACCCTCTCCCCTGTGCAGACCACCCTCTACATACAGTCCCATGAGGAACAGCACCCTCTCCCCTGTGCAGACCACCCCCTACATACAGTCCCAGGACTAACAGCACCCTCTCCCCTGTGCAGACCACCCTCTACGTGCAGCCCCAGGACTAACAGCACCCTCTCCCCTGTGCAGACCACCCCCTACGTGCAGCCCCATGAGGAGCAGCACCCTCTCCCCTGTGCAGACCACCCCCTACATGCAGCCCCAGGAGTAACAGCACCCTCTCCCCTGTGCAGACCACCCCCTACATGCAGCCCCAGGAGGAGGAGCACCATCTCCCCTGTGCAGACCACCCCCTACATGCAGCCCCAGGAGGAACAGCACCCTCTCCCCTGTACAGACCACCCCCTACATGCAGCCCCAGGACTAACAGCACCCTCTCCCCTGTACAGACCACCCCTACGTAGGGAACATCACTTCCTTCCCCACACAGACAAGCAGCAGACCCACATAAGGAACATCACTGCAAACATGATGATTCTCGTCCCCGCACATCACCAGCCATGCTACATCAACCCCTTTCCTGTTCCACCCTAATAAGCTTCAACATACAAGCAGCAGCCCTCATTTCCTCCCAGTGCAGCCCCCAACACTCAGCCCCGTATAGTAACAGCAGCCACTTTTCAGCTCCTCAGGCCTCACAGAGCCGCGGCTCCACATCTGGCAGCAGCCCCCACAATGCAACGCTGCTTCCTGTTATCAGGTCTGCGGCTGGAGGATGAGACCCCGCCCCTTCCGGTGATGTCATCCGTCACAAGAACAACTCTCGTCAGGACTGGAAAGCTATTATTGTGGTGAGGGAGCAGCAGTTCCGGAAACAACAAGTGAGTGGTGGCCGCACAGTGTGTATAGGGTGTGTGTATATGGGCTGTGTGTGTATATGGGCTGTGTGTGTATGTGGGCTGTGTGTGTATGTGGGCTGTGTGTGTATGTGGGCTGTGTGTGTATGTGGGCTGTGTGTGTATGTGGGCTGTGTGTGTATGTGGGCTGTGTGTGTATGTGGGCTGTGTGTGTATTATAGGCTGTGTGTGTATTATAGGCTGTGTGTGTATTATAGGCTGTGTGTGTATTATAGGCTGTGTGTGTATTATGGGCTGTGTGTGTATTATGGGCTGTGTGTGTATGGGCTGTGTGTGTATTATGGGCTGTGTGTGTATTATGGGCTGTGTGTGTATGGGCTGTGTGTGTATTATAGGCTGTGTGTGTATATGGGCTGTGTGTGTATGTGGGCTGTGTGTGTATTATGGGCTGTGTGTGTATGGGCTGTGTGTGTATTATAGGCTGTGTGTGTATTATGGGCTGTGTGTGTATGGGCTGTGTGTGTATTATAGGCTGTGTGTATGTGGGCTGTGTGTGTATTATAGGCTGTGTGTATGTGGGCTGTGTGTGTATTATAGGCTGTGTGTGTATTATGGGCTGTGTGTGTATTATGTGCTGTGTGTGTATGTGGGCTGTGTGTGTATTATGGGCTGTGTGTGTATATGGGCTGTGTGTGTATGTGGGCTGTGTGTGTATTATGGGCTGTGTGTGTATGTGGGCTGTGTGTGTATTATGGGCTGTGTGTGTATTATGTGCTGTGTGTGTATGTGGGCTGTGTGTGTATTATAGGCTGTGTGTGTGTGTGTGTATGGGCTGTGTGTGTATGGGCTGTGTGTGTATGGGCTGTGTGTGTATGGGCTGTGTGTGTATTATGTGCTGTGTGTGTATGTGGGCTGTGTGTATATTATAGGCTGTGTGTGTGTGTATATGGGCTGTGTGTGTATTATAGGCTGTGTGTGTGTGTTTGTTTATGGATTGTGTGTGTATGGGCTGCGTGTGTGTGTATATATACTAGATGGTGGCTCGATTCTAACGCATCGGGTATCCTAGAATATGCATGTCCACATAGTATGTTGCCCAGTCACGTAGTATATTACCCAGCCACGTAATATATTGCCCAGCCACGTAGTATATTGCACAGCCCACGTAGTATATTGCACAGCCCACGTAGTATATTGCCCAGCCCCGTAGTATATTGCCCAGCCCCGTAGTATATTGCCCAGCCCCGTAGTATATTGCCCAGCCCCGTAGTATATTGCCCAGCCCCGTAGTATATTGCCCAGCCCCGTAGTATATTGCCCAGCCCCGTAGTATATTGCCCAGCCCCGTAGTATATTGCCCAGCCCCGTAGTATATTGCGCAGCCACGTAGTATATTGCCCAGTCACGTAGTATATTGCGCAGCCACGTAGTATATTGCCCAGTCACCTAGTATATTCCCCAGTCACGTAGTATACAGCTCAGAGCCACGTAGTATATTGCCCAGCTACGTAGTATATTGCCCAGCCCCGTAGTATATTGCCCAGCCCCGTAGTATATTGCCCAGCCCCGTAGTATATTGCCCAGCCCCGTAGTATATTGCCCAGCCCCGTAGTATATTGCCCAGCCCCGTAGTATATTGCCCAGCCCCGTAGTATATTGCGCAGCCACGTAGTATATTGCCCAGTCACGTAGTATATTGCGCAGCCACGTAGTATATTGCCCAGTCACCTAGTATATTCCCCAGTCACGTAGTATATTGCCCAGCCACGTAGTATATTGCGCAGCCACGTAGTATATTGCCCAGTCACCTAGTATATTCCCCAGTCACGTAGTATACAGCTCAGAGCCACGTAGTATATTGCCCAGCTACGTAGTATATTGCCCAGCCAGGTTTGTCACAGTTTAAAAAATAAAAAATAAACATATACTCACCTTTCCGAGGGCCCCTTATAGTCCACGGCAGCTTCCGGTCCCAGGGTTGGTATGAGAGCAGGACCTGTGATGACGTCGCGGTCACATGACCGTGACGTCATGGCAGGTCTTTGTAGCGCAGGAGCGCAGGGCCTGTGATAACGTCACGGTCACATGACCATACCATCTTTGCCACCGGAACCTGCAACGGAAGATGGCGGCCGGCGCGAGCGACTACGGAAAGTGAGGATAGCAGTTTTTTTTTATTATTATTTTTAACATTACATTTTTTACTATTGATGCCGCATAGGCAGCGTCAATAGTAAAAAGTTGGGGACACACAGGGTTAATAGCAGCGGTAACAGAGTGCGTTACCCGCGGCATGTGCCCGTCGCTGATTGGTCGCGGCATCCATGACAGGCAGCTGGCGAGACCAATCAGCGAATGAATATCCGTGACAGACAGACAGAAGGACAGACCCTTAGGCTGTGTGCACACGATGCAGATTTGGTGCAGAAAAATCTGCTGCAGTTCTGCACTAAATCTGCATCTCCTGGCAGAATCTGCAGGTGCGTTTTTTATGCGTTTTTGATGCGTTTTTGATGCGTTTTTTGAGCACAAATCTGCACAAAAAACGCATAAAAAACGCACCTGCAGATTTCTATTATGGAGGGGTGCAGAAACGCTGCAGAACTGCACAAAAGAAGTGACAGGCACTTCTTTGAAATCTGCAGCGTTTCTGCGCAGATTTTTCTGCACCATGTGCACAGCTTTTTTTTTCACATTGATTTACATTGTACTGTGATCACAGTGCAGTTAGTTTAAGGGTATGTGCACACGATGCAGATTTAGTGCAGAACTGCAGCAGAAACGCTGCAGAACTGCACTGTGATCACAGTACAATGTAAATCAATGTGAAAAAAAAAAAGCTGTGCACATGGTGCAGAAAAATCTGCGCAGAAACGCTGCAGATTTCAAAGAAGTGCCTGTCACTTCTTTTGTGCAGTTCTGCAGCGTTTCTGCACCCCTCCATAATAGAAATCTGCAGGTGCGTTTTTTATGCGTTTTTTGTGCAGATTTGTGCTCAAAAAACGCATCAAAAACGCACCTGCAGATTCTGCCAGGAGATGCAGATTTAGTGCAGAACTGCAGCAGATTTTTCTGCACCAAATCTGCATCGTGTGCACACAGCCTTAGACAATTATATAGTATATATATACGGTATATAGATAGATATGCTGTGTGTGTATGGGCTGTGAGTGTCGTGTATAGCGTATATTTGGTTATGTATACACTGTGTACGCTGCATGTAAGTGTGTTGGAGCAAATCTTGAGCCTTTGTATTTGTGCCTCATTTGCTAGATACTATTATGTGTAGCTATATTGAATTGTTGTTGTTTTCTCCACCAGTTGTGATATAATAGCTGCCGTCAGTTTTGTCACCATGGCTGAATACTCTCGTGTAAAGTCCACCAAGCTGGTGCTGAAGGGAATGAAGAATAAAGGGTAAGAAGCTGTGGAAGTTAATTCTGTATAGTTATCGGGGTATATTAAAATTAAATTGTCATTTCATAGACAAACTTTATAGTGCTCAACGAGGGGGTGGAACTGTTTGCAGGACTCTGGTCAAGCCGCCATGTCACTATTCTGTGACTGCAGCCGCCCCTACCCTAGAAAAACAAACAGTACATACTTACATTCCGGTGTCTGTCCCCCGGCGTCAGCTTCCCGCACTGACTGTGAGCGCCAGCCGGCCGTAAAGCAGAGCACAGCGGTGATGTCACCGCTGTGCTCTGCTTTACGGCCGGCTGGCGCTGACACAGTGCAGGGAAGCGAACGCCGGGGGACAGACACCGGAATGTAAGTATGTACTGTTTGTTTTTTTTTACTTTTACAACGGTAACCAGGGTAAACATCGGGTTACTAAGCGCCGCCCTGCGCTTAGTAACCCGATGTTTACCCTGCTTACCCGAGGACTTCGGCATCGTTGGTCGCTGGAGAGCTGTCTGTGTGACAGCTCTCCAGCGACCACACAATGACCTAAACAGCGACGCTGCAGCGATCGGCATCGTTGTCTATATCGCTGCAGCGTTGCTAAATGAGACGGTACCCTTAGTCCTGGAAATGTCACTCTAGTGCCAGCAACAAGTAATCTTAAAGTAATATTTAGCTCTTTCAAAGACAATTCCAGACAGACCTTTAGCTAATCGGTCTGTTACTGAGAAATTTGTGTTTTCACTTCTTAAAGAGGACCGGTCAGCAGGAATATCCGTGTTTACACTAAAGGTATGGGCAGAATTGTGCGGTCATGCTGATTTAATACATACCTTTAGTGTAAAAATGTGCAGCCTGGTTTTCATTAAATCGTCATGATGGGGCGAGACTGTGAGTGGGGTCATCGTCTCAGAGGGCTCAGCTATGGCCCCTCCGGAGCCTCTGTTGCATTCATCGTCTTGGGTCATTTAAAATTTTGGGTTGGTGTCACCTTAGCTGTGGGTAGCGCTCTCCCAGCTTCAGCTGCTGTCGATCTTCATGAAAATGGCTTTGGTGCATGTGCAGATCAAGCTCAGTGACAACCCGAGATTTCATTCTGCGCATGCGTCATTTTCCTGAAAATTGCTGGAGGTCAATCTACGCATGTGCCAGCGCCATTTTCATGAAGACCAATACCAGCTGTATCTGCGAGAGTGTCGCCCACATCTAGGATTTTGGCAGCCCTAAATTTAAATACCCAAGATTTTGAATGCAACAGAGACAGCAGAGGGGCCATGACTGAGCCCTCTGAGGCAAAGACACTACTCACATTCCCGCCTCAAGCACGAAGCACTGAGGCAACCGAATTTATCATGATGATTTAATGAAAACCAGGCTGCATATTTTTACACTAAAGGTTTTGTATCAAATCAGCATGACCGCGCCATTCTGCCCATACCTTTAGTTTAATATGTACACTGCTCAAAAAAAATAAAAGCAACACTAAAATCCCACATCCTAGATATCTCTGAATGAAATATTTCAGTTGCAAATCTTTATTCATTACATAGTGGAATGTGTTGAGAACAATAAAACATAAAAATGATCAATGTAAATCAAAATGAATATCCCATGGAGGTCTGGATTTCGAATGATGCTCAAAATCAAAGTGGAAAATGAAGTTACAGGCTGATCCAACTTCAGTGGAAATGCCTCAAGAGAAGGAAATGATGCTCAGTAGTGTGTGTTGCCTCCATGTGCCTGTATGATGTCCCTACAAAACCTGGGCATGCTCCTGATGAGGCGGCGGATGGTCTCCTGAGGGATCTCCTCCTAGACCTGGACTAAAGAATCCGCCAACTCCTGGACAGTCTGTGGTGCAACGTGACATTGGTGGATGGTGTGAGACATGATGTCCCAGATGTGTTCAATCAGATTCAGGTCTGGGGAACGGATGGGCCAGTCCATAGCTTCAATGCCTTCATCTTCAGGAACTGCTAACACACTCCAGCCACATGAGGTCTTAGGAGGAACCTAGGGCCAACCGCACCAGCATATAGTCTCACAAGGGGTCTGAGTATCTCGTCTCGGTACCTAATGGCAGTCAGGCTACCTCTGGCGAGAACATGGAGGACAGTGCGGCCATCCAAAGAAATGCCACCTCACACCATTACTGACCCACTGCCAAACCGGTCATGCTGAAGGATGTTGCAGGCAGCAGATTGCTCTTCACTGCATTTCCAGACTCTCTCACGTCTGTCACATATGCTCAGTGTGAACCTGCTTTCATCTGTGAAGAGCACAGGGCGCCAGTGGCGAATTTGCCAATCCTGGTGTTCTGTGGCAAGTGCCAATCGTCCTGCACGATGTTTGGCTGTGAGCACAACCCCCCATCTGTGGAGTCTGTTTCTAACCGTTTGTGCAGACACATGGACATTTGTGGCCTGCTGGAGGTCATTTTTCAGAGCTCTAGCAGTGCCCCGCCTGTTCCTCTTTGCACAAAGGCTGAGGTAGCAGTCCTGCTGCTGGGTTGTTGCCCTCCTATGGCCCCCTCCACCTCTCCTGGTGTACTGGCCTGTCTCCTGATAGCGCCAACAGCCACTTGACACCATGCTGACAGAGACAGCAAACCTTCTTGCCATAGCTCGCATTGATGTGCCATCCTGGATGAGCTGCACTACCTGAGCCACTTGTGTGAGTTGTAAAGTCCGTCTCATGCTACCACAAGTGTGAAAGCACAAACAACATTCAAAAGTGACCAAAACATCAGCCAGAAAGCATTGGTACTGAGATGTGCCTGTGGACCCCACCTGCAGAACCACTCCTTTATTGAGTGTGTCTTGATAATTGCCAATAATTTCCATCTGTTGTCTAGCCCATTTGCACAACAGCATGTGAAATTGATTGTCAAACAGTGTTGCTTCCTAAGTGGACAGTTTGATTTCACAGAAGTTTGATTTACTTGGAGTTATATTCTGTTGTTTGTGTTCTCTGTTATATTCTGTTGTTTGTGTTCTCTTTATTTTTTTGAGCAGTATATATATATATTGTATACATATTTCTTAGTGCTCGCAGTGTATATTCCTCCTGACAGGTTCCCTTTAAGGCTATGTGCACATGTCCGGAATTGCCACGAAAATTTCCATGGCAATTCCGGAACTCCATGCCGCGGAATTGGCATGCGTTTTCCCACTAAAAACTAGCGTTTTCCAAGTGATCTGTAGCGTCGCTTGGAAAACTGATTGACAGGTTGGTCACACTTATCAAACATAGAAAATCGTGATATTCTCACCTTCCGGCGTCCCTCGCAGCGTTCCCGCTCCTCGCAATGCTCCCGTTCCCAGTAATGCCTCGCGGCAATGACCCCAGATGACGTAGCTTCCTCACGAGACCGCTACGTCATCACAGGTTATTGCCGCAAAGCATCACTGGGAACGGGAGCATCGCGAGGAGCAGGAACGCTGGGAGGGACGCCTTAAGGTGAGAATATCACGATTTATTATTTTAATTCTTTTTTTTTTAACAATTATATGGTTCCCAGGGCCTGGAGGAGAGTCTCCTCTCCTCCACCCTGGGTACCAACCACACATGATCCGCTTACCTCCCACATGGTCGGCATAGCCACATGCGGGAAGTTAGCTGATCAATGCATTCCTATGTGTGCAGAATTCCTGTGATTCCGCACAAAGAATGAACATGCTCCGTTTTTTTCTGGAATGCATTCTAATAATATGATGCTTAATGTATGCGTGTTTTTTTTCCGCAAAAAAAACTTGAAAAATCCTGAACGTGTGCACATAGCCTAAGCCACTGTCCTTCTCAGTTCTGATCCCCCCCAAAAAAGGGTGGGGGTGGGGGGGTTAAAGAAGGGGCCTGCCCCTGAAATGTTGCCCATCCCCTATGCATGATGTCTCTATGAAAGGCTGCTTACTCCTTGAATTTTCTTCGGATGGTCCTAGGACTTACTGGTAAGACCAGCTCTGGAGGTTATTCTATGCAGCAATTATTGGCCTTGTATCCATGCAATTATCCATGAAGTAGATTTTCTTGTACTAATACAATCTTGTTGGAATACTTACTACAAGTAAATAATTTCCTGCTTTGAAAACTAATCAGACGCGTGTCTTTTTCATTATACCTTGTGTATGTTTTTGTTGAGGTACAAGCTGTCTAGGTAAAGGTATTGCTTGTTGCTTGCGAGCAGGGACCTCACTCCTAATGTCACTGTTTAAATTGTCTTAACTCGTACCGAATTTATTGTCTGTACATGTCCCCGCTTAATTGTAAAGTGCTGCAGAATATGTTGGTGCTATATAAATAAAAATGATTATTATTATTAGTCTGTGTAACATGTGCGTGTAAATAGCTTGAGGGGGTGATGAGCTGCTGCCAGATTCTCTTTAAAGGGACTCTGTCATGTCAAGAACCACAGATGCAATGTAGCACTTAAGTATGTTATCTGTGTACATGTGGAGGGGCCTGTCTATCAACTCGAGCGAGGTGGGAAAAAGCCATCCGAGAGCCAACCTGGACTAGTCAGGCCTCTCCCTATAGTCCCCAGCCGGCTCTGCAAACTGTTTTCTCTGACATACCTGGTTATTGTCACTGGTTGCACCTACTTGCAGGGCTCTGATCATGTTGCCTATGGTTTGGGCAGCATGAATCTAGTGACCGATTCCCTTTAATATGTGTCAGTCACGAAAGTAACCAGTCTGCTGCCGCTATGGAGAAAAGCCTTTCACCTGTCTCATACCAACTAGACCGGCTTTCTGACGTTAGTCACTGGCCTTACCATAGCCACACATCCAGCTTTCCCCACATGGATACACACTGGGTTATGCGGACATTTTATCCAGCAGTTACGGCCATATTACCGTGCCGTGCAGCAGTACTCAAGGGGATAATGAAATAATCATTTCTTTCAGCAACAAAAAGAATAAAGGTAATAAAAGGAAAAGAGACGATTGTAAAGAAGAAGCCCCGGATATTGTCGGTAAGTGAAGTGATTATAACCCGTATCATAAGGGACGAGGTGACATCTCCGCTCCCTCCTCCTCGTCATCTGCTGCAATGGATGGAGGCTGCCAAACAGACTATGGATATTTATTGATGGCAGCATGCAATAGAGCCGGTGCGCCCTGCCTTTCAGATCACCTTTTCTCGTCTTTAACGTGGCGGCAAAAATGTATTCTGACCATAAAGTCGTACAAATTGTGCAACTCCTGTTTTTATGTACTGCAAAGTCAAAGTGACTGTCCTATGTATATGACGCTGTGGATAATTATCAAGGTATGAAGTGCATAGTATGTCAGTGTGAATGTCTGCATAAAACTAGTTTACATATGTTACATCTGTCACTATACTGTAGACATATAACAGGAAGCATCAAATAAGTAAAAAAAAAAAAAGCCGTCTGGAGAGTCCTTACTTCACTGAAATCTGGCCCTTGACCCAAGTGTTTAAACAGCTCATTTTAGCAATCCATTTGTGTGTCTAGATGACAAACTTGAAAAGCGTACCTGTAGTAATACAACTAATAATTCTTGCAGGATTTGGCAAAATAATTATTTTTAACCCCTTTCTGGCATTGGACGTACTATTCCATCCATGTGACGTGGGCCTTACTTTCCATGGACGAAATAGAACGTCATATGCGATCGGCCACGCTCAAGGGGGGAGCGCGGCTGGGTGTCAGCTGATTATCACAGCTGACAACCGGGACTAAGTGCCAGGAGCGGTCACAGACTGCTCCCGACACTTTAACCCCCGAAACACTGCTATCAAACAAGATCGCAGCGTTCTGATGGCATAGAGAAGCATCGCGCACGGAGGGGGCTCCCTGCGTGCTTCCCTGAGACCCTCAGAACAACCCAATGTGATTGTTTTGTTCTGAGGTTCTCCCTACCTGCAGACCCCCAGATCCAAGATGGCCGCGAGGTCCTTCCGGGTCCTGCAGGGAGGTGGCTTGTCAGTGCCTGCTGAGAGCAGGCACAGGCAAGCCTCCTTCACTGCCTGTCAGATTGCTGATCTGACACAGTGCTGTGCAAAGTGTCAGATCAGCGATCTGACTCTACGCAGTGATGTCCCAGCCTGGGACAATGTAAAAAAGTAAATAAAAAATATTATACTGTGTAAAAATATATTTTTTTTAATTTCTAAATAAAGAAAAAAACAAAAAATATTGTTCCAATAAATACATTTCTTTATGTAAATAAAAAAACAAACAATAAAAGTACACATATTTAGTATCGCCGCGTCCACAACGACCCGACCTATAAAACTGTCTCACTAGTTAACCCCTTCAGTGAACACCGTAAAAAAATAAAACAAAAAATGAGGCAAAAAACAACGCTTTATTATCATACCGCAGAACAAAAAGTGGAATAACACGCGATCAAAAAGATGGATATAAATAAACATGGTACCACTGAAAACGTCATCTTGTCCCGCAAAAAACGATCCACCAAACAGTGTCATCAGCGAAAAAATAAAGTTAATAGCCCTCAGAATAAAGCGATGCAAAAACAATTATTTTTTATGTAAAATAGTTTTTATTGTATAAAAGCGCCAAAACATAAAAAAATGATGTAAATGAGAAGTATAGCAACTAGAAGTGGAGTTGGAGGGAGGAATATTTAGGATGGCTTTCTTAGGACTGCCAGGATGCAGATAGCCTCGACAAGCAGTATCTATACAATGTTGCCAAGCAATGGTTATGGGAGGGCAAAAGACCTCACACGATGGGTTAATGACATACAGAGCATCAGTCAGACATCTTAGATGCCACTTTGATGCAACGGAAGGTCGTCCCCTCCAGTAGTTACGCAGACATGTCTCTGTTACTCCTTCATAGAGCTTATATTACCCCATACATTAAGCCTAGAATGTCTCCAGCGGGCGCATTTATCTGTTCCAAATGCGGGGCAGGAAACACACACATATATCATCATATGTGGGGTTGCCCCAGGGTGCAAAAATGATGGCAGTCTATTCACGCTGAATTGCAGAGTCTTAGTGGAATTTTGTTTCCACTGACGCCGCAATGGGCAATATTTAATATTTTAGATAATACTCCTCACAAATTCCCAAAACACATTAAGGCCATATTGATAATATGGGCCTCAGCTACCAGAAAAAGTATTTTGCAACACTGGCTAAATCATTGCCACCACCTAAATCTCTCATACACTCCAAAATAATGTTTATCTTTCGGATGGACACCGTGATCAATAAAGAAAAATTAACTTAGACGTTTTTAAGCACGTGGTCATTGTTCATCCCATCACTACCTCAAGACACCAGGGACACTCAGGATACAATTTGAAAACACTCAGTGGTATCTTCTTCAGAAAATCAGAGGATATAATCCTATACCTTGAGCTTATTGATCGCTAATCAAATGCTGAGATGTTTAAGGGGTTTGTATGTTGGGGAGGGGGGTTTGGAAGGTAAAGGGAGGTGGGGACATTTATGAGAATTATGCCTGTCAAATAAGCTTGTTACTTTAAGCCTTGTATGACTTTCTTTTATTGTAATGCTCTTTAAATCAATAAAATATGTTGGAAAAATGATATAAATGAGGTATGGCTGTGATCGTACTAATCCAAAGAATAAAACTGCTTTATCAATTTTGTCACACGCGGAACGGTATAAACGCGCGCCCCACCCCCCCCCCAAGAAATTCATGAATTCCTGGCATTTGTTCATTCTGCCTCCCAAAAATTGTAATAAAAAGCGATCAAAAAGTCACGTGCCCGAAAATGGTACCAATAAAAATGTCAACTTGTCCTGCAAAAAAAACAAGACCTCAAATGACTCTGTGGGCCGAAACAGAGAAAAATTATAGCTCTCAAAATGTGGTGATGCAAAAACTAAATTTTATAGTAAAAAGCATATTGTAGTGTGTGACAGCTGCCAAACATAAAAACCCGCGTTAGATAGTAAATACCCCCCCTCACTTTTTTCACCCCCTTAGTTAAGGAAAAATAATAAAATAAAAAAATGTATTTCAATTTTCCCGTTGGGGCTAAAGTTAGGGTTTGGATTACGTTTACGGTTGGGATTAGGGTTAGGGGTGTGTCAGGGTTAGGGGTGTGGTTAGGGTTATGGTTGGGATTAGGGTTAGGGGTGTGTTAGGGTTGGGGCTAAAATGAGGGTTGGGGTTTGGATTACGTTTACGGTTGGGATTAGGGTTAGGGGTGTGGTTAGGGGTATGATTAGGGTTAGGGGTGTGTTTGGGTTAGGGGTGTGGTTAGGGTTGGGATTAGGGTTAGGGGTGTGTTTAAGTTAGGGTTGGGGGGTTTCCACTGTTTAGGCACATCAGTGGCTCTGCAAACGCAACGTGACGCCCGGAGACCAGTCTGCATTCCAAAAGCCACTACTTCCCTTCCGAGCCCCAAACTGTGCCTAAACAGTAGTTTTCTCCCACATATGGGGTGTCAGCGTACTCAGGACAAATTGCACAGCATCTTTTGGGGTCCAGTTTCTCCTGTTACCCTTGGGAAAATAAAAAATTGGGGGCGAAAAGATCATTTTTATGAAAATATGATTTTTTATTTTTATGACTCTACATTATAAACTTCTGTGAAGCACTTAGGGGTTTAAAGTGCTCACCACACATCTAGATAAGTTCCTTAGGGGGTTTACTTTCCGAAATGGTGTCACTTTTGGGAGGGTTCCAATGTTTAGGTACATCAGGGGCTCTCCAAACGCGACATGGCGTCCCATCTCACTTCCAGCCAATTTTGCATTGAAAAGTCAAATGGCGCTCCTTCCCTTCCGAGCTCTGCCGTGCGCCCAAACAGTGGTTTACCCCCACATATGGGATATCAGCGTACTCAGGACAAATTGCACAACAACTTTTGGGGTCCAGTTTCTCCTGTTACCCTTGGGAAAATAAAACATTGGATCTGAAGTATGGTACATTTTTTGTGAAAAAAGTTACGGTAAATGTTCATATATATATATATTTTTTTTTAAACATTCCAAAAATTCCTGTGAGACACCTGAACGGTTAATAAACTTCTTGAATGTGGTTTTGAGCACCTTGAGAGGTGAAGTTTTTAGTATGGTGTCACTTTTGGGCATTTTCTATCATATAGACCCTTCAGAGTGACTTCAAATGTGATGTGGTCCCTAAAAAAAAAAATAGCGTTGTTAAAATGAGAAATCGCTGGTCAACTTTTAACCCTTATAGCTTCCTAACAAAAAAAAATAGTTAAAATTGTGCTGATGTAAAGTAGACATGTGGGAAATGTTACTTATTGAGCATTTTATGTGACATATCTCTGTGATTTAAGGGCATGAAGATTCAAAGTTGGAAAGTTGCAAAATGTTCAAAATTTTCGCAAAATTTCAATTTTTTTCACAAACGCAAGTCATATCATAGAAATTTTACCACTAACGTGAAGTGCAATATGTCATGAGAAAACCATGTCAGAATCACCGGGATCCATGGAAGTGTTCCAGAGTTATTACCTCCTAAAGGGACAGTGGTCACAATTGTAAAAATTGGCCTGATCATTTAACATGCAAACCACCCTTGGGGGTTAAGGGGTTAAGTATATATTAGTTTATTCTGCATCTTAACAGGACCACAGTCCATCTGCCATCCATGCAGTGGTCGTCACATAACCTTATTAGAAGTATTTTCCAAGGAAAATATTAGACCGCGTTCACACGTTATTTGGTCAGTATTTTTACCTCAGTATTTGTAAGCTAAATTGGCAGCCTGATAAATCCCCAGCCAACAGAAAGCCCTCCCCCCTGGCAGTATATATTAGCCTCTACATACACATAATAGACAGGTCATGTGACTGACAGCTGCCGTATTTCTTATATGGTACATTTGTTGCTCTTGTAGTTTGTCTGCTTATTAATCAGATTTTTATTTTTGAAGGATAATACCAGACTTGTAACATAGTAACATAGTAACATAGTTAGTAAGGCCGAAAAAAGACATGTGTCCATCCAGTTCAGCCTATATTCCATCATAATAAATTCCCAGATCTACGTCCTTCTACAGAACCTAATTGTATGATACAATATTGTTCTGCTCCAGGAAGACATCCAGGCCTCTCTTGAACCCCTCGACTGAGTTCGCCATCACCACCTCCTCAGGCAAGCAATTCCAGATTCTCACTGCCCTAACAGTAAAGAATCCTCTTCTATGTTGGTGGAAAAACCTTCTCTCCTCCAGACGCAAAGAATGCCCCCTTGTGCCCGTCACCTTCCTTGGTATAAACAGATCCTCAGCGAGATATTTGTATTGTCCCCTTATATACTTATACATGGTTATTAGATCGCCCCTCAGTCGTCTTTTTTCTAGACTAAATAATCCTAATTTCGCTAATCTATCTGGGTATTGTAGTTCTCCCATCCCCTTTATTAATTTTGTTGCCCTCCTTTGTACTCTCTCTAGTTCCATTATATCCTTCCTGAGCACCGGTGCCCAAAACTTGTGTGTGTTTTAGGGCGAGTTTCATGTGTCAAGTTGTGTGTGTTGAGTTGCGTGTGGTGACATGCATGTAGCGGCTTTTGTGAGATGAGTTTTGTGTGGCGACATGCGTGTAGCAACTTTTTGTGTGTCGAGTTGCATGTGACAGGTTAGTGTAGCAAGTTGTGTGCAGCAAGTTTTGCGCGTGGCGAGTTTTATGTGTGGTGCGTTTTGAGTATGTGCAAGTTTTGTGTGAGGCAACTTTTGCATGTGTTGCAACTTTTGTGCATGTGGCAATTTTTCCGCGTGTGCAAGTTTTGCGTGTGGCGAGTTTTCCATGAGGTGAGTTTTGCACGTGTGGCGAGTTTTGCGCGTGGCGAGTTTTGAGCGGCGACTTTTGTGTTTCGACTTTTATGTGGCGAGGTTGGTGTATGTGGTGAAATGTGTGCTGAGGGTGGTATATGTGTTCAAGCACGTGGTAGTGTGTGGCGCATTTTGTGTGTGTGTTCATATCCCTGTGTGTGGTGAGTATCCCATGTCGGGGCCCCACCTTAGCAACTGTATGGTAAATACTCCTTGGCGCCATCGCTCTCACTCTTTAAGTCCCCCTTGTTCACATCTGGTAGCTGTCAATTTGCCTCTAACACTTTTCCTTTCACTTTTTCTCCATTACGTAGATAGGGGCAAAATTGTTTGGTGAATTGGAACGCGCGGGGTTAAAATTTCGCCTCACAACATAGCCTATGACGCTCTCGGGGTCCAGACATGTGACTGTACAAAATTTTGTGGCTGTAGCTGCGACGGTGCAGATGCCAATCCCGGACATACATACATACACACATTCAGCTGTATATATTAGATATATATATATATATGTTTGTTTTTTGCTAAAATACAAAGGAAATGTGTCATCTTTAACTTTATGCCTTTTAGAGATCTTCTCATTTTCAACTTTCAGAATAACTGAAATGTTTACCGGGGTGCCCAAACTTTTACATAATACTGTATAAATAGCGACTAAATGCTTATGGGTTCAAGTCTCTCTATGGGGACTGAAAATAAGTTTTTGGAAAAAAAATTGTTTCTTATTTTAGTTTCAAATAGTTAAAAATTTATCATGAGTTATAAAAATTTACATTTTGAAAGATTGGATAAACGTGTTAAGCAAAAGGAAATAAAACATTTTAAAAAATTATGTTTTTCTGCACACTATCACCAATCCTGAGGAAGTCTTCTAGTCTGAAGGTAGCTTACCCCGGGACCTTGCGGTGGTGGTGGAGTGGGATCACAGGATGCTGACGGCGGAAGAAGCCGTGCGATGCTGCGGGCCCAGTGAGGCAGAGCGGAATGCATTGCTTACCCAGCAGCCATTTTATTAGAAATGTGGGCTGCATGCACAGAATGGGATTTGGGCTTTGCCAAGATCTGAATCTACACAAGTGCTGCCGGAGGCACTTGCACAGAATGAGATCTAGGCCGGACCGAGATACCAGTCTGTGCATGCACCATCTCTGGCGGCCCACGGCTTCAGGAACATGGCCGCTGGGAAAGCAACACACTCTGCTCTGCTTCACCGCCGACACCAGGCCCGCAGCATCGCACCGCTGGTGCACCCACTGCTCCCACCCAGGGCCTGCAGTATTTTTCCATTTCTGTCGCTGCTCGCTTTCTGAGGAAGAGACCGTGCCTCCTGTGACCCCACTCCAGCACCGCCATTCCCCCAGGTAAGATGCCTTAAATTCATACTATAAAACGGACCCATCTTATAAAAAACCTTTTTTTTTTTTTTTTTTTCCCTATGGTCTTCCACAAAATTTGGGGTGCGTCCAAAAAAATATAGTAAGTTATCCATAATGATGTCAACAAAAACACTTGCCATACAGTTTTTATTTCTCAATTTGTTTTTCACCACATAAATATGTATAATATATGAAATACACATCTGATGATCCAAGTGGTGTAGAAAATATTGTTGCCAGGTCATTTTTACCACACAGTGAGATATAAATGAAAAAATAGAAATAAACATTGGTGGAAGTGTTTTTTGCCATTTAGTGGCACTTGTAATGCACCCATTGTACAAACCAGGTCACGGTAAAATGAACAGTGTCATTCAAAACTGCATCTCATCTAACAACAAACCTGCCCTCAGTCAGCACCGGTAGCTCAAAAAGATGGACGTTGTGACTCTGGAATTGGAAAAAAGATATAGGGGGCAAATAAATATTATGCTTATTGGTGGCTTTTATTTTGTGCATATTTTATTTTTTGTGATATTTTAGATTCTAATTCTGCTTATTTTAGGAAATTGGTGGGCGGTCAAATCTTTGGGTGACATTTCAGGGACTGTAGCTATAGAAATGGACAAAGGCGCCTACATCCATGCTCTGGACACTGGTCTTTTTACCATTGGAGCCCCCCACAAAGGTGAGTGTTTAGAGCACCTTGGTATTACACCATTTCGCCGCCCTATGTCTTGCACAATGCCTACAGGCCGTATTTACTGGGCTCGTGGGCTCTATAAAAAAATATATATACTGGTCGTATTGTAACCAAAGTCAAAAGAAATGAGAGGAGTTTTGTTTTACAGGCCAATCCTTTTTTATAGCCAAGTGGACCTCATGCAGTCCTTTCATACAATCCTGTACAAGGGACGGTAGACATGATACAGAGTGTATCGCTGCTGTCCATTTACTAGAGTTGTAAAAGCGATATTTACTACTCTGACAACCCCTTGTCAATCCCTATGTTTCCCCTCAGTAAAATAATGACACCTATTCACCTCCGCTGCCGGCGCCATCCCAGCAGTGTGAACAATGGCTTTCTCGAGGATTGCTTGACATGTCACACAATCCCTGCGGCCAATCAGTGGAGGTGTTTTTATTTTACGGGACGGAAACATTAGGGATTGATTAGAGGTTGTTGTAGTATTAGACAACTCCTTTAAGCGAATAATGTCCCTCATTCTTGTAAACTCAGCTTGCCTGCTGCCGTCCGTATGGCCATATGCAATTGTAAACCCCTTTAACTCCTTCTCCTATCACATGTCTGGTGGGAGTTCATGGAATGGGTTCAGGAGCCGAGCCTGATGCTGGCTGTGTTATACAGCTGCCTCCAGCCTGTAACTGCAGTGATCGGAGAGATTTCAGAGCCCGGCAGGTTAGTCCCTTAGATAATGCTGTTCCCGGTGACTGTTGCTGTCTAGTTTGCTTATGACATAACAGGAAGTCTCCAGTCTGTTTCCATACTCCTGCCAGATTATGGGCTCTCCAGACAGATCTGTACCATCATACTATATCATTATAGCATAGAAGGATACTTTACATGTTAATATATTAGGGAACCGCATAAACAACCATCTTGTAATATCCTTGTATCCCAGGATCATTTACATGCAGTGATAAACCAGTACCCTGCATGTTGGCCGCAGCTACATGTCACTGTAATCCAGCCGCTATCTGGCGATGGGCCGTCAGGGACTCCGCCGGGAATGTGATGAGCTGCATACATTTCTTTCCTTTTATCACTTCTGCATTATACAGTCATTATTTTTGAACTTAACAAATGTTAATCTCTTCCCTTCCAGAAGACGAAGGTCCGGCTCCCCCGGAGCAGTTCACAGCCATAAAGCTATCAGACTCCAGGTACTAACCATTTATAATGATGGCATCCTACTGCCATGTATACAAACTGTTATTGAGGCGCATTTCATGTATTTTCTGATAATAACATCTCATTTCTGTTGAAGGATTGCGCTGAAGTCTGGATACGGGAAGTACTTGGGAATAAACTCGGACGGCCTGGTCATGGGGCGCTCAGATGCGATCGGTGCTAGGGAGCAGTGGGAGCCCGTGTTTCAAGATGTAACTTCTGATTCCTGCTTTATCTCTGCAGTGATTATTATCAGTCATGTTGTTTTTAGGTCCAGATCTCTGGGCTGATTCATTTCATATGTGTTTTCTGGGATCGGCACTCGTCTTGTGATCCCAACCCTAATAGAGACCCCAGTGACGTCCCTGATAGTAGACGTATTACAGGGAATCACTAAAAGGACAATACAATACAGAAGTGTGGCGGTGTATTGTACTAGCACAAAAAACAAAACATAAAAACTAGGGGGGGAATGGTTTAACCAGGACGTTTCCTCCTGTTCCTGAATAGTTACACTTTCATGTTTTTTTGTACATACAGCTCGAAGAGTTGTAAGAAATTTTCTGATTTGGATAATCAAATAACTATTGCATGTTTTTTTTTTTTTCACGATATGTATGGTCAAATCTTTATTTATTTTATGTCCTTTTATATTTATTTTACCACTACCAAAACAGCGTTCAGAGCAGTTTTTACTTTTTCAGCTTTTCATACTAGACCTTTCTTAAATCATGTATAATCATGGCCGAAAGTATTGGAACAATTTTAGTTCTCAAGTCCTCAGACCGTTTTCTTCTCCTCTTTCTGGTCTCCATGCTTAGTGTAGCACACACAGACACACAATGCAAAGATTGGGTCACTTTCTTCCCTTTTTATCTGGTTTCAGGTGTGATTTTTCATATTGCCCACACCTGTTACTTGTCACAGGTGAGTTTGAGCGAGCATCACATGCTTGAAACAAATTTGTTTAACCACAATTTTGGAAAGATGACCATTTTTGGGGTTTTGTGTGAAATTATGTCCAATTTGCCATTTTCTCTGTCTTTTTGGTGTTGTTCCATTACACATGAAGGAAATAAACGTGTATAACAAAACGTGTAATTGCAATAATCACAGTAATTGCCATTTTCTGGTATAATTTTTTGAGGGTGCCAACACTTTCGGCCATGACACTATTGTACTGCAAATACAGCTGGATTTAACTTATACACAGGGTTATCTGATTACTTTCAGGGAAAAATGGCCTTACTGGCATCGAACAGCTGTTTTGTTGGCTGCAATGAAGAAGGAGACTTGGTAGCACACAGTAAGACAGCAGGTGACGGGGAGATGATAAAGGTACATGGTCTATAAAATACATGTATTTTAGGAATTGAGGAATATAAATAAATGTGCTCGTTGGCTAACTATAAAACCTTTCAATCAAATTTTAGACTTTATTCTAGCATGCAACTTTTTTTTCTGTTTTAGAGAAACTTGTGAGATGGTGACTAATGGGGACTTAAATGAGGACCTTTCACCAGTTTTAAACTGTTGACATCATGAAATAGTGGCTGCAGGACTGAATAACACATCATTGTGGGTTTTTATTTTTCTTTGTTAGGATATATTCACTAGTAAAGTTTATGGTGCCTAACATGCTAATTCCCACTGTAGAGGAGTGTTTTTTTCACTGGGGAAATGTACTTATTTCCCTGCATAATGTTGCCCAATCATAAGCAGGAGGCGTCTTGCAGAAAAAAAAGAAAATTACCCTGGAGAATGCCAGGATAAGCTTACTCTGTGTGCTATGGGTCTAAGGGGTAACGTTTCTCATTGTGGAGAGGGACATGGTAAGCCTGGCATGTCAGAGTAAGGAGACTTAGAAGCCTTGCTTGCTCTCTTGCCAATTCAGAGATCTCTAGTGCCAAGTATTGGAAGCAGTCGACTCTAACGAACCTTGCATTATGACTTGCGATAATAGCCAAACCGGAATCTCAATTTGCAGTGTTTCGGGGTGTTGCCCCTCATCAGTGTTAAGTATGAGATCTGATTGGGCTAGGTGACAGGCTCTGGACTGGGGTCTAAGGCTAGGGTCACATTGCGTTAGCGCAATCCGCTAGCGCTAAACGGATTGCACTAACGCAATGTTTTTTATGGGGCCGCGTTCGGGGTCGCGGTAACGTCCCCGCTCTCGCAGATCCCCGATCTGCGAGAGCGGGGAGCGGACTGCGGGCGCGCCTCGGACGCTGCAAGCAGCGTCCGCTGTGCGCCAGGAATCTCCGGCGCGTCGCTAGCGCATGCCGAACATGGCACGCGCTAGTGTAGCGCGTTCCCATTAGCGTGAATGGGCGCGTTAACGGCCGCGTTGCACGGCGTTAATTTCGCCGTGCAACGCTGTCCGTTTAACGCGGTCCCATAACGCAATGGGAACCCAGCCTAAGGGGCAACATTTCTTTTTGTGGGCAGTGACAAGCCAAGCCTGCATGTCAGAGTGAGGAGACTTATAAGCCATGCATGTATGTGTGCTATGGAAAGACTAATGCATCTACCCATTCAGACATTGTGGCCGTTGGACCAAAAATAGCTGTGTGCTCCTGATCTAAGCTCAGCCTTTATATGTGAGAACTAAAGCTATCACATGCAGATAATACCCCGGAGCGATGCTATTGTACCTCAGCATTTTCTACCTTTATTGCAGATTCGATGTTGTACAGAAAGAGAATTAAAGAGAGAAGACGACTTAGCAGATGAAGATCGGGGCAATGTTAAACAGTGTGAAGTGAATTACGTGTGAGTAGTCGGATGCCTGTGCTTGTTACACGTGTGCTCCAGACACCGGTCCCACTCCAGTTACTGTGAATCAGATCATTCCTTTTTGCTTCTGGAGGCTGAAGAGCAGTGTCTGTCTGTCCGTCAGGCCAGAATTGCAGTAGGACCACCTACTGGACCCTTGAGCAGCACATGCTTCTTTATAACTTGTTTGCTGTAAGGGACACTTCCTTACCTGTTACCATCCTGTATAAAGTGATGGCAGCTGTATATGTGCTGACTAGTTCCCTTTATAACACACAGCACTGTATTGCACCACTACGGTGGAGCAGAAGTAGGCAGGCACAGGATCTCAGCCCCTGGAGTAAGCAGAATGTTTTCAGCCATTCGCAACAAATGGTTGGAAGTTCGAAATAGTGAGGATCTGAAGCACAGAGTATAATAAAAAGTTACAGAACTTTTCTTTTATGAATGTTAAAATAATTGATCCAGACATTGTTGGCGATTATCGATCACCCAGCGATGCCCTGCAGGTGTCGTGAGCCAAAAACAAGTGCTATTTATGGCGGTCTGTGATCGGTCCATGGACTGTCCTGCAAGGCTGCTGCATTGAGTTGCTGAAGCATCTCTAGTCATGTAGCTGATGCAAGGTTATCCGATCGCTGCTGAAAATGGGTTTCATTCTGATAATTGCTACCTTGAGAAAATTTGGAAAAAGTTTTATATACGGTATGTAAAAAGATGTTACCTAGCAGCCGTGCTGCTCTTGTTAGTTGGACAAGGCATCTGTTATACCTACTGCAGTTTCTGTCTTTGAAGAAACACTTGCATCAAGTGCAGTAAAAGCCCCTTCAGACGCCTTAAACAAATGGCAGCTTGTGCTACGAGAGAACCTGCAGGGTACATTGCCTTGTCAGTAATGTCACACTGAGTGTGCTGCCTATTTATGATCATTATCTGGAGGATTATAGCTGAATGTATCCTCTGGGAATATACAAAAAAGGTTGCACTATATTGTGCCAAAGCATGTCTAATATGAAATACATGAAATATGAATAGCAAAAATGGCTTTTGAACATTAAGAAAATATTTGAGAGACGCTTTGCACAGAATTTGATCAAGTAGTGTGAGCCCATCAACCATCTTCAAGGTGGTCTCATTAAACTGATGGGTCCCTGACCTCCTGTCACCATGTGGTTTTTAATTACATCTAATCACACTTGGTTCCGGCCAACCCATATGTAGGCTTTTCTGACAGAGGTGTCCACATTCACCCATGCATACAGACATTGGCCTTCGGTAAGTGTTCACATTTGGACAGGTAGGTCAGGGACCCATCAGTTTAATGAGACCACCTTGACGATGGTTGATAGGCTCACTCTATTTGATCAAATTCTGTGCAAAGCGTCTCTCAAATATTTTCCTAATGTTCAAAAGCCATTTGTGCTATTCATATTCCATGTATTTCATATTAGACATGCTTTGGCACGATAGAGTGCAACCTTTTTTGTATATCCTCTGGGAAGTCGTAATATAAAGATTATGCTTCCACATAATTTCCTTGCATATTTGATGGTGTGTATCTGTGTTATTATGCTGTAGACAAAATAGAAATCAGATTTGTGAGTGCCAGGCGACTGTTATAGGCACAATTGCTTAGTCTTATAGTAAAGACGTTTTAGTCGTAACTCCAAATAATCTTCAATTTTTATGTAATTTAAAGTCTGTAATCTTAAAGTGGTGACAGCTCTCCATAGTGACACCCCCACCCCCTCTCCTCATCTCAGGGGTCGGCCATAGTGACACCCTCCCTCCTCGGGGGTCAGCCATAGTGATACCCTCCCTCCTCGGGGGTCAGCCATAGTGATACCCTCACTCCTTGGAGGTCAGCCACAGTGATACCCTCCCTCTCCTCGGGGATCAGCCACAATGATACCCTCCCTCTTCGGGGGTCAGCCATAGTGATACCCTCCCTCCTCGGAGGTCAGCCACAGTGATACCTTCCCTCTTCTCGGGGGTCGGCCACAGTGATCCCGCCCCCTCTCCTTGGGGGTCGGACACAGTGATGCCCTCCCTCCTCGGAGGTCAGACACATTGATACCCTCCCTCTCCTCGGGGGGTCGGCCACAGTGATACCCTCTCCTCGGGGGGTCAACTACAGTGATACCCTCCCCCCTCTCCTCGGGGGTTGACCACAGTGATCCTGCCCCCTCCGGGGGTCGGACACAGTGATACCCTCCATCCTCGGAGGTCGGTTACAGTCATACCCTCCCTCGGGGGTCGGCCACAGTGATACCCTCTCCTCGGGCGTTGGCCACAGTGATACCCTCTCCTCGGGGGATCAACCACAGTGACACCCTCCCTCCTCTTCTCGGGGGTTGACCACAGTGATCCCGTCCCCTCCCCTCGGGGGTCGACCACAGTGATACCTTCTCCCGGGGGTCGGCCACAGTGATCCCGCCCCCCCTCCTCGGGGGTCGGCCACAGTGATCCTTTCCCCCTAGCGCCTTGGTTGTCCCACAGGGTACCCTCTCCCTTAGGGTGTCTGCCATAGGGGGACCCCTCCCTCACTATATAGCAAAAAAAAAAAAATTACGGTAGATGCCATCCCAGTATCTGAGAGTAAGAGACGGCCTCCATTTCCCAGTACTGGAATGTTTTGTATTCAGGTACTTTTTTTTTCATGACTTGGAAGAGGCCCTAAAAAGGACAGAGAGGTGACAATGGCTCAATTTATAAAGGTGTTTTCTGACATAACACACCTTCTAATGTTACAAAAAATTTTGCTCTACTTACACAACATGAATTTTTGGCATTTTTACACCAATCCCAGCCATCCCTTTACCAACCTGGCAAAGCTGGGACGTGGCGAAGCCGGCCCATCTAATTCATCAAGATTTACGTCATTTTAGTGTAACTGTCCCAAGCTGGAGCAATATTTGTTGCGCACGCCAGTGGTAAGATGCATCTAATTTATTAAGTGACGTACACCACTTAATGAATTGGGCGCACTTTACTCCAGCTGTGCTGTCCACTGAGACTGAATACAAAATGCCAGTCTTAAAGGGAACCTGTCACCCCCAAAATCGAAGGTGAGCTAAGCCTACTGGCATCAGGGGCTTATCTACAGCATTCTGTAATACTGTAGATAAGCCCCTGATGTATCCTGAAAGATGAGAAAAAGAGGTTAGATTATACTCACCCAAGGGCGGTCCCGGTTCTGGTCCGACGGGCGTTATGGTCCGGGGCCTCCCATCTTCTTATGAAGACGTCCTCCTCTTCTCTTCACGCAACGGCTTTAGCGCAGGCGTACTTTGTTTGCCCTGTTGAGGGCAGAGCAAAGTACTGCAGTGCGCAGGTGCCGGGAAAGGTCAGAGAGGTCTGATGCCTGCGCATTGCAGTACTTTGCTCTGCCCTCAACAGGACAAACAAAGTACGCCTGCGCTGAAGCCGCTGCATGAAAAGAAGAAGAGGACGTCATCGTAAGAAGATGGGAGGCCCTGGACCGGACCACAACGCCCATCGGACCAGAACCGGACTGGGACCGCCCCTGGGTGAGTATAATCTAACCTCTTTTTCTCATCTTTCAGGTTACATCGGGGGCTTATCTACAGCATTGCAGAATGCTGTAGATAAGCCCCTGATGCTGGTGGGCTTAGCTCACCTTCGACTTTGGGGCAACAGGTTCCCTTTAATGAATCTGGCTCATCTTCATAACCGGTTACTGTGGATTAGAATGGTATTTATTTGTAAATTATGCAGATTCATTTTATGTCCTATTATATTATTTTGCAGCAAAAAATTTCAAAGTTTTCAGGACCATAAAATTAAAATCAGCAAGGAAGACCACAAAGATCTGAAAAAGGCCAGAAAAGACGGGTCTTTCCATGAGGCACTGCTGGACAGGTAAATGATGTCTAGTGCTACTGTGAAAATTGCTAGATGGTGGCCCGATTCTAACGCATCGGGTAGTCTAGAACAGTGTTTTTCAACCTTTTTTGAGCCGCGGCACACTTTTTATACTTAAAAAATCCTGAGGCACACCACCAACCAAAATGGCACAAAATGGTGCGTCCAGGTTTGAGATGAAAGTCTGCAGTCATTCTATGTGACTGCAGGCTTCTGAATTCTCACAGCGCAAGCACTGCACACTTTCAGGATTCTCCCTTGCCGGTGGCCAGAGTGGACGGTCATGACAGCACAAGTATGTGATTTGGATACTTCTGGTCACATTCTAACTAGACGTGTCCGGCCTCAGTCAATTCATTTTCATTGAATGAGGCCACACATGTCTAGTCAGCACGTGACCGCATGTATGTAAATCACCAACATCAGAGAATTATGATAGCAGTGTGCACTGTGAGAATTCAGAAGTCTGCAGTCACATAGTATGACTGCAGACTCATCACAACCTTGGACATCCCCTTTAATGTTCCTAACAAATAAAAATGAGAATTAGTATCACAAAAAAAACACATTTACATCCAGGTACCTGATAGATGATGTTGTTTGTGGAGTCGCCTCTTTCTTTTCATCTTCACCTTGTCCAGATGCCATGATGACTCTTCTCTTCCACCGGCAGAGCTCGTTTCTGCAGACTTCCATCTTCTCCTGTCTTCTGCAGCACATCCCGACACAACACCCTTAAAGATAGTGTTATTATAATGCTCCGGAATAACAATATCTGCCCTAGGCTGAGCCCCTGAGTAAATAATTGCCCCTCACTTTATTCCCAGCACATAATATGACCCTCACTGTCCCTCTTGTGGTACATGCCATCCACACTACCCTCTCTCTCTTTTCCATACTTCACACTGCCTTCTCATACGGTGTCCCTCATAGAGAGCCCAGTCTCTCTACTGTGCCCCTTCATTACACTCCTCCTACTTGGCATACTGTCTCCTCCTGGCTGTTACCCTCACACTACTCAGTATCTATTATGTGTCCACTCACACTTTCATCCCCCCATACTGTCTGCACACATTTCTAATAGCCTCCTCCTGTACATCCCCCCCCCTGCTAACATACCCCTTTGCTCTCTCCATATTTCCTCCTCACACATTCCCCCCTCACACATTCCCCCGACTCCCCATACTGTCCTCACACATCCCATCACCGTTGCTCCCAGTACTGTCAGCACACATTTTTCCCCTCGCTACTGTGTCCACCCCCATCTCCCCACTCACCCCCACAGAATATATCCACTGCCCTTCCGATAGAATAAATCCATCCCCTTCCACAGAATAAATGCACCCTGCCCCACACATGCTAAATAAATTCCAGCCCCCCCCATACACTGAATAAATCCCCCCACTCACTGAATAAATCTCCCCCACACACACTGAATAAATCCCCCCCACACACTGAATAAATCCCCCCCCCACACTGAATAAATCCCCCCCCACACTGAATAAATCCCCCCCACACACTGAATAAATCCCCCCACACACACTGAATAAATCCCCCCCCCCACACTGAATAAATCCCCCCCACACACTGAATAAATCCCCCCCCCACACTGAATAAATCCCCCCCCCACACTGAATAAATCCCCCCCACACACTGAATAAATCCCCCCACACACTGAATAAATCCCCCCACACACTGAATAAATCCCCCCCCCACACTGAATAAATCCCCCCCACACACTGAATAAATCCCCCCCACACACTGAATAAATCCCCCCCACACACTGAATAAATCCCCCCCACACACTGAATAAATCCCCCCACACACTTAATAAATCCCCCCACACACTTAATAAATCCCCCCACATACTCCCCATAAACCCACCCCACGCTGAATAAATCCCCCCACACTTAATAAATCCCCCCACACACTTAATAAATCCCCCCACATACTCCCCATAAACCCACCCCACGCTGAATCTTCTGTGTCTTCAGCTCCACAGCACAGGAGCACTTACCACCAAGTGTCTTCTGTCCCCTGCGCGCCGGATAGTGACGCCAGCAGCGTGATCACATGACTTGATCACGCTGCTGGCGTCGCTCTGACCCAGCGGTCAGAGCCTCAATTGTACTCGCAGCTGGTAGATGTCTGCGAGTACAATTGATCTCCGGGAGCCGGCGCGCTGCAGCTTCTCTGTGCCGGCTGTCATCTTGACCTGGCCCTGTGCGCGCACTGTGCGGTGCACGCGGCAGCTTCCGGTCCCAGGGTTGGTATGGGCGCAGGACTTGTGATGATCGTGACATCATGGCAGGTCCTTGTCGCATACCATCCTTGGCACCGGAACCTGCCGCTTGCATGGAGCGGTTACCAAAGCGCTGCGAGGAGCGGGAAAGGCGCCGGAATGTGAGTATATGATGATTTTTTATTTTTTTAATTATTTTTAACATTAGATCTTTTTACTATTGAGGCTGCATAGGCAGCCTCAATAGTAAAAAAGTTGGTCACACAGGGTTAATAGCAGCGTTAATGGAGTGCGTTACACCGCGGCATAATGCGGTCCATTAGCGCTGCCATTAACCCTGTGTGAGCGCTAACTGGAGGGGAGTACGGAGCGGGCACTGACTGCGGGGAGGAAGGAGCGGCCATGTTGCCGCCGGACTGCGCCCGTCGCTGATTGGTCGTGGCATTGGTCATGGGTGTTTTGCCACGACCAATCAACGACTTGGATTTCCATGACACAGAGGCCGCGACCAATGAATATCCGTGACAGAAAGAAGGACAGACAGAAAGACGGAAGTGACCCTTAGACAATTATATAGTACAGCCATGGCCAAAAGTATTGACACCCCTGCAATTCTGTCAGATAATACTCATTTTCTTCCTGAAAATGATTGCAAACACAAATTCTTTGTTATTATTATCTTCATTTAATTTGTCTTAAATGAAAAAACACAAAAAGAAATGTCCTAAAGCCAAATTGGATATAATTCCACACCAAACATAAAAAAGGGGGTGGACAAAAGTATTGGCACTGTTCGATGCTTCTCCAATTTGTGTAATTAACAGCACCTGTAACTTACCTGTGGCACCTAACAGGTGTTGGCAATAACTAAATCACACTTGCAGCCAGTTGACATGGATTAAAGTTGACTCAACCTCTGTCCTGTGTCCTTGTGTGTTCCACATTGAGCATGGAGAAAAGAAAGCAGACCAAAGAACTGTCTGAGGACTTGAGAAACCAAATTGTGAGGAAGCATGAGCAATCTCAAGGCTACAAGTCCATCTCCAAAGACCTGAATGTTCCTGTGTCTACCGTGCGCAGTGTCATCAAGAAGTTTACAGCCCATGTCACTGTGGCTAACCTCCCTAGATGTGGACGGATAAGAAAAATTGACAAGAGATTTCAACGCAAGATTGTGCGGATGTTGGATAAAGGACCTCGACTAACATCCAAACAAGTGCAAGCTGCCCTGCAGTCCGAGGGTACAACAGTGTCAACCCGTACTATCCATCGGTGTCTGAATGAAAAGGGACTGTATGGTAGGAGACCCAGGAAGACCCCACTTCTTACCCCGAGACATAAAAAAGCCAGGCTGGAGTTTGCCAAAACTTACCTGAAAAAGCCTAAAACGTTTTGGAAGAATGTTCTCTGGTCAGATGAGACAAAAGTAGAGCTTTTTGGGCAAAGGCATCAACATAGAGTTTACAGGACAAAAAAAGAGGCATTCAAAGAAAAGAACATGGTACCTACAGTCAAACATGGCGGAGGTTCCCTGATGTTTTGGGGTTGCTTTGCTGCCTCTGGCACTGGACTGCTTGACCGTGTGCATGGCATTATGAAGTCTGAAGACTACCAACAAATTTTGCAGCATAATGTAGGGCCCAGTGTGAGAAAGCTGGGTCTCCCTCAGAGGTCATGGGTCTTCCAGCAGGACAATGACCCAAAACACACTTCAAAAAGCACTAGAAAATGGTTTGAGAGAAAGCACTGGAGACTTCTAAGGTGGCCACTGGCCAGCAATGAGTCCAGACCTGAATCCCATAGAACACCTGTGGAGACATCTAAAAATGGCAGTTTGGAGAAGGCACCCTTCAAATATCAGGGACCTGGAGCAGTTTGCCACAGAAAAATGGTCCAAAATTCCAGCAGAGCATTGTAAGAAAGTCATTGATGGTTACCGGAAGTGGTTGGTCACAGTTATTTTGGCTAAAGGTTGTGCAACCAAGTATTAGGCTGAGGGTGCCAATACTTTTGTCTGGCCCATTTTTGGAGTTTTGTGTGAAATGATCAATTTTTTGCTTCATTCTCTTTTGTGTTTTTTCATTTAAGACAAATTAAATGAATATAATAATACCAAATAATTTGTGTTTGCAATCATTTTCAGGAAGAAAATGAGTATTATCTGACAGAATTGCAGGTGTGTCAACACTTTTGGCCATGACTGTGTGTGTGTGTATATATGTATACATGTGTGTGTATGTATGTATATATATATATATATATATATATGTATATGTATATGTGTATATATGCATTCAGTTTTATTATTCTATTTTTAAATGGATTATCAAGGACCTAACAATTGATGACCTATCGTTAGGAATGGTCATTAGCATCAGATTGGTGGGGCTCCTACACCGAACAGCTGAAAAGCCTGCGGCCACTGAACACTGTAGAGGTATACCCATGTTCCACCCTGCACATCTCATATCTGGCCCATGCAGTTTTCAGCTAATCGGTGCTGGTGCCGGGTGTCAGACCCCACCAAACTTGTATTGGTGACCTGTCCTACAGATTACATTGATGATGGGCTCACACTGCATAGCTAATCTATTTTATGTCTGTCTGATTTTTAGCCCCACTGATTTAGGTTATTCCCTTTCCAAAGAATTGGAGATAATTTACTGATAGCTGGGGGTCTTATGATGCTCACAGGGCTCCATAATCACGAGAATGGAGTGGAGGGACTCATGCTTGAAGTCAGCTCCATTCCTTGTCTGTGGGAGAAAGCGGACTATGATGCTCGCTATTACCAGCCTAGACATTTCATGGAGCTTGGGTGAAGCATGCATTTGTCACTCCATAGCACCACTCGTGATCGGACCCCAGCAATCAGACAGATAAGGGATGACTTTACAACTCTGTGAATGACCCTTTAACGTTACGCTGTCCATTACCATTTCCCTGTAAAATTGCCTTACTGACTGGTGTAATGCTTCTAGGATGGTAAAGCACTTATTAGAATCATTTAAGCAGTCACCTAATTAATGGGCTGCCTAGGATATAAAAGTTTCAAAATGTAGGCACACCATAGAAAAATGGCAAACTGCAGTATTACAGGAATATTCATAATGTGTTTGATAGGACAATTCACATTGCCTTTTGTCCCTTTGGGTGTTTGGTGAATCCAATTTATTGGGAACCTGTCCAACAGAATAACCAAGAGAAGAGGCAAAATGTAATGTGAATGGCACCTTACATGAGTAATGCCTAGCTTATATCTTTGGCCTATGCAACTGGATGCAATAGGCTGCCATATTAAATAGACATACAGCACAGTATATTTCTATTTGTTGGATTCTTCAATATAGAAAAACAAACTACACTTGTATAGAGTAGTAAAAAAGTTTACGTCAGCCCATCAGATGCCAAAAGGACACACTTTAGGCATGAGCTAAATGGGGCCTAAGTGATCCATTCTGGAGTACCTTCCCAATTCTGTTGTCGATGTTGTGTCCATAGTCACGGCTACAAATAATGCATTCGTGCTGCCAAGTCTAAATCTTTGAATTCCATGCTACTTGTGTTTTTTAAGGTACTTGTGTTTTTTAAGCCTCTTATGCATTTTTTTTGTTCTTACAGGAGATCAAAATTAAAAGCAGATCGATACTGCAAGTGATGACAAGTCTTTATCCTGTTATGCCGAGGATGGAGAAAATCTGTTTTTTCTTTTTGTATTTGAATGTGACTGTATAGTACATTAAAGGTTTTATTTAAAAAACAACAAATAATGTTTGTGGTAAGTCGTGGAACAGGACAGACACCTCACCATTGGATGTATAGTCACTGGTAAGCAGACTGACCGGCTGATCTCAGCCAGCACTGGTTCATGAGGAGCAGCCGATCCTTCCTCTTCCACCTTCCGGTATAAAAGCAGCAGAGGCAACAGGACTATGAAAAGCTGGCCACCAGTAATGCTGTGTCTACTTTGCATACATGTACATGCAGGTGAAAAAGTAGCAAGGAGTTAAAAGGAAAGAGTTGAATTCTTCATCTTGAATTGCAATTACAAATGAAAAGCATCTCTTAAAAAGGTTTTCCATCCTTTGACTTACCATTCATGCTAGAAAGTCCCATGATTACTAGAACAGCCCCCTTTTCTTCTCATTGTACAACCACAATGAGGAGGAGTTAGGATAGAGCGGTGGTGGCGCACGCATACGGCCAAGTGTCGTGCCATGTTTCTGGTACCTACTAACCATGTATGGGTAAAGGCATTGTCCGAGCAGGATGTGACATAAATGACAGATGGAGAGATGGCTTTGCGCACATGGCTCTCTATTTAATCCTTTGGAGGAGACCTGGCTAAAGTGCGGCCCACTGGCCACATGCACACCGTGACAGTCGAAGGGCTGTAAACACTGGCTAATGGACCATGCAGCTGCCCTCATCCCGATTTTCCCTTCCCCCATGACCGAACCTGAGAGAGGGATCCGCCCCGCCAGGACAGGAAACCTACTGAAAATAAAAGGGTGGTACCTCTCCCTCGCTTCAGTTGATTTTTCCTGTCCTGATGGGAACCCTAGTGCTGAAATCACTGTGTTTTTTTTTTTTTGAAGACGGATGATCCACTTGCCCACCCCTGTCCGGGCACTGGAAGAGCAGGCCTTCAGGCTGTGGAAGCGCCGTTCGCAGGTCCTGTGGGGCTTAGCGCACATGCAAGCGTCGGTTCAGTGCAGTCCGGGGTCCCGGGGCTTTTCTGCGGCTGCTCTCCCTCTTCTGCTGGCCACCTTCGGCTCCATGGGGCTGACTTCCGGGTGCATGGCTGGCGTCACGCGCAAGGCAGCGCTGGGAATGGGCGTGCCCGCATGACCTCAATTCTGTGCGTCAGATCCAAGATGGCGGCACCCATAACAGGAAAGCCGGACGGGATGCAGGGCCTTTAGGTGGGGTGCGGAGGGGGGAGGAGCATACAATGGGCATCGGAGGAGAGGTGAGCGCAGTGGATCCCTCCTTAAATGGAGGGATAACCACAGAGGAAACGCTCATGTCCAAATGGCTCCCCATTATGGAGGATCGTATGGAGCAGCAGCAGAAGCAGCCTTTACAGCAGCAGCAGCCTTTACCAGGTGCTATGCCAGGTCACCAACACGCAAAGAGGAGTAGCCGCTCAAGTGGAAGGAGCCGCAGGCGCCCTGACCGGAGGTCGCAGGACTCCTCAGCATCTAGGAGAGACGTTGTCCGTACTCCTGATCAGCCTCAAAATCCAGTACCCTTGATTGTCAGCGGGTGGTAAGTGATCTTCGTGAATGTCACCTTGGTGGGAATGGGCTACATTTTCAGTTTACTTGCCAGGCGCCGATGAAGGCTAGTACCAAGTGAAAGAACAAGGAGTGTGCCCTCTGTAAAATACTGCTAGCAGTCCAGTGGCAGAAAAATCTCTGCGCGGACTGTATTCAAAAGACTATTCAGGAAGAAACCCCTGACATTGCCTCTAGCCTTAAGGTACCTTCACACTAAGCAACGCTGCAGCGATACCGACAACGATGTCGATCGCTGCAGTGTCGCTGTTTGGTCGCTGGAGAGCTGTCACACAGACAGCTCTCCAGCGACCAACGATGCCGAGGTCCCCGGGTAACCAGGGTAAACATCGGGTTACTAAGCGCAGGGCCGCGCTTAGTAACCCGATGTTTACCCTGGTTACCATCGTAAAAGTAAAAAAAACAAACACTACATACTTACCTTCAGCTGTCTGTCCCCGGCGCTCTGCTTTCCTGCACTGACTGTGAGCACAGCGGCCGGAAAGCAGAGCGGTGACGTCACCGCTCTGCTTTTCGGCTGACCGGCGCTGACACAAGATGCAGGAGGAGTGCAGAGAAGCAGAGCGCCGGGGACAGACAGCTGAAGGTCAGTATGTAGTGTTTGTTTTTTTTACTTTTACGATGGTAACCAGGGTAAACATCGGGTTACTAAGCGCGGTCCTGCGCTTAGTTACCCGATGTTTACCCTGGTTACCAGTGAAGACATCGCTGAATCGGCGTCACACACGCCGATTCAGCGATGTCTGCAGGGAGTCCAGCGACGGAATAAAGTTCTGGACTTTCTGCAGCGACCAACGACATCACAGCAGGATCCTGATCGCTGCTGCCTGTGAAACTTAACGATATCGCTAGCCAGGACGCTGCAACGTCACGGATCGCTAGCGACATCGTTCAGTGTGAAGGTACCTTTAGCGCCATGATTAGGGCAGAAGTTAAAGGTTCTTTAAAATCAGTCTTTAAAAAGGGGAGCAAGAAAAGCCTTCAGCCTGTTACAGATTCTGATGTCTCTCAATCCGGCGAGGAGTATCATGAGGAACCTCTGTCTCCCTCCCCCTCCTCTTCCATGTCCTCTGGCTCCTCTTGAAATAGCGATGTTGGGGGCCGACCATGCTTTCTAACTGAAAACACGGATAGACTGGTAAAAGCAGTCAGGTCTACCTTGGGCCTAAAGGACGAGAAAGCGACTAGGTCCTTAGAGGACGTTATGTTTGAGGGTTTGGAGGAAAAAAAGGAAGCGTACATTCCCAGTCAACGCTAGGATGAAGGCCCTTATGGAGAAGGAGTTGAAGAAGCCTGGGAAATCTGGTAGCCTCCCCTCATCTTCTAAAAGAGGTATCTGTTGTGAATTCTGTGGCTGAATTCACTCCTGTGGTCACAAGTGGTACTGCAGCTTCTGAGCTTCCTCCCTCAGGTGTTTTGGTGAGCTCGTTGGCTGCTTTGTTATTTAACTCCGCCTGATTCTGTCTTCCTTGCTCCTTGTCAATGTTCCAGTGTTGGATCTGAGCTTCTGGATCTTTCCTGTGGCCTGCTGCTCTGCTTAGATAAGTGCTTCTTTGCTTTTGTTGCTATTTTTTCTGTCCAGCTTGTCTATTCGTTTTGCTGGAAGCTCTGAGACGCAAAGGGTGTACCGCCGTGCCGTTAGTTCGGCACGGTGGGTCTTTTTGCCCCCTTTGCGTGGTTTTTTGCTTTAGGGTTTTTTGTGGACTGCAAAGTTCTCTTTGCTATCCTCGCTCTATCTAGAATATCGGGCCTCACTTTGCTGAATCTATTTCATCCCTACGTTTTGTCTTTTCATCTTGCTAACAGTCATTATATGTGGGGGGCTGCCTTTTCCTTTGGGGTATTTCTCTGAGGCAAGCCAGGCTTGTTTTTCTATCTTCAGGCTAGTCAGCTCCTCAGGCTGTGCCGAGTTGCATAGGTAGTGTCAGGCGCAATCCACAGCTGCCTTTAGTTGTGTTTAGGATAGGTTCAGGTATTGCGGTCTACAGAGATTCCACGTCTCAGAGCTCGTTCTTTTGTTATTGTCAGATCACTGTATGTGCTCTGATTGCTGGCACACTGTGTCACTAGATTGCCTACATAACAGGTATCCCTTCGAGGAAAAAGACTCAGAAGGGTGGGATAAAGTCCCTAAAATTGATGGTGCAGTAGCCAGGTCATCTAAAAAGTCGTCCCTACCCTTACAGGACTCGGGCATGTTAAGAGACCCATTGGACAAAAAGGCGGATGGGTTCTTAAGACACACCTGGGAGGCGGCCGCGGGGGTCTGAAACCGGCAATAGCCAGGACATGTATGGCCCGCTCCCTTATAGTCTGGCTGCAACAGATAGAGGAACAGCTGAAAATTAAGGTACCAAGAGAAGAGGTCCTAGCCAATATGACGCTGGTACAAGGAGCAGCAGTCTTCCTAGAGGATTCCTCAGCAGATTCCTTAAGACTAGCAGCCAGGGCAGCAGGCTTGTCTAATACAACTAGGCTCGCTTTTTGGTTAAAGGGGGGCCCTGGTGACTTGCCATAAAAAAATAGACTTTGTTCCATCCCGTGTGACGGTCAATTCCTCTTTGGTCAGACGCTGGAGGACATTTTAGAGAAAGCAGGGGATAGGAAAAAGGGTTTTCCTCCCTTTCCGGTGGATTTTAGAATATTTTCTTTTCGGAGAGGAAAATTTAATAGAGGCCGCCCCCGGGAGATAGCAGGAACTTGGACTTCAGAGACAAAAAAGGATCTGGGTACATGTTTAGGGGACCCTCTACATTATCAAAAAAGCCCTCCCAATGAACCAGGCCAGAGGTAGGGGGAAGACTCTTTCTTTTTCCCTGCCTGGGTAAATATCTCCCCCAGTTTGTTGAGTGTTATCAAAGACGGCCTAACATAGACTATATTCATCCACCTCAACAGACTTTTGTTTTGACACCCCACAGAAAATCCCCAGGAGATCAATTAGCCTTGGAAGCGGAGGTGTTGGGGCTAGTGCTAAAACAGGTTCTAGTAGAAGTCCTGAGGGAGGAGGAAGGAAGAGGGTTTTATTCCCCTCTCTTTTTTGATACCTAATCCGGACGGCTCACTACTAAGAACTATTGCCAACTTGAGGAAACTTATCGGTCAGTAGTAAATTGCTCCTTCAAAATGGAGTCGGTAAATACAGCGATTTAAAATGTTGTTCCAGGACTGCTTCATGGCAGTTATAGACTTAAAATACGCTTATCATCATGTACCAATCCATCGGGACTATCAAAAATTCCTGAGGGTAGCATTGTATGCCCAAGGACGGCTCAGGCACTATCAGTATGCAGCCCTCCCATTTACCAAGTTAGTGTCAGAAGTCATGTCCTTCCTCCTTTCTTGAGACAGTTATCGTCCCATACTTAGATGACTTTCTTATAAGGGGGAGATCAGTGGATCACTGTCTAAAACAAATAGAAGAAGTGACTGCGACCTTAACATTATTGGGTTGGAAAATAAAGTCGAGGTTAACACCAGAAAAAGTTCAAAATTTCCTCGGGTTGGTTTTGGACTCCAGATGCCAGCTCTGTCTGCTACCGGAGAACAAAATGTTCAAAATACAGAGTCTTGTGTGGTCGGCAATACAGCAGCCTGTAATGACGCTAAGAAAAGCAATGTCCCTGCTAGGATCACTAACATCCTATATACCCACTGTGAGTTGAGCACAATTTTACCTGAGAAAATTACAGTGGAAGGTCCTGTCAACACAAAAATTGTTGAAAGGGCATTTAGAGGGTAAAGTACACCTTTCAGTGGGCGTGAGAGATTCCCTAATCTGGTGGACTGTAAAGGTACCTTCACACAACGATTTCGTTAACGATATCGTTGCAACGTCACACTTTTTGTGATGTAGCAACGATCCCGCTAACGATATCTTTGTGTGACAGCGACCAACGATCAGGCACCTGCTGGGAGATTGTTCGTCGTGGGGAATGATCAGGACCTTTTTTTGGTCGCTGATCACCCGCTGTCATTGCTGGATCGGCGTGTGTGACGCCGATCTAGCGATGTGTTCACCTGTAACCAGGGTAAACATCGAGTTACTAAGTGCAGGGCCGCGCTTAGTAACCCGATATTTACCCTGGTTACCATTGTAAAAGTAAAAAAAAAAACACGACATACATTCCGATGTCTGTCACGTCCCCCGCCGTCAGCTTCCCTGCACTGACTGTCAGCGCCGGCCGTAAAGCAGAGCACAGCGGTGACGTCACCGCTGTGCTCTGCTTCACGGCCGGCGCTGACACAGTTAGTGCGGGAAGCTGATGGCGGGGGACGTGACAGACATCGGAATGTGAGTATGTAGTGTTTTTTTTTTTTTTTTTTTACTTTTACAATGGTAACCAGGGTAAATATCGGGTTACTAAGCGCGGCCCTGCACTTAGTAACCCGATGTTTACCTTGGTTACCCGGGGACTTCGGCATCGTTGAAGACAGTTTCAACGATGCCAAAGTTGTTCCCCGGATCGTTGGTCGCTGGAGAGGGCTGTCTGTGTGACAGCTCCCCAGCGACCACACAACGACTTACCAACGATCACGGCCAGGTCGTATTGCTGGTCGTGATCGTTGGTAAGTCGTTTAGTGTAAAGGTACCTTTAGAGATCATTTGGCGTCAGGGGTTCAGTGGTTAACATCGGTAGAGGAAGTGATCACTACGGACGCAAGCGGTACGGAATGGGGTGCACATCTAGGGGCCCTCTCGGTACAGGGGTCCTGGTCACCGCTAGAAAGAGATCAGACGTCAAATGTAAAAGAGTTATGGGCTGCAGAAAGAGCCTTAAAACATTTCCTCCCTATCCTTCAGGGTCGTCATACCAGAATCATGTCGGACAATTGTGCAGTGGTGGCTTATATCAACCACCAAGGGGGAACAAGTTCCCTTTCCCTTATGGGGGCAACATCTCTCCTTCTCCAGTTAGCAGAACATCACCTACTATCCCTCACAACTCTTCATATAAAGGGTGTCGAAAACATAAAAGCAGACTACCTAAGTTGCAAAAGGCTAAAACAGGGAGAATGGTCATTGAATCCCCCGGTATTCCAACAGATAGGTCTATTGCGCCAAGCCTGCACTATTTGCCACTCTTCACAACAGAAAGGTTGGAGAGCTTCTGCTCATTAGATCCAAGAGAGAAGCCATTTGCGGTAGATGCCCTTCAAATACCGTGGAAGTTCAGCCTTGCTTACGTGTTTCCACCGATAGCAATGATTCTGGTAGTAGTAAGAAAGATCAGAATGGAGCAAGCGAGGGTAATTCTTATTGCTCCATCTTGGCCAAAAAGACCATTGTTCTCCCTCCTAAGACGGATGTCAGTGACCGATCCATGGATTCTACCAGAGGTTCTGGACCTGCTTACCCAGGGACCAGTATGCCACTCTCAGGTGAAGGGCTTCCATCTGGCAGCCTGGAATTTGAGAGGTCGTTACTGAGTCGGCAGGGATTCTCACCAGGGCTAGTCTCCACCCTGTTGAAAAGTGGAAAACTGATCACATCAAAAATTTATGGTAGGACATGGAAGAGGTTTCTGGGGCAACCTTTGAGGGACGATGCTCCGGTAGGTGCTATTTTAGAGTTTCTACAAGCAGGTTTACAACTAGCGTTGGCAACCAATGCACTCAAAGTACAAGTGTCGGCTTTAGGAGCCTTATATAATTTGAAATTCAGCTTCCAATAGGTGTGTATCTTGCTTTATAAAATCATGTAGTAGATCTAGACCTGTGGTAATTCAGAAAGTTCCCCCTTGGGATTTGAATCTGGTTTTGGAAGCTCTAACTGGGAGTCCATTTGAGCCTTTATACAGGAATTGTCAGCAAAACTTCTCACTCTTAAAACAGTGCTACTGGTAGCTTTAATATCAGCCCGTAGGGTGTGACTTGCAAGCCCCGTCTGTATGTTCTCCATACACACAGATATTTAAGGACAGGGTGGTTCTAAGACCAGATCCGGCTTATCTACCTAAAGTAGTTCTTAAATTCCATAGGAGTCAGGAGATTGTATTACCCTCATTTTGTGATAATCCTAGGAATCCAGAGGAAAAGTTTCATACATTAGATGAAAGAAGGTTACAATACATATCCATGCTAGTCGATGGAGGAAAGATCAGTCCCTATTTGTGGCTTTCCAGGGTAGCAGGAAGGAATATGGGGTGTCCAAAAGTACCATTGCCAGATGGATTAGGGAGGCCATTAGCTTGGCATCAAGACTCACTCCACCAGAGCTGTGGCTACTTCCTGAGCTGAAAAAGCGGAGGTATCGATTGATCAGATATGTAAGACCGCTACCTGGTCCTCACCATCTACCTTCTTTAAACACTACTGACTGAATCTGTCCTCGACTGATCTTACCTTTGGTAGAAGGGTGCTGCAAGCCGTGGTCCCTCCCTAAGGTGTTTCATTCTCCAAAAATCTCTCAGGTGTGCTGTCATGGGGGAAGGGAAAACACCAAGGTTACTTGTAGCCGGTTTTTCCAGAACCCATGACATGACCTGTACATTCCCCCCCCCTTTTTCACCCTTTGTTGTGCACTTAAGTTGGGTGTTTTTTGTTCTGTTAATATGATGTGGTGGTAGTTTGCCATGTGAACTAACCAGAGGGACCTCTCATGCTCTGAAAACCAACTGAAGCGAGGGAGAGGTACCACCCTTTTATTTTCAGTAGGTTTCCTGTCCTGGCGGGGCTGATCCCTCGCTCAAGTGTGCTGTCATGGGCTCCGGAAAAACCGGCTACCGGTAAGTAACCTTGGTGTTTCACCACCATCTGCATTCTCAGGATGCAGATAGCAGTGAACATAATGGTGGAGGAGGGAGCCGCCGGCTCCTTCTTCCACCAATCAGCGTGTGCGACTGCGGCCGTAGACGTGATGACCTCAGATCGTGTTTGCTTTACACACCACCTAGACCGGAGCAGAGCGCCAGGGAAACGGGAGCGAGGTGACCATTTTTGTTTTGTTTTATAAGTGTGTGGGATGTGTGTCACATGAACAAGGAGTTTGTATGTTCTCCCCTTGTTTAGGTGGGTTTCCACTGAGTTCTCTAGTTTCCTCCCAACTCCAATGTCCTACTTATAGGGAATTTGGATTGTGAACCCCAATGGGAACAGCGACGATCATGTCTGCAGAGCGCTGTGAAATATGATGGTGCTATAAGCAAAGCATAAATACACTGTGTGCAGAATTATTAGGCAAGTTGTATTTTAGAGGATTATTTTTATTATTGATCAACAACTATGTTCTCAATCAAGCCAAAAGACTCATAAATATCAAAGCTTAATATTTTTGGAAGTTGGAGTGTTTTTTTTTTTTAGATTTGGCTATCTTAGGAGGATATCTGTTTGTGCAGGTAACTATTACTGTGCAGAATTATTAGGAAACTTACCGTATATACTCGAATATAAGCCGAGATTTTCAGCCCAAAATTTTGGGCTGAAAGTGCCCCTCTCTGCTTATACTCGAGTCACGGTGGGTGGCAGGGTTGGCGGGTGAGGGGGAGAGGGCGCTGAGACATACTCACCTAGTCCCGGCGCTCCTGACGCTCCCTCTGCCCGTCACACAGTCTTCGGTGCTGCAGCTCTTCCCCTGTTCAGTGGTCACATGGGACCGTTGATTAGAGAAACAAATATGCGGCTCCACCTCCCATAGGGGTGGAGCCGCATATTCATTTCTCTAATCAGCTGTGCCGGTGACCGCTGATAGAGGAAGAGGCTGCGGCACCGAAGACCGTGTGACAGGCAGAGGGAGCGGGACGCCGGGAGCAGGTAAGTATGTCATATTCACCTGTCCGCGTTCCACACATCGGGCGCCGCTCCGTCTTCCCATCCTCTGGCTCTGACTGTGCAGGTCAGAGGGCGCGATGACGCATATAGTGTGCGCGGCGCCCTCTGCCTGATCAGTCAGTGCGGAGAGACGCCGGGACGAGACGCTGGGAGCTGCAAGCAAGAGAGGTGAGTATGGCATTTTTTTTTATTGCAGCAGCAATGGCACAGCTTTATATGGCACAGCTATGGGGCAATAATGAACGGCGCAGAGCACTATATGGCAGCTATGGGGCAATAATGAACGGTGCAGAGCACTATATGGCACAGCTATGGGGCAATAATGAACGGTGCAGAGCACTATATGGCACAGCTATGGGGCAATAATGAACGGTGCAGAGCACTACATGGCACAGCTTTCTATGGTACATCTATGGGGAAATAATGAACGGTGCAGAGCACTATATGGCACAGCTATGGGGCCATAATGAACAGTATGGAGCATCTATTTTTATTTTTGAAATTCACCGGTAGCTGCTGCATTTTCCACCCTAGGCTTATACTCGAGTCAATAAGTTTTCCCAGTTTTTTGTGGCAAAATTAGGGGGGGTCGGCTTATACTCGAGTATATAGGGTAATAAAAACCAAATATATTCCCATTTATTTTTCACCAGGTAAACCAATGTCATACCTCCCAACTTTTGAAGCTGGGAAAGAGGAACAAAGTTAGCGGCGTGCAATGCGCGCCGTGGCAAATTTTAGGCCACGCCTCTGACCACACCCATTCACTAGTCACACCCATATCCACGTCTCAACCACACCCATTTAGCACTGCTGATCACACTGTTCATAAAGAATAATTATAAACAAAAAAAATGGCCACAGTGCTCCATACTGTATAATAGCCACACATGATGCTCAATACTGTATAATGGCCACACAGTGCTCCATACTGTATAATGGCCACACATGATGCTCCATACTGTATAATGGCCGCACATGATGCTCCATACTGTATAACGACCACACATGATGCTCCATACTGTATAATGGCCACACAGTGCTCCATACTGTATAATGGCCACACATGATGCTCCATACTGTATAATGGCCGCACATGATGCTCCATACTGTATAACGACCACACATGATGCTCCATACTGTATAACGGCCACACATAATGCTCCATACTGTATAATGACCCCACATGATGCTCCATACTGTATAATGGCCCCACATGATGCTCCATACTGTATAATGACCCCACATGATGCTCCATACTGTATAACGGCCACACATGATGCTACATACTGTATAACGGCCACACATGATGCTCCATACTGTATAATAGCCACACATGATGCTCCATACTGTATAATGGTCACACATGATGCTCCATACTGTATAATGGCCACACATGATGCTCCATACTGTATAATGATCGCACATGATGCTCCATACTGTATATTGGCCGCACATGATACTTCGTACCGTATAATGGCCACACATAGCTACTCCTACACACGCGGCTGCGCTCCGCACACTTTGCATACACGGCTCCGCTCCATACACACGGCTCCACTCCATACATCTCAAACACACACGGCTCCGTTCCGTTCACCTCGTACACATTCAGCTCCGCTCCATACACCTCATACACACACGGCTCCGCTCCATACATCTCGTACACACGGCACTACGTACACCTCATACACACACCGCTCCGCTCCATACACATTGCAGAAGCTGCTCCGCTCCGTATACCTTGCACACACACGGCTTCGCTGCGTACACCTCATACACATACGGCTCCTCTCCATACATCTCGTACACACACGGCACTACTCCGTACACCTCGTACACACACGGCTCCGCTCTATACACATTGCACACACTGCTCCGCTCCGTATACCTTGCACACACGTGGCTCTGCTCCGCACACCTCGTACACACGTGGCTCTGCTCTGTACACCTCGTACACACGTGGCTCCACTCCATACACCTTTCACACTCTGCTCTCATCCGAACACCTCTTACACACGACTCTGCTCCGTACACCTCGTACACACGCGGCTGTGCTCCGTACACCTCGTACACACGACTCCGCTCCGCACACCTTTCACACGCTGCTCCGCTCCGCACACCTCGTACACACGCGGCTGTGCTCCGTACACCTCGTACACACGACTCCGCTCCGTACACCTTGTACACACGCGGCTGTGCTCCGTAGACCTCATACACATGGCTCCGTACACCTCGTACACACGACTCCGCTCCGTACACCTTTCACACGCTGCTCCGCTCCGTACACGTCGCACACACGCGGCTGCGCTCCGTACACCTCGCACACACGCGGCTGTGCTCCGTACACCTCGCACACACGCGGCTGTGCTCTGTACACCCCTTACACACACGGCTCCGCTCCGTACACCTTTCACACGCTGCTCCGCTCCGTACACCTCGCACACACGCGGCTGCGCTCCGTACACCTTGTACACACGCGGCTGTGCTCCGTACACCTTGTACACACGCGGCTGTGCTCCGTACACCTTGTACACACGCGGCTGTGCTCCGTACACCTCGTACACACGCGGCTGTGCTCTGTACACCCCTTACACACACGGCTCCGCTCCGTACACCTTTCACATGCTGCTCTGCTCCGTACACCTCGTACACACGCGGCTGCGCTCCGTACACCTCATGCACACGGCTCCGTACACCTCGTACACACGCGGTTGCGCTCCGTAGACCTCGTACACACGCGGCTGTGCTCTGTACACCCCTTACACACACGGCTCCGCTCCGTACACCTTTCACATGCTGCTCTGCTCCGTACACCTCATACACACGCGGCTGCGCTCCGTACACCTCATGCACACGGCTCCGTACACCTCGTACACACGCGGCTGCGCTCCGTACACCTCATGCACACGGCTCCGTACACCTCGTACACACGCGACTGCGCTCCGTACACCTCATGCACACGGCTCCGTACACCTCGTACACACGCGGTTGCGCTCCGTACACCTCGTACACACGCGGCTGCGCTCCGTACACCTCATGCACACGGCTCCGTACACACGCGGCTGCGCTCCGTACACCTCGTACACACGCGGCTGCGCTCCGTACACCTCGTACACACGCGGCTGCGCTCCGTACACCTCATGCACACGGCTCCGTACACCTCGTACACACGCGGCTGCGCTCCGTACACCTCGTACACACGCGGCTGCGCTCCGTACACCTCGTACACACGCGGCTGCGCTCCGTACACCTCATGCACACGGCTCCGTACACCTCGTACACACGCGGCTGCGCTCCGTACACCTCGTACACACGCGGCTGCGCTCCGTACACCTCGTACACACGCGGCTGCGCTCCGTACACCTCGTACACACGCGGCTGCGCTCCGTACACCTCGTACACACGCGGCTGCGCTCCGTACACCTCGTACACACGCGGCTGCACTCCGTACACCTCGTACACACGCGGCTGCGCTCCGTACACCTCGTACACACGCGGCTGCGCTCCGTACACCTCGTACACACGCGGCTGCGCTCCGTACACCTCGTACACACGCGGCTGCGCTCCGTACACCTCGTACACACGCGGCTGCGCTCCGTACACCTCATGCACACAGCTCCGTACACCTCGTACACACGCGGCTGCGCTCCGTACACCTCATGCACACGGCTCCGTACACCTCGTACACACGCGGCTGCGCTCCGTACACCTCATGCACACGGCTCCGTACACCTCGTACACACGCGGCTGCGCTCCGTACACCTCATGCACACGGCTCCGTACACCTCGTACACACGCGGCTGCGCTCCGTACACCTCATGCACACGGCTCCGTACACCTCGTACACACGCGGCTGCGCTCCGTACACCTCGTACACACGCGGCTGTGCTCCGTAGACCTCATACACATGGCTCCGTACACCTCGTACACACGACTCCGCTCCGTACACCTTTCACACGCTGCTCCGCTCCGTACACCTCGCACACACGCGGCTGTGCTCCGTACACCTCGCACACACGCGGCTGTGCTCTGTACACCCCTTACACACACGGCTCCGCTCCGTACACCTTTCACACGCTGCTCCGCTCCGTACACCTCGCACACACACGGCTGCGCTCCGTACACCCCTTACACACACGGCTCCGCTCCGTACACCTTTCACACGCTGCTCCGCTCCGTACACCTCGCACACACGCGGCTGCGCTCCGTACACCTTGTACACACGCGGCTGTGCTCCGTACACCTTGTACACACGCGGCTGTGCTCCGTACACCTCGTACACACGCGGCTGTGCTCTGTACACCCCTTACACACACGGCTCCGCTCCGTACACCTTTCACATGCTGCTCTGCTCCGTACACCTCGTACACACGCGGCTGCGCTCCGTACACCTCATGCACACGGCTCCGTACACCTCGTACACACGCGGTTGCGCTCCGTACACCTCGTACACACGCGGCTGTGCTCTGTACACCCCTTACACACACGGCTCCGCTCCGTACACCTTTCACATGCTGCTCTGCTCCGTACACCTCGTACACACGCGGCTGCGCTCCGTACACCTCATGCACACGGCTCCGTACACCTCGTACACACGCGGCTGCGCTCCGTACACCTCATGCACACGGCTCCGTACACCTCGTACACACGCGACTGCGCTCCGTACACCTCATGCACACGGCTCCGTACACCTCGTACACACGCGGTTGCGCTCCGTACACCTCGTACACACGCGGCTGCGCTCCGTACACCTCATGCACACGGCTCCGTACACACGCGACTGCGCTCCGTACACCTCGTACACACGCAGCTGCGCTCCGTACACCTCGTACACACGCGGCTGCGCTCCGTACACCTCGTACACACGCGGCTGCGCTCCGTACACCTCATGCACACGGCTCCGTACACCTCGTACACACGCGGCTGCGCTCCGTACACCTCGTACACACGCGGCTGCGCTCCGTACACCTCGTACACACGCGGCTGCGCTCCGTACACCTCATGCACACGGCTCCGTACACCTCGTACACACGCGGCTGCGCTCCGTACACCTCGTACACACGCGGCTGCGCTCCGTACACCTCGTACACACGCGGCTGCGCTCCGTACACCTCATGCACACGGCTCCGTACACCTCGTACACACGCGGCTGCGCTCCGTACACCTCGTACACACGCGGCTGCGCTCCGTACACCTCGTACACACGCGGCTGCGCTCCGTACACCTCGTACACACGCGGCTGCGCTCCGTACACCTCGTACACACGCGGCTGCGCTCCGTACACCTCGTACACACGCGGCTGCGCTCCGTACACCTCGTACACACGCGGCTGCGCTCCGTACACCTCGTACACACGCGGCTGCGCTCCGTACACCTCATGCACACGGCTCCGTACACCTCGTACACACGCGGCTGCGCTCCGTACACCTCATGCACACGGCTCCGTACACCTCGTACACACGCGGCTGCGCTCCGTACACCTCATGCACACGGCTCCGTACACCTCGTACACACGCGGCTGCGCTCCGTACACCTCATGCACACGGCTCCGTACACCTCGTACACACGCGGCTGCGCTCCGTACACCTCGTACACACGCGGCTGTGCTCCGTAGACCTCATACACATGGCTCCGTACACCTCGTACACACGACTCCGCTCCGTACACCTTTCACACGCTGCTCCGTACACCTCGCACACACGCGGCTGTGCTCCGTACACCTCGCACACACGCGGCTGTGCTCTGTACACCCCTTACACACACGGCTCCGCTCCGTACACCTTTCACACGCTGCTCCGCTCCGTACACCTCGCACACACGCGGCTGCGCTCCGTACACCCCTTACACACACGGCTCCGCTCCGTACACCTTTCACACGCTGCTCCGCTCCGTACACCTCGCACACACGCGGCTGCGCTCCGTACACCTTGTACACACGCGGCTGCGCTCCGTACACCTTGTACACACGCGGCTGTGCTCCGTACACCTTGTACACACGCGGCTGTGCTCCGTACACCTCGTACACACGCGGCTGTGCTCTGTACACCCCTTACACACACGGCTCCGCTCCGTACACCTTTCACATGCTGCTCTGCTCCGTACACCTCGTACACACGCGGCTGCGCCCCGTACACCTCATGCACACGGCTCCGTACACCTCGTACACACGCGGTTGCGCTCTGTACACCTCGTACACACGCGGCTGTGCTCTGTACACCCCTTACACACACGGCTCCGCTCCGTACACCTTTCACATGCTGCTCTGCTCCGTACACCTCGTACACACGCGGCTGCGCTCCGTACACCTCATGCACACGGCTCCGTACACCTCGTACACACGCGGCTGCGCTCCGTACACCTCATGCACACGGCTCCGTACACCTCGTACACACGCGACTGCGCTCCGTACACCTCATGCACACGGCTCCGTACACCTCGTACACACGCGGTTGCGCTCCGTACACCTCGTACACATGCGGCTGCGCTCCGTACACCTCATGCACACGGCTCCGTACACACGCGGCTGCGCTCCGTACACCTCGTACACACGCGGCTGCGCTCCGTACACCTCATACACACGCGGCTGCGCTCCGTACACCTCATGCACACGGCTCCGTACACCTCGTACACACGCGGCTGCGCTCCGTACACCTCGTACACACGCGGCTGCGCTCCGTACACCTCGTACACACGCGGCTGCGCTCCGTACACCTCGTACACACGCGGCTGCGCTCCGTACACCTCATGCACACGGCTCCGTACACCTCGTACACACGCGGCTGCGCTCCGTACACCTCGTACACACGCGGCTGCGCTCCGTACACCTCGTACACACGCGGCTGCGCTCCGTACACCTCGTACACACGCGGCTGCGCTCCGTACACCTCGTACACACGCGGCTGCGCTCCGTACACCTCGTACACACGCGGCTGCGCTCCGTACACCTCGTACACACGCGGCTGCGCTCCGTACACCTCGTACACACGCGGCTGCGCTCCGTACACCTCGTACACACGGCTCCGTACACCTCGTACACACGCGGCTGCGCTCCGTACACCTCGTGCACACGGCTCCGTACACCTCGTACACACGCGGCTGCGCTCCGTACACCTCGTACACACGCGGCTGCGCTCCGTACACCTCGTACACACGCGGCTGCGCTCCGTACACCTCATGCACACGGCTCCGTACACCTCATACACACGCGGCTGCGCTCCGTACACCTCGTACACACGCGGCTGCGCTCCGTACACCTCATGCACACGGCTCCGTACACCTTATACACACGCGGCTGCGCTCCGTACACCTCATGCACACGGCTCCGTACACCTCGTACACACGCGGCTGCGCTCCGTACACCTCGTACACACGCGGCTGCGCTCCGTACACCTCGTACACACGCGGCTGCGCTCCGTACACCTCGTACACACGCGGCTGCGCTCCGTACACCTCGTACACACGCGGCTGCGCTCCGTACACCTCGTACACACGCGGCTGCGCTCCGTACACCTCGTACACACGCGGCTGCGCTCCGTACACCTCGTACACACGCGGCTGCGCTCCGTACACCTCGTACACACGCGGCTGCGCTCCGTACACCTCGTACACACGCGGCTGCGCTCCGTACACCTCGTACACACGCGGCTGAGCTCCGTACACCTCGTACACACGCGGCTGCGCTCCGTACACCTCGTACACACGCGGCTGCGCTCCGTACACCTCGTACACACGCGGCTGCGCTCCGTACACCTCGTACACACGCGGCTGCGCTCCGTACACCTCGTACACACGCGGCTGCGCTCCGTACACCTCGTACACACGCGGCTGCGCTCCGTACACCTCGTACACACGCGGCTGCGCTCCGTACACCTCGTACACACGCGGCTGCGCTCCGTACACCTCGTACACACGCGGCTGCGCTCCGTACACCTCGTACACACGGCTCCGTACACCTCGTACACACGCGGCTGCGCTCCGTACACCTCGTGCACACGGCTCCGTACACCTCGTACACACGCGGCTGCGCTCCGTACACCTCGTACACACGCGGCTGCGCTCCGTACACCTCATGCACACGGCTCCGTACACCTCATACACACGCGGCTGCGCTCCGTACACCTCGTACACACGCGGCTGCGCTCCGTACACCTCATGCACACGGCTCCGTACACCTTATACACACGCGGCTGCGCTCCGTACACCTCATGCACACGGCTCCGTACACCTCGTACACACGCGGCTGCGCTCCGTACACCTCGTACACACGCGGCTGCGCTCCGTACACCTCGTACACACGCGGCTGCGCTCCGTACACCTCGTACACACGCGGCTGCGCTCCGTACACCTCGTACACACGCGGCTGCGCTCCGTACACCTCGTACACACGCGGCTGCGCTCCGTACACCTCGTACACACGCGGCTGCGCTCCGTACACCTCGTACACACGCGGCTGCGCTCCGTACACCTCGTACACACGCGGCTGCGCTCCGTACACCTCGTACACACGCGGCTGCGCTCCGTACACCTCGTACACACGCGGCTGCGCTCCGTACACCTCGTACACACGCGGCTGCGCTCCGTACACCTCGTACACACGCGGCTGCGCTCCGTACACCTCGTACACACGCGGCTGCGCTCCGTACACCTCGTACACACGCGGCTGCGCTCCGTACACCTCGTACACACGCGGCTGCGCTCCGTACACCTCGTACACACGCGGCTGCGCTCCGTACACCTCGTACACACGCGGCTGCGCTCCGTACACCTCGTACACACGCGGCTGCGCTCCGTACACCTCGTACACACGCGGCTGCGCTCCGTACACCTCGTACACACGCGGCTGCGCTCCGTACACCTCGTACACACGCGGCTGCGCTCCGTACACCTCGTACACACGCGGCTGCGCTCCGTACACCTCGTACACACGCGGCTGCGCTCCGTACACCTCGTACACACGCGGCTGCGCTCCGTACACCTCGTACACACGCGGCTGCGCTCCGTACACCTCGTACACACGCGGCTGAGCTCCGTACACCTCGTACACACGGCTCTGCTACATCCACCCTGTAAACACCTCCTGACCTCACACATACGCTGCCTTACCCTCCGGTGCCATGGCAACCAGCAAAGTCTTGTACACGGAGGTCCTCCTCCCGAATCCGATCATGTGACCCCTAACTCCTCCCATCCTGTGACCTCATCACAGGTCCTGTGCACAGAGCAGCCATTATGCGCTGCTGTGCTGGCCGGGTGCAGGGAGCTCTCAGCTGACCGACCGGGTGATTCCTCCCAACCAGTGCGGGACAATTAATGTCCCGCCCGGGATCGCGGGGCTGACTGTCAAAATCAGGACAGTCCCGCTGGATCCGGGACGGTTGGGAGGTATGCAATGTAACTGCACAAAATTTAGAAATAAACATTTCTGACATGCAAAAACAAACCCCACAAAAATTAGAAACCAATATAGCCACCTTTCTTTATGATGACACTCAGCAGCCTTCCATCCATAGACGGTTAGTTGCTTGATCTGTTTACGATCAACACTGTGTGCAGCAGCCACCACAGCCTCCCAGACACCACAGGGAGATCTCACATTTTATGAGGGACCACAGGTTCTCTATGGGGCTCGAATCAGGTGAACAAGGGGACCATGTCATTATTTTTCTTCTTTGAGACCTTTACTGGCCAGCCACGCTGTGGAGTAGTTGGAGGCATGTGATGGAGCATTGTCCTGCATGAAAATCATGTTTTTCTTGAACGATACTGACTTCTTCCTGTACCACTGCTTGAAGAAATTGTCTTCCAGAAACTGGCAGTAGGTCTGGGAGTTGAGCTTCACTCCATCCTCAACCCGAAAAGGTCCCACAAGTTCATCTTTGATGATAACAGCCCATACCAGTACCCCACCTCCACCCTGCTGGTGTCTGAGTCGGAGTGGAGCTCTCTGCCCTTTACTGATCCAGCCTCTGGCCCATCAAGAGTCACTCTCTTCATCAGTCCATAAAACCTTTGAAAAGTCTGTCTTAAAGGGACACTGTCACCTGAATTTGGAGGGAACAATCTTCAGCCATGGAGGCGGGGTTTTGGGGTTTTTGATTCACCCTTTCCTTACCCGCTGGCTGCAATATTGGATTGAAGTTCATTCTCGGTCCTCCGTAGTACACGCCTGCACAAGGCAATCTTGCACAGCGCAGGCGTGTACTATGGAGGACAGAGAATGAACTTCAATCCAATATTGCAGCCAGCGGGTAAGGAAAGGGTAAATCAAAAACCCCAAAGCCCCGCCTCCATGGCTGAAGATTGTTCCCTCCAAATTCAGGTGACAGTGTCCCTTTAAGATATTTCTTGGCACAGTCTTGACATTTTATCTTATGTTTCTTGTTCAAAGGTGGTCGTTTTTCAGCCTTCCTTACCTTGGCCATGTCCCTGAGTATCGCACACCTTGTGCTTTTTGTTACTCCAGTAACGTTGCAGCTCTGAAATATGGCAAAACTGGTGGCAAATGACATCTTGCCAGCTTCACGCATGATTTTCCTCTATACATCGGCAGTTATTTTGCGCCTTTTTTGACCAACACGCTTCTTGCGACCCTGTTGGCTATTTGCCATGAAACGCTTGATTGTTCGATGATCACGCTTGGAGTAGGACAACATGTATAAAAAGTATCATGTGATCAAAATACAACTTGCCTAATAATTCTGCACACAGTGTAATATAGGGGGACTTTGTAGGCATACTGTGTATAAGAGGGCTGTGTGGGCTAATAGGGTATAAAGGGGATGTCGGCATACTTAATTCTGCTCGATACTATGTGATTCATTTAATATACAATAATAAGTATGAATACCATCTTAATATTGAACAGAATTAATTTCAGCCTATTGGTACGGCCCTCCACAAGTTATGGTCTCTCATGTCTCTCATGTGGTGCCTTGGTAAGATTAGTTGCCCACCCTTACTATAGAGGGTCCAATTTTTGGAGCTCCCATTAAAATGAACAAAGAAAGCCATGAATGTGTGGTCTCAATGAGAGATACAAGTGCCAGATATAGTTACATCTATTGGACATTTATTAAATGTCCTGTCTCTATCATAAGTGTCCCATATGGGAATGAATACCCCTGTAAGGCTCCTTTCACACTAGCGTCGGAATCTCCCCGTCGCAATGCGTCGGGGAGAGATTCCGACGCTAGCGTTTGCTGCATTGCACAATGGGTGCAGCGGATGCATTTTTCCGGCGCATCCGCTGCCCCATTGTAAGGTGCGGGGAGGTGGGGGCGGAGTTCCGGCCGCGCATGCACGGTCGGAAAAAGCGGTCCGTCAGGAGAAAAAAACGTTACATGTAGCGTTTTTTTCTCCCGACGGTCCGCAAAAGCACGACGCATCCGTCGCTCGACGGATGCGACGTGTGGCAATCCGTCGCAAATGTGTCGTCAATGCAAGTCTATGGGGAAAAAACGCATCCTGCAAGCACTTTTGCAGGATGCGTTTTTTTCTGCAAAACGACGCATTGTGACGGATTGCAGAAAACGCTAGTGTGAAAGTAGCCTTAGAAGTCTTTCTAATGTGCTCCGTGAAACCTTTCCTCATTCAATGTGTTCTCACCGTTTATTCTTCATCGTTTTGTTCTTTTACACAAGATAATCATACACCTTACAAGGCATTGACAAGAAGAGAGGGAAAACTGTGTGAAAACAGTTTGGTTTATTAGCTAATGTTTCCCCCCGGAAGGTGGGCTGCAGGGCTTCTATTACTGTGGAAACCTGACAGACCACATACAGGTCAACTGAATTGTGGCTGACATTCTCTGTTGTAAATGGCAGCCAGGACCATGACCAGAGCGTTATCCTTCTCCATTAACTCTTGAAGGGATCATTCAGATGAGCGTATTACAGGTACATGTGCTGTCCGTGTTCACGCTACATAGCACACGGACTAATGGCCTTCTATAGGGGCTGTTCGGGTCACTGGTATCACGCAAAACGATAGTAGTGCAAAGAAAAATGCAAGGGTTAATAAGAGCAGCCACTGCGGGGCTGTGAACAATAAAAGCTAAAACGTGGTGTCTATTGGCGTGTGCCAGCACTGTGCCCCTGTGCCATGCTGATTGTTCCCTAAGGCGTGAACCCTCCTCTCGCTGCCATCTAACATGACTTGTGAGAGGTTTCACCATCACTGCACCCATTTATGTGCACACGTTCAGGATTGCATCAGGATTTTGTCAGGATTTTTCATCAGTATTTGTAGCCAAAACCAGGAGTGGGTGATAAATACAGAAGTGGTGCATATGTTTCTATTATACTTTTCCTCTAATTGTTCCACTCCTGGTTTTGGCTACAAATACTGATGAAAAATCCTGACCAAATCCTGATGCAATCCTGACGTGTGCACATAATGTAGATCAGTCCAGCCGCCCACAGGGTCACTCTGAGACATTGAGCTCGATATGAAGCAACAGTCAGTTGTGTCACCGTTCACAGCGCATCATGAGGCGAGTCACACGGCTATGAGCCGGACAACCACAACTAATAACTGAAGTTCCCCAAAACCGGAGCCGTCACCTATGGTAGAGGTCAGTGGCCCTGGTGTCATCAGACATGACCTTTACGCCTGGGAACTAATGATTCCTGCTCAGAATCATACCTAGGCATGACCATGACCGGAAGGGTCACTGGTATACCAGTGGGGTTGGACTGGAGAGTTTCAGGACCCCAGAGCTGACAAATCTTTGTTAATGTGCCCCAAAAACTGTATAGCTGTCTGAGAGCAGTGATCCCACCCATCCTACAAATACGATAGTGAACAGTGCTGTCAAAATGTGGCCCCTGTCAGGGAAGGGTCCTGGGTGCCATGTGCTCATATTATAGCTGCATGTAATGGACGCAGATCATATAGAGCTATGGAAAGCCAATGTCAGAGGACCAAGCGGGGGCTGATGCCTGGGGGTCTCTGGTAACTGTATGGGGCACTCTCTAGGTGCCTGTCTCTCTGTATGGGGGCATTCTGGTGACCATGTATGGGGACACTCTCTAGGTGCCTGTCTGTGTACGGGGGCACTCTTTGGTGACCGTGTATGGGGGCACTCTCTAGGTGGCTGTAACTGTATGGGGGCACTCTCTAGGTGGCTGTCACTGTGTATGGGGGTGCTCTCTAGGTGCCTGTCTCTGTATGGGGGCACTCTCTGTTGACTGGGGACATTCTCTAGGTGGCTGTCACTGTGTATGGGGGCACTCTCTGGTGACTGTATGGGGCACTGTCTAGGTGACTGTCTCTGTGCATGGGGACACTATGGTGACTCTCTGTATCGGGGCACTCTATGGTAACTCTCTGTATGGGGGCACTCTATGGCGACTCTCTGTATGGGGGCACTCTATGGCGACTCTCTGTATGGGGGCACTCTATGGCGACTCTCTGTATGGGGGCACTCTATGGCGACTCTCTGTATGGGGGCACTCTATGGCGACTCTCTGTATCGGGGCACTCTATGGCGACTCTCTGTATGGGGGCACTCTTGGTGACTGTCTCTGTGCATGGGGCACGCTCTAGGTGCCTTTCTGTGTATGGGGACACTCTATAGTGACTCTGTATGGGGGCACTCTCTAGGTGCCTGTCTGTGTATGGGGGCACTCTTGGTGACTGTCTCTGTGTATGGGGGCACTCTTGGTGACTGTCTCTGTGTATGGGGGTTCTGTCTGGTGACTGTCTCTGTGTATGGGGGCAGTCTCTAGGTGACTGTCTCTGTATGGGGCGCTCTCTAGGTGCCTCTCTGTGTATGGGGGCCCTCTATTGTTACTCTGTATGGGGGCACTCTCTGGTGACTGTCTGTGTAGGGGGTCACTCTGTGGTGCTTGTCTCTGTGTATGGGGGCACTCTCTGGTGTCTGTGTGTATGGGGGCACTCTCTGGTGTCTGTGTGTATGGGGGCACTCTCTGGTGTCTGTGTGTATGGGGGCACTCTCTGGTGTCTGTGTGTATGGGGGCACTCTCTGGTGTCTGTGTTTATGGGGGCACTCTCTGGTGTCTGTGTTTATGGGGGCACTCTCTGGTGTCTGTGTGTATGGGGGCACTCTCTGGTGTCTGTGTGTATGGGGGCACTCTCTGGTGTCTGTGTGTATGGGGGCACTCTCTGGTGTCTGTGTGTATGGGGGCACTCTCTGGTGTCTGTGTTTATGGGGGCACTCTCTGGTGTCTGTGTTTATGGGGGCACTCTCTGGTGTCTGTGTTTATGGGGGCACTCTCTGGTGTCTGTGTGTATGGGGGCACTCTCTAGGTGACTGTCTCTGTGTATGAGAGCACTCTCTGGTGTCTGTGTGTATGGGGGCACTCTCTGGTGTCTGTGTATGGGGGCGCTCTCTGGTGTCTGTGTGTATGGGGGCACTCTCTGGTGTCTGTGTGTATGGGGGCGCTCTCTGGTGTGTGTGTATGGGGGCACGCTCCGCTCCGAAGTGCTGGCGCCAGAGCTTGGATTTCACATGCGAGACACGGACGTGTTTCTCGCATGTGTGATCCCGGCCTTAGGGCTTGTTTTCACATGCGAGGAACACGTCCGTGTCTCGCATGTGGAAACGAAGCTCTGGTGCTGGCACTCCGGAGCGGAGCGTGCGGCCGCATAGCAACACATGGAGCTCCGCTCTGGAGTGCCGATGCCAGAGCTTGGATTTCACATGCGAGACACGGACGTGTTCCTCGCATGTGAAAACAAGCCCTTAGAAAGTAATACATAAGACTACAACCGAGTAGCAGCAGAGGCGTAGCTAGAGCTTTTGCCGCCCGGGGCTGCTCCCGAGTTTGGCGCCCCCCCCCCCCCCGGCTCAATACACACAAAGGTACCAAAAATAGTTTTCCTGTTTTGTAGAACTTAAACTGGGCCTAATGGTGTCACCCCCACATGCCAAACCTGTGACTTTTAAATAATTAAAATCAGAGAGAACAAATGACCGCCATACACAACAGAATCCACTATACCAAGACCAATAATATCACATACAGGAAGAAACACCACCACACCATGACCAGACCACATAGGGACCAAATAATACTATATACAAGGGACAAATACCGCCTCACCATGACCAGATCACATATTACCACCACTTGGTGACCAAATAGTACATACAAGGGACAAATACCACAACACCATTTCCAGACCACATATTACCACCACATAGTGACTGAATACTACAATACTGATCAGTAATAAAAAAAAAGCACCATACTATCACCATAAGTGCCATTATACACAGGAGATCTGTACTTAGTATGCAGTGTCTGTGTAGAGGTAATACTGAGATCACTGGTGATATTATACACAGGAGCTCTGCATATAATGTATAGGTACAGTGATCACTGGTGACATTGTACACAGGACCTTTGTATATAGTATACAGTATATAGTGTCAGTGTATAGGTAACACTGACTCACCAGTGACGTCTCTAGATGAAGTCCTTCATCTTTCATCCAGCACAGACCGCCATCATTTCTTCTAGCCAGGACTCGTTTCTGCAGGAAATAACACAGTTATCTCGAGCTCCGCTTGTAGAACACATTACTTAATTTTTAACAACTTCTACATTACACCACGAAGAAAAAAAGGCGATATAGTGTCACTCTGCACAGTAACAGGACCGCCCCCCATTTAAAACAGTATACTCAAAAAATAAAATAAATACATCACTGCAGTAATAATATCCCTTAATTAGCCCCTATGGTAATATCCCCCATCCTGGCCCCGTTTATCTCATTCCTGGCTCCAGCCATATGTTCTCCCATCCTGCCCTCATGAGTATCCATTCTACCCCATATGATCTCCCCATCCTGCCCCATCAGTCTCCATCGTATCCATCCTGCCCCATGTCTTTCATTCTGCCCCGTGTCTCCAATCATGCCCCGTATCTACATTCTGCCCATGCCTCAAGTCCTGCCCCCAGTGTGTCCAGCAATCTGCCCCAGTGTGTCCAGCAATCTGCCCCAGTGTGTCCAGCAATCTGCCCCAGTGTGTCCAGCAATCTGCCCCAGTGTGTCCAGCATTGTCCCAGTGTGTCCAGCATTGCCGCCAGTGTGTCCAGCAATCTGCCCCAGTGTCCAGCATTGCCGCCAGTGTGTCCAGCAATCTGCCCCAGTGTCCAGCATTGCCGCCAGTGTGTCCAGCAATCTGCCCCAGTGTCCAGCATTGCCCCAGCGTGTCCAGCAATCTGCCCCAGTGTCCAGCATTGCCCCAGCGTGTCCAGCAATCTGCCCCAGCGTGTCCAGAAATCTGCCCCAGTGTCCAGCATTGCCCCAGTGTCCAGAAATCTGCCCCAGTGTCCAGCATTGCCCAGTGTGTCCAGAAATCTGCCCCAGTCTGTCCAGAAATCTGCCCCAGTCTGTCCAGAAATCTGCCCCAGTGTCCAGCATTGCCCAGTGTGTCCATAAATCTGCCCCAGTCTGTCCAGAAATCTGCCCCAGTGTCCAGCATTGCCCAGTGTGTCCATAAATCTGCCCCAGTCTGTCCAGAAATCTGCCCCAGTGTCCAGCATTGCCCAGTGTGTCCATAAATCTGCCCCAGTCTGTCCAGAAATCTGCCCCAGTGTCCAGCATTGCCCAGTGTGTCCATAAATCTGCCCCAGTCTGTCCAGAAATCTGCCCCAGTGTCCAGCATTGCCCAGTGTGTCCAGAAATCTGCCCCAGGGTCTCCAGCATTGCCCCCAGACAGACATAAAGAAAAAAAAAAAAAAGTAAAATCCTCACCTCTCCCGTTCCCAGTGCAGGTCCGGTGCAGTCAGCGTCTCTCCGGCTCTGCGACGATCAGGACAGAGAGGCTGAGCGCGCAGTGATGATGTCATCGCACCCTCTGCCCTGAGACGTCGCAGAGTCAGAGGGCGCTGAAGACGCTGGCTGCAGCTACCGCGCAGCCGCAGGAACCAGGAGAGGTGAGTATTATTAGCGCTGGCACCGGGGGAAGGAGGCGGGCGCCCGAAGACTTAAAGGGCCCACGTTTTTTTTTTTTTCTCCTCCTTCTGCAGCGCCGGCCGACCCGCCCCCCGCAGTGTGCCGCCCGGGGCGGCCCGCCCCCCCGCACCCCCCTTCCTACGCCACTGAGTAGCAGGGCCCTGTTCACAAGAGCTAACAATCTGAGGAAATAGCAATGCTAAAAAACAGTCTGTACTGCTTCACTAGATACTTCTACAGGTGTATAATGAGGCCCTCACTGTACAGGCAAACACCTGGAGCAAAGACTATGGAAAACGGATTTTTATTTTGAAAAAGAGCCGGTTCGCGAGCCAAAAGAGCCGGCTCTTTATGGTGAGCAGAGCCGAAAGAGCCGGATCACTAGTGATGTGACGTTCATGAACGAGCCAACTCAAAGAGCCGGCTCTTCACTGTGAACGATATGAGCCGGCACCTATCAGTGAGCCGCTTGTTATCTAGTGGCTCTCTGCTCTCCTCCCTTCCCTCAGCCTGGTGGTGGAGGAGGAGGGGAGCCAGGAGAGACTGTGTGCTGGAGGGGGAGAGAGGAAAGCTGCTGCTGAAAGTCCTGTAGGAGAGGAGTCGGCAGCAGCACAGTGTTATCTCATTCACCCGGCCAATACAGAAGCAGGATGTAAATGAAGGCAGAACATGTGACCACAGAGCAGCCAGTCACAGCTCAAGTTTCACTTGTCCTCATGCACTGTCTTCTTACATCTTTGGCTACTTTCACACTAGCGTTAACTGCAATCCATCACAATGCGTCATTTTGCAGAAAAAACGCATCCTGCAAAAGTGTTTGCAGGATGCGTTTTTTCTGCATTGACTAACATTACGCAACGGATTGCCACACGTCGCAACTGTCGCGCGACGGTTGCGCCGTGTTGTGGCAGACCGTCGGCCGCAAAAAACGTTCCATGTAACGTTTTTTGCAGCCGACGGATCGTCTTTCCGACCGCGCATGCGCGGCCAGAACTCCGCCCCCACCTCCCTGCACCTCACAATGGGGCAGCGGATGCGCTGAAAAGCAGCATCCGCTGCACCCGTTGTGCGGCGGAGACAACGCTAGCGTCGGTAACCTCGGCCCGACGCACTGCGACGGGCCGAGCTCGACGCTAGTGTGAAAGAAGCCTTTATTGGCATCCTGCCCTGTGTTCAGTAGCAACATCAGTCCCTTCAGAGAGAATTTTCTCCAAAACAGGGCAGATAATCACAGAGAGAAGAAACCGGATCAGCCCGTCCAAACTGAGGCACTTAGTGTTTCTTAATGCCAATTTGTCCTAATGACCTTCTAAAAATGTTTCACTATTAAGTTATACGGCTGTTTTGCACATTTTTTGCATTTGTTTGATGTTCTTATAATGAAAAATAATATAAACAATGTTAATCTGTTAACTAGAAGGTTTTGTGTCATTGTTTTGGTGAGATTACTGAAGAGTAGAGTTGAGCGACCTTGACCTTTTTAGAGTCGAGCCGGGTTTTGCGAAACCCGACTATGTCCAAAGTCGGGTCGAGTGAAATCGGCCGATTATGACGTAAAGTCGGGATCGACCGAAACACGAAACCCAATGCAAGTCAATGGGGCAGCATAGTCGGCAGTGAGTGGGGGCCAGGAAAACACCTAGAGTGCCCATTTTAATGTCAAAACCATCCATTCTTCTTAATGAAGCTTGTCAAGCGTAATTTACCTTATAATAATTGGAAGGCATTTGAAATTGGGGGTCATTTGGCTAAAGTTGTGGGGGGTAGGGCTGGTTCAAGTAATTAGTGGGCCCAGGAAATCTGGACCACGTCACGGCAGTGGAGCAGGGAGAGGTAAGTATTTCAACTTTGCAAGTGCTGTGAACCTGAGCAAGCAGGGGGGGCCCACTCGTTGGCACTGGCACAGGGCCCCTCAAAGTACAGCGGTGTGTTTGCACGGCGGGGGCGCCTCCCACCGGCAGCAACACTTTTGCGTACTATGAGAGGCCCTGTGCCAGTGACGTCGCCAACTAGTATTCCTCCCCCCACCTGATGAAGGAACCTGCACTTTCATCTGCACCTTCCTCTTTGTCCCCGTGTAAGGTGGTATGGTATGCGGGAAGAGCAACCTGACTTTCAGCAGGGTCACAATGTTGTTGTGTAGCGTGCACGGGGAATGTTGCGTTATGGGTCAATGTACCAGCAGACTCATCTATCACTGGCTGGGCAATGGGCAGGATGAGGAGGAAACACAGATATAGACCCAAAGAATAAAGTTGGCTAAATGCAGTTCAAAATTGGTAACACAGGAATAACCAGGGGGCATTGCAGTGGAGGACAACTGGAATGAGAGGCTGACACAGAGAGTAGGGCCAAATCAGTAAGTAGTCGAAATGCAGTTCAAAATTGGCAACCGTAGTAAACAGGCGGCACAGCTTTGTTCAGTGGAGGAGAACAGCAAGGAGTGGCAGACACCGATAGTAGGCCCCAACCCAACTAGTAGGCCAAATGCAGTCTAACATTAACAACTACTTAACGAGAGGCTGAAAATGGTATTTCAGGACAGGAAACCAGGAGAACAGCAAGGAGTGGCAGACACCGATAGTAGGCCCCAAACCAACTAGTACGCCAAATGCAGTTGTTCCATTTAACCACAATTTAATGAGAGCCTGAAGATAGAAGCTCAGGAAAGGCAACCTGGGGAACACCTTGGAGTGTAACACACCATCTCTCTCCACCCCATACCCATTTTGTAGGCCTAATGCTGTGTACTTTTCTACAACTACTAAACGAGAGTCGGAAGACCGAAGCAATGGCAAGGAAACCTGGGGAACACCTTGGAGTGTAACACACCATCTCTCTCCACCCCATACCCAATTTGTAGGCCTAATGCAGCCTACTTTCCGACACCTACTAAACGAGAGCATGAAGATCGAAGCTCAGGAAAGGCAACCTGGGGAACACCTTGGAGTGTAACACACCATCTCTCTCCACCCCATACCCATTTTTTAGGCCTAATGCAGTGTACTTTTCTACAACTACTAAACGAGAGTCGGAAGACCGAAGCAATGGCAAGGAAACCTGGGGAACACCTTGGAGTGTAACACACCATCTCTCTCCACCCCATTCCCCATTTTTTAGGCCTAATGCAGCCTACTTTCCGACACCTACTAAACGAGAGCATGAAGATCGAAGCTCAGGAAAGGCAACCTGGGGAACACCTTGGAGTGTAACACACCATCTCTCTCCACCCCATACCCATTTTGTAGGCCTAATGCTGTGTACTTTTCTACAACTACTAAACGAGAGTCGGAAGACCGAAGCAATGGCAAGGAAACCTGGGGAACACCTTGGAGTGTAACACACCATCTCTCTCCACCCCATACCCAATTTGTAGGCCTAATGCAGCCTACTTTCCGACACCTACTAAACGAGAGCATGAAGATCGAAGCTCAGGAAAGGCAACCTGGTGAAAACCTTGGAGTGTAACACAACCTGTCTCTACACCCCATACACAATTAGTAGGCCTAATGCAGCGTAGTTTCCAACAGCTACTAAACGAGAGCCGGAAGATCGAAGCTCAGGAAAGGCAACCTGGGGAACACCTTGGAGTGTAACACAACCTCTCTCTACACCACGGAAGGGCTGATTCTTAGGAAGGAAGGCTGTTGTAAATAAGCATTGCGCGTCCGAGGGTGATTATATTCTTATTCGGTATCTACTCACCCTCGGACGCGCCATGCTTCTTGATTTGTAATTAATGTTTATTTGCAATGTGCTTTTGACTTACTCAATTATTTTTTTAATTATTGATTTTATTAAATTAATAGTTTAACATCTTATTGGAAATAATTTAAAGGAGACGCGACAGGACAACACTCGGTGGATGCCATATCTGTGTTAACAACTCCAAAAAACTTTCAGTTAACTTCTTGCAGGAGAAAGAAATTGTAGCTGTTGGACCTTTGTAGTACAGTTCCAGATATTTGTTGTGTGTTTGTTTTGATTGTTAAAATGTCTGCATTTGAGATCTCAACACGATCTTATTTTTTATAATCAAATTAATTTTTTAAATATTTTATTAGGTTGGTTCAAGGGGTACACGGGCCGCAGTAGACAGGTCAGTCGAGGCCTAGTGGAAGGAGGGACCGCAGATGCGCCACTGTTTCACCCATACACAATTAGTAGGCCTAATGCAGCGTAGTTTCCAACAGCTACTAAACGAGAGCCGGAAGATCGAAGCTCAGGAAAGGCAACCTGGGGAACACCTTGGAGTGTAACAACAACCTCTCTCTACACCACGGAAGGGCTGATTCTTAGGAAGGAAGGCTGTTGTAAATAAGCATTGCGCGTCCGAGGGTGATTATATTCTTATTCGGTATCTACTCACCCTCGGACGCGCCATGCTTCTTGATTTGTAATTAATGTTTATTTGCAATGTGCTTTTGACTTACTCAATTATTTTTTTAATTATTGATTTTATTAAATTAATAGTTTAACATCTTATTGGAAATAATTTAAAGGAGACGCGACAGGACAACACTCGGTGGATGCCATATCTGTGTTAACAACTCCAAAAAACTTTCAGTTAACTTCTTGCAGGAGAAAGAAATTGTAGCTGTTGGACCTTTGTAGTACAGTTCCAGATATTTGTTGTGTGTTTGTTTTGATTGTTAAAATGTCTGCATTTGAGATCTCAACACGATCTTATTTTTTATAATCAAATTAATTTTTTAAATATTTTATTAGGTTGGTTCAAGGGGTACACGGGCCGCAGTAGACAGGTCAGTCGAGGCCTAGTGGAAGGAGGGACCGCAGATGCGCCACTGTTTCACCCATACACAATTAGTAGGCCTAATGCAGCGTAGTTTCCAACAGCTACTAAACGAGAGCCGGAAGATCGAAGCTCAGGAAAGGCAACCTGGGGAACACCTTGGAGTGTAACACAACCTCTCTCTACACCACGGAAGGGCTGATTCTTAGGAAGGAAGGCTGTTGTAAATAAGCATTGCGCGTCCGAGGGTGATTATATTCTTATTCGGTATCTACTCACCCTCGGACGCGCCATGCTTCTTGATTTGTAATTAATGTTTATTTGCAATGTGCTTTTGACTTACTCAATTATTTTTTTAATTATTGATTTTATTAAATTAATAGTTTAACATCTTATTGGAAATAATTTAAAGGAGACGCGACAGGACAACACTCGGTGGATGCCATATCTGTGTTAACAACTCCAAAAAACTTTCAGTTAACTTCTTGCAGGAGAAAGAAATTGTAGCTGTTGGACCTTTGTAGTACAGTTCCAGATATTTGTTGTGTGTTTGTTTTGATTGTTAAAATGTCTGCATTTGAGATCTCAACACGATCTTATTTTTTATAATCAAATTAATTTTTTAAATATTTTATTAGGTTGGTTCAAGGGGTACACGGGCCGCAGTAGACAGGTCAGTGGAGGCCTAGTGGAAGGAGTGACCACAGACAGGCATCGAAGGCCTAAAATAATAACACATGGCTGTAGGCAATTTTAAATTGGTTCCAGGGGTACACGGGCAGCAGTGGTGTGGTCAGTGGAGGCCTAGTGGAAGGAGTGACCGCAGACAGGCATCGAAGGCCTAAAATAATAACACATGGCTGTAGGCAATTTTAAATTGGTTCCAGGGGTACACGGGCAGCAGTGCCCTGGTCAGTGTAGTAGTAGTTGAAAGAATGGACCGCAGACAGGCATCGAAGGCCTAAAATAATAACACATGGCTGTAGGCAATTCTAAATTGGTTACAGGGGTACACGGGCAGCAGTGGTGTGGTCAGTGGAGGCCTAGTGGAAGGAGTGACCGCAGACAGGCATCGAAGGCCTAAAATAATAACACATGGCTGTAGGCAATTTTAAATTGGTTCCAGGGGTACACGGGCAGCAGTGCCCTGGTCAGTGTAGTAGTAGTTGAAAGAATGGACCGCAGACAGGCATCGAAGGCCTAAAATAAAAAAATTGGGCTGGCTGTAGGCAATTTTAAATTGGTTCCAGGGGTACACGGGCAGCAGTGGTGTGGTCAGTGGAGGCCTAGTGGAAGGAGTGACCGCAGACAGGCATCGAAGGCCTAAAATAATAAAACATGGCTGTAGGCAATTTTAAATTGGTTCCAGGGGTACACGGGCAGCAGTGCCCTGGTCAGTGTAGTAGTAGTTGAAAGAATGGACCGCAGACAGGCATCGAAGGCCTAAAATAAAAAAATTGGGCTGGCTGTAGGCAATTTTAAATTGGTTCCAGGGGTACACGGGCAGCAGTGGTGTGGTCAGTGGAGGCCTAGTGGAAGGAGTGACCGCAGACAGGCATCGAAGGCCTAAAATAATAAAACATGGCTGTAGGCAATTTTAAATTGGTTCCAGGGGTACACGGGCAGCAGTGGTGTGGTCAGTGGAGGCCTAGTGGAAGGAGTGACCGCAGACAGGCATCGAAGGCCTAAAATAACAAAAATGTCAAAACAATGGTATTGTCAGTGCCAGGCATTGAAGGATGTCAGCGCCTAGACTACACATTGGTGAAGCTGTGAGAGATAATTTTGCTAGTGGTAGAGCACTGTTTGAGCTGGGGGGGGGAACTGTCTTGTGGCCGGCGGTACAGGCACAGGGCCCCTCATATTACAACGGTGTGTCTGACGTTGGGTGCGCACCACCACCGCCAGAGACACTTTATTGTACTATGAGGGACCCAGTGGCAGTGCCGTCGACCAAAAGCGGCCACACCCACCTCTTCAGACAAACAGCACTCTCAAGGGTCCAAGCGCAAAGTGGCGATAGCACGGCCCCGTGTGGGGAGTTTGGCCATTTCGTGAGGTGGAAACATGTCGTATGCTGGACAATCAGGTGAAGAAAATTACGAGATTGGAAAAGTCATTCAGAATAGTCCACAGGCAAGACCTTTTCATAGGAAAGCTAGGTGTCAGCCGGGCAGGGTGGGGCAAAAGATTTTGAAATCCAGTTGTGGTTCATTTTAATGAAGGTTAGATCATCTACATTTTGGGTAGCCAGACGAGTCCTTTTTTCTGTTAGTATTGAACCTGCAGCACTGAATACTCTTTCTGATAGGACATTAGCTGCCGGGCAAGCAAGCTCCTGCAATGCATATTCTGCCAATTCTGGCCAGGTGTCTAATTTGGATGCCCAGTAATCAAATGGGAATGACGGTTGAGGGAGAACGTCGATAAGGGATGAAAAATAGTTTGTAACCATACTGGACAAATGTTGTCTCCTGTCACTTTGAATTGATGCTGCAGTACCTGTCCTGTCTGCGGTCATAGAAAAATCACTCCACAACCTGGTCAGAAAACCCCTCTGGCCAACGCCACTTCTGATTTCTGCCCCTCTAACACCTCTGGTCTGCTGGCCCCTGGAGCTCGTGTGAGAACGATCACGGGCGCTGTGTGCAGGGAATGCCAGAAGCAAACGGTCAACAAGAGTTGATTGTTTTGTTGCTAATATTAGTTCCAAGTTCTCATGTGGCATAATATTTTGCAATTTGCCTTTATAGCGAGGATCAAGGAGGCAGGCCAACCAGTAATCGTCATCGTTCATCATTTTTGTAATGCGTGTGTCCCTTTTGAGGATACGCAAGGCATAATCCGCCATGTGGGCCAAAGTTCCCGTTGTCAAATCTGCGGTTGTGCTTGGTTGAGGGGCAGTTGCAGGCAAATCTACGTCACTTGTGTCCCTCAAAAAACCAGAACCCGGCCTTGCCACGCCACCAATTTCCCGTGCCCCCGGGAAAGCTTCCTCATTAAAAATATACTCATCCCCATCATCCTCCTCATCCTCCACCTCCTCTTCGCCCGGTACCTCGTCATGTACACTGCCCTGACCAGACAATCGCTGACTGTCATCAAGGCTTTCCTCTTCCTCTGGTGCAGACGCCTGATCCTTTATGTGCGTCAAACTTTGCATCAGCAGACGCATTAGGGGGATGCTCATGCTTATTATGGCGTTGTCTGCACTAACCAGCCGTGTGCATTCCTCAAAACACTGAAGGACTTGACACATGTCTTGAATCTTCGACCACTGCACACCTGACAACTCCATGTCTGCCATCCTACTGCCTGCCCGTGTATGTGTATCCTCCCACAAAAACATAACAGCCCGCCTCTGTTCGCACAGTCTCTGAAGCATGTGCAGTGTTGAGTTCCACCTTGTTGCAACGTCTATGATTAGGCGATGCTGGGGAAGGTTCAAAGAACGCTGATAGGTCTGCATACGGCTGGAGTGTACAGGCGAACGGCGGATATGTGCGCAAAGTCCACGCACTTTGAGGAGCAGGTCGGATAACCCCGGATAACTTTTCAGGAAGCACTGCACCACCAGGTTTAAGGTGTGAGCCAGGCAAGGAATGTGTTTCAGTTGGGAAAGGGAGATGGCAGCCATGAAATTCCTTCCGTTATCACTCACTACCTTGCCTGCCTCAAGATCTACAGTGCCCAGCCACGACTGCGTTTCTTGCTGCAAGAACTCGGACAGAACTTCCGCAGTGTGTCTATTGTCGCCCAAACACTTCATAGCCAATACAGCCTGCTGACGTATGCCAGTAGCTGCCCCATAATGGGAGACCTGGTGTGCAACAGTGGCAGGTGCGGATGGAGTGTTTGTGCGACTGCGGTCTGTGGACGAGCTCTTGCTTCTGCAGGAGGACGAGGAGGAGGAGGGGGTGCGAACGGCTACAGACAACTGTTTACTAGACCGTGGGCTAGGCAGAACTGTCCCAAACTTGCTGTCCCCTGTGGACCCTGAATCCACCACATTTACCCAGTGTGCCGTGATGGACACGTAACGTCCCTGGCCATGCCTACTGGTCCATGCATCTGTTGTCAGGTGCACCTTTGTGCTCACAGATTGCCTGAGTGCATGGACGATGCGCTCTTTAACATGCTGGTGGAGGGCTGGGATGGCTTTTCTGGAAAAAAAGTGTCGACTGGGTAGCTCGTAGCGTGGTACAGCGTAGTCCATCAGGTCTTTGAAAGCTTCGCTTTCAACTAACCGGTAGGGCATCATCTCTAACGAGATTAGTCTAGCTATGTGGGCGTTCAAACCCTGTGTACGCGGATGCGAGGCTAAGTATTTCCTTTTTCTAACCATAGTCTCATGTAGGGTGAGCTGGACTGGAGAGATGGAGATCGTGGAACTAGCGGGGGTGCCGGTGGACATGGCAGACTGAGAGACGGTGGGAGATGGTATTGTTGCCGCCGGTGCCCTAGATGCAGTGTTTCCTACTACGAAACTGGTGATTCCCTGACCCTGACTGCTTTGGCCTGGCAAAGATACCTGCACAGATACAGCAGGTGGTGCGCTAAATGGTGGTCCTACACTGCCGGAAGGGATGTTGCGTTGATGACTAGCTTCATTGGCCGAGGGTGCAACAACCTTAAGGGACGTTTGGTAGTTAGTCCAAGCTTTCAAATGCATGGTGGTTAAATGTCTATGCATGCAACTAGTATTGAGACTTTTCAGATTCTGACCTCTGCTTAAGGAAGTAGAACATTTTTGACAGATGACTTTGCGCTGATCAATTGGATGTTGTTTAAAAAAATGCCAGACTGCACTCTTTCTAGCATCGGATACCTTTTCAGGCATTGCAGACTGAGCTTTAACCGGATGGCCACGCTGTCCTCCACCAGGTTTTGGCTTTGCCACGCGTTTTGGGCAAGATACGGGCCCGGCAGATGGAACCTGTGGCGATGTTGATGCCTGCTGCGGCCCCTCCTCCTCCTCTGCTTCAGAACTGCTGCCGCCTGCACCCTGTTCCCCCAATGGCTGCCAATCGGGGTCAAGAACTGGGTCATCTAATAACTCTTCTTGTACCTCCTGCGCAACTTCGTCTGTGTCACCGTGTCGTTCGGTGGTATAGCGTTCGTGATGGGGCAACATAGTCTCATCAGGGTCTGATTCTTGATCAGCACCCTGCGAGGGCAATGTTGTGGTCTGAGTCAAAGGACCAGCATAGTAGTCTGGCTGTGGCTGTGCGTCAGTGCACTCCATGTCAGATTCAATTTGTAATGGGCATGGACTGTTAACTGCTTCACTTTCTAAGCCAGGGACGGTATGTGTAAAGAGCTCCATGGAGTAACCCGTTGTGTCGCCTGCTGCATTCTTCTCTGTTGTTGTTTTTGCTGAAGAGGACAAGGAAGTGACTTGTCCCTGACCGTGAACATCCACTAACGACGCGCTGCTTTTACTTTTACCAGTTTCACGAGAGGAGGCAAAAGAGCTAGAGGCTGAGTCAGCAAGATAAGCCAAAACTTGCTCTTGCTGCTCCGGCTTTAAAAGCGGTTTTCCTAATCCCAGAAAAGGGAGCGTTCGAGGCCTTGTGTAGCCGGACGACGAACCTGGCTCCACAGCTCCAGACTTAGGTGCAATATTTTTTTCCCCACGACCACCTGATGCTCCACCACTACCACTACCCTCATTACCAGCTGACAATGAACGCCCCCGGCCACGACCTCTTCCACTAGACTTCCTCATTGTTTTAAAAACGTAACCAAACTAACGTTATTTGTTGCAGTCACACAACTTACACGGTGAGCTATAACTTCAGTATGATTTAGCTACCCCTTTACAGGTTGGTGAGACCACAGCGAAAATCAGGCCCAATGTTACACACTCTTTTTTTGGTGGCTGCAAATTAGAGAGATGCCCCACACGCAGGACTGTCACTGAAGCACAAATGTTAATATTAATGTCACACTATTATTTTTTTTTTATTTTTATTTTTTTCAGGAACACTTTAGAAACCCCCCCCCAAAAAAAAAATTGATTTTTGCAGGGAGAATTTAGAAAACAAATGTAACAAACTATATGCTTTCTATGGGCCACTGAGTGAGAGATGACGCACACAGGAATCAGGAGTGGCACACAAGCCCAGAGGCCAATATTTTTCTACCAATGATTGATGGAGTTATTTTCTCTGGTAGATTTTGGAACCCAAATCAAGGAAAAAAAATATAGGCTTTCTATGGACCACAATTGGAGAGAGAGAGAGAGAGAGAGAGAGATGGCACACCCAGGAGTCAAGACTGGCACACAAGCAGAAAGGCCAATATTAATCTCCCACTGTTTTTTTTTTTTTTTTCAGGGAGACTTTAGAAAAAAAAATAATAAAAAAAATATGATTTTATCAGGAAGAATTTAGAAACCAAATAAAATAAAATGATTTTTTCAGGGAGAATTTATAAAACAAATAAAAACAAAAATAGGCGTTCTATGGCCCACTGACTGAGAGATGACGCACACAGGAATCAGGAGTGGCACACAAGCCCAGAGGCCAATATTTTTCTACCAATGATTGATGGAGTTATTTTCTCTGGTAGATTTTGGAACCCAAATCAAGGAAAAAAAATATAGGCTTTCTATGGACCACAATTGGAGATAGAGAGAGAGAGAGAGAGAGAGAGAGAGAGATGGCACACCCAGGAGTCAAGACTGGCACACAAGCAGAAAGGCCAATATTAATCTCCCACTGTTTTTTTTGGTTGTTTTTTTTTTTTTTTTTTCAGGGAGACTTTAGAAAAAAAAATAATAAAAAAAATATGATTTTATCAGGAAGAATTTAGAAACCAAATAAAATAAAATGATTTTTTCAGGGAGAATTTATAAAACAAATAAAACCAAAAATAGGCGTTCTATGGCCCACTGACTGAGAGATGACGCACCCAGGAGTCAAGACTGGCACACAAGCAGAAAGGCCAATATTAATCTCCCACTGTTTTTTTTTTTTTTTTTCAGGGAGACTTTAGAAAAAAAAATAATAAAAAAAATATGATTTTATCAGGAAGAATTTAGAAACCAAATAAAATAAAATGATTTTTTCAGGGAGAATTTATAAAACAAATAAAACCAAAAATAGGCGTTCTATGGCCCACTGACTGAGAGATGACGCACCCAGGAGTCAAGACTGGCACACAAGCAGAAAGGCCAATATTAATCTCCCACTGTTTTTTTTTTTTTTTTTTTTTTTTTCAGGGAGACTTTAGAAAAAAAAATAATAAAAAAAATATGATTTTATCAGGAAGAATTTAGAAACCAAATAAAATAAAATGATTTTTTCAGGGAGAATTTAGAAAACAAATAAAACCAAAAATAGGCGTTCTATGGCCCACTGACTGAGAGAGAGAGAGAGATGGAACGCTTAGTACTGGCACACAAGCCCAAAGGGCAATATTAATCTCCCTTTTTTTTCCAGGGAGAATTTCTAAAACCCCCCCAAAAAAAAAAAATAGGCTTTCTATGGCCCACTATTTGTGAGAGAGATGGGACGCTCAGGACTGGCACAGATGGCACGCTCAGGACTGGCACAGAAGCCCAGAGGCCAATATTAATCTCCCTTTTTTTCTGGGAGAATTTATAAAACCAAAAAAATATTTAAATAGGCTTTCTATGGCCCACTATTTGTGAGAGAGATGGGACGCTCAGGACTGGCACAGATGGCACGCTCAGGACTGGCACAGAAGCCCAGAGGCCAATATTAATCTCCCTTTTTTTCTGGGAGAATTTATAAAACCAAAAAAATATTTAAATAGGCTTTCTATGGCCCACTATTTGTGAGAGAGATGGCACGCTCAGGACTGGCACAGATGGCACGCTCACAACTGGCACACAAGCCCAGAGGCCAATATTAATCTCCCTTTTTTCAGGGAAAATTTATAAAACAAAAAAAAAAATTAAATAGGCTTTCTATGGCCCACTATTTGTGAGAGAGATGGCACGCTCAGGACTGGCACAGATGGCACGCTCACAACTGGCACACAAGCCCAGAGGCCAATATTAATCTCCCTTTTTTTCAGGGAGAATTTATAAAACCAAAAAAAAAATTAAATAGGCTTTCTATGGCCCACTATTTGTGAGAGAGATGGCACGCTCAGGGCTGGCACAGATGGCACGCTCAGGACTGGCACACAAGCCCAGAGGCCAATATTAATCTCCCTTTTTTTCAGGGAGAATTTATAAAACCCAAAAAAAAATAAAATAGGCTTTCTATGGCCCACTATTTGTGAGAGAGATGGCACACTCAGGACTGGCACACAAGCCCAAAGGCCAATATTAATCTCCCACTGTATTTTTATCAGGGAGAATTTATACACCCCACAAAAAAAAATACAGAAAAATGAAAAGGCTTTCTATGGCCCACTATGTGAGAGAGATGGCACACACAGGGATGGCACTCTAGCAGAAATGCCAAATTGCCAATCTTAATCTCCCACCAAAAAAAAAAAAAAAAAAAAACCAGGGAATGTCCTACAATTACTATCTCCCTGCCTGCAGTAATCTCAGCCAGGTATGGCAGGCAGCTACTATCTCCCTGCCTGCAGTAATCTCAGCCAGGTATGGCAGGCAGCAATAAGGAGTGGACTGATGCACAAATGAAATAAAAAGTGTGGACAAACAAAAAAGATAGCTGTGCAGAAAGGAAGGAACAAGAGGATTTGTGCTTTGAAAAAAGCAGTTGGTTTGCACAGCGGCGTACACACAGCAATGCAGCTATCAGGGAGCCTTCTAGGGCAGCCCAATGAGCTACAGCGCTGAGGGGAAAAAAAAAAAAAAAAAAACTTCCACTGTCCCTGCACACCGAGGGTGGTGTTGGACAGTGCAAATCGCTACAGCACAAGCGGTTTGGTGGTTAATGGACCCTGCCTAACGCTATCCCTGCTTCTGACAAAGCGGCAGCAACCTCTCCCTAAGCTCAGATCAGCAGCAGTAACATGGCGGTCGGCGGGAACGCCTCTTTATAGCCCCTGTGACGTCGCAGACAGCAAGCCAATCACTGCAATACCCTTCTCTAAGATGGTGGGGACCAGGACCTATGTCATCACGCTGCCCACACTCTGCGTTTACCTTCATTGGCTGAGAAATGGCGCTTTTCGCGTCATTGAAACGCGACTTTGGCGCGAAAGTCGCGTACCGCATGGCCGACCCCGCACAGGGGTCGGATCGGGTTTCATGAAACCCCGACTTAGCCAAAAGTCGGCGACTTTTGAAAATGTTCGACCCGTTTCGCTCAACCCTACTGAAGAGCCGATTCCCAAAAAAAACCCCGAAGTCCCATCACTACGGATCACCAAAAAGAGCCGGACTGCCCATCACTAGTCCCTCCGCCTTTCAGCAGTGTGTGTGGTGCGGCTGGTGCCGGCTCAGGCCAATGACTCCTCCCATACGCACTGCACAGGGTAGTGATTGCACCATGTGACACACACTGACCCTCCCCTTTATTGGTAATTGGTACCTCCCGGTGGTTGTCATATGACAGTGAGGTTAGAGAAGTGGTAGAGTGTATCTCTGGAGATGTCGGGGGTGATGCCGAGCTCCGCGCTGGTGTCCTGCCTGCTGCTCACACTGTGTGTCGCCTGCCTGGCCCAGGACGTTCCCCCGGTGAGTGGGACCCGCAGCAATGTCTGTACCGGGCAGGGAGGCTTGTCACGGGTTACTGTGCTGAGCCGTTTCCGGGTGCTGCGGTGTGAGCAGAGAACTGTGTGCCGTATATATACAGTTCTGTTACCGCAGAGGTCTGTGTGTGCCGTATATATACAGTGCTGTTACCGCAGAGGTCTGTGTGTGCCGTATATATACAGTGCTGTTACCGCAGAGGTCTGTGTGTGCCGTATATATACAGTGCTGTTACCGCAGAGGTCTGTGTGTGCCGTGTATATGCGGTGCTGTTACCGCAGAGGTCTGTGTGTGCCGTATATATACAGTGCTGTTACCGCAGAGGTCTGTGTGTGCCGTGTATATATACAGTTCTGTTACCGCAGAGGTCTGTGTGTGCCGTGTATATGCGGTGCTGTTACCGCAGAGGTCTGTGTGTGCCGTATATATACAGTTCTGTTACCGCAGAGGTCTGTGTGTGCCGTATATATACAGTGCTGTTACCGCAGAGGTCTGTGTGTGCCGTGTATATATACAGTTCTGTTACCGCAGAGGTCTGTGTGTGCCGTGTATATACGGTGCTGTTACCGCAGAGGTCTGTGTGTGCCGTGTATATACGGTGCTGTTACCGCAGAGGTCTGTGTGTGCCGTGTATATGCGGTGCTGTTACCGCAGAGGTCTGTGTGTGCCGTATATATACAGTGCTGTTACCGCAGAGGTCTGTGTGTGCCGTGTATATATACAGTTCTGTTACCGCAGAGGTCTGTGTGTGCCGTATATATACAGTGCTGTTACCGCAGAGGTCTGTGTGTGCCGTGTATATATACAGTTCTGTTACCGCAGAGGTCTGTGTGTGCCGTGTATATACGGTGCTGTTACCGCAGAGGTCTGTGTGTGCCGTGTATATACGGTGCTGTTACCGCAGAGGTCTGTGTGTGCCGTATATATACAGTGCTGTTACCGCAGAGGTCTGTGTGTGCCGTGTATATATACAGTTCTGTTACCGCAGAGGTCTGTGTGTGCCGTGTATATACGGTGCTGTTACCGCAGAGGTCTGTGTGTGCCGTGTATATACGGTGCTGTTACCGCAGAGGTCTGTGTGTGCCGTGTATATGCGGTGCTGTTACCGCAGAGGTCTGTGTGTGCCGTATATATACAGTGCTGTTACCGCAGAGGTCTGTGTGTGCCGTGTATATATACAGTTCTGTTACCGCAGAGGTCTGTGTGTGCCGTATATATACAGTGCTGTTACCGCAGAGGTCTGTGTGTGCCGTGTATATATACAGTTCTGTTACCGCAGAGGTCTGTGTGTGCCGTGTATATACGGTGCTGTTACCGCAGAGGTCTGTGTGTGCCGTGTATATACGGTGCTGTTACCGCAGAGGTCTGTGTGTGCCGTGTATATGCGGTGCTGTTACCGCAGAGGTCTGTGTGTGCCGTGTATATACGGTGCTGTTACCGCAGAGGTCTGTGTGTGCCGTGTATATACGGTGCTGTTACCGCAGAGGTCTGTGTGTGCCGTGTATATACGGTGCTGTTACCGCAGAGGTCTGTGTGTGCCGTGTATATACGGTGCTGTTACCGCAGAGGTCTGTGTGTGCCGTATATATACAGTGCTGTTACCGCAGAGGTCTGTGTGTGCCGTGTATATACGGTGCTGTTACCGCAGAGGTCTGTGTGTGCCGTGTATATACGGTGCTGTTACCGCAGAGGTCTGTGTGTGCCGTGTATATGCGGTGCTGTTACCGCAGAGGTCTGTGTGTGCCGTATATATACAGTGCTGTTACCGCAGAGGTCTGTGTGTGCCGTGTATATACGGTGCTGTTACCGCAGAGGTCTGTGTGTGCCGTGTATATGCGGTGCTGTTACCGCAGAGGTCTGTGTGTGCCGTGTATATGCGGTGCTGTTACCGCAGAGGTCTGTGTGTGCCGTGTATATGCGGTGCTGTTACCGCAGAGGTCTGTGTGTGCCGTGTATATGCGGTGCTATTACCGCAGAGGTCTGTGTGCTCGGAGCTGGTCTCCCGCCCTTGTCGCTGTACGTTGTAATTATAATGACGATGACTCCAGTGTTACACAACCTCTCTATCGTCCCTGTACCGCAGCTTCACAACTTTTGGCCCAGGGAATCCGCAGGAGGAAAAACCATAACCAAACTTTAACCCAGGGAACAACTACAAAGTATTCTTTCAAAATGGTCAAAAAACATTCTGTGCCCCCCAGATTAGAAAGAGCGCTCCTGTCCCGTACCCCCAGATTAGAAAGAGCGCTCCTGTCCCGTACCCCCAGATTAGAAAGAGCGCTCGCGTCACGTACCCCCTGATTAGAAAGAGCGCTCGCGTCACGTACCCCCTGATTAGAAAGAGCGCTCGCGTCCCATACCCCAGATTAGAAAGAGCGCATGTCCCGTACCCAATGATTAGAAAGAGCGCTCGCGTCCCATGCCCCCCTGATTAGAAAGAGAGCGTGTCCCGTACCCCCTGATTAGAAAGAGTGCGCGCCTCCTGTACCCCTTGATTAGAAAGAGCGCTCGCGTCCCGTACCCCCTGATTAGAAAGCGCTCGCGTCCCGTACCCCCTGATTAGAAAGCGCTCGCGTCCCGTACCCTCTGATTAGAAAGAGCGCTCGCGTCCCGTACCCCCTGATTAGAAAGCGCTCCCGTGCCGTACCCCCTGATTAGAAAGAGCGCTCCCGTCCCGTACTCCCTCATTAGAAAGAGCGCTCGCGTCCTGTACCCCTCATTAGAAAGAGCGCTGCCGTCCCATACCCCGATTAGAAAGAGCGCACGTCCCGTGCCCCCTGATTAGAAAGAGTGCTCGCATCCCGTAATCCCTGATTAGAGTGCTTGCGTCCTGTACCCCCTCATTAGAAAGAGCGCGTGTCCCGTACCCACTGATTAGAAAGAGCGCGTCCTGTGACCCCACCCCTGACTAGATAGGGCGTGCGCGTCCCGTGCCCCCCTGATTAGAGCACTCGCGTCCTGTGCCCCCCTGATTAGAAAGTGCGCGTGCGCGTCCTGTGCCCCCCTGATTAGAGCGCTCGCGTCCCGTGCCCCCTGATTAGAAAGAGCGCTCACGTCCCGTACCCCCTGATTAGAAAGAGCGCTCGCGTCCTGTACCCCCTCATTAGAAAGAGCGCTCGCGTCCTGTACACCCTCATTAGAAAGGGCGCGTGTGTCCCGTACCCACTGATTAGAAAGAGCGCACGTCCCGTGCCTCCTGATTAGTAAAGACCGCGCGCGTCCTGTGACCCCACCCCTGACTAGATAGGGCGTGCGCATCCCGTGCCCCCCCTGAATAGAGCACTCGCGTCCTGTGCCCCCGATTAGAAAGAGCGTGTGCGCGTCCTGTGCCCCCCTGATTAGTAAGAGCATGCGTCCCATGCCCCCTTGACTAGAAAGGGGGTGCGCATCCCGTGACCCCACCCCTAACTAGAATGGGTGCGTGCATCCTGTTACCCCACTGACTAGAAACAAACTGTGCTGGCTATAATATAAAAAAAGCTATAATGTACAAAATCCACTGTGCTCCCCAGACATATGACTAAACAAACATTGTGCCCCCTGAATAAAACAAGAAGCTCTTCTGGCATCATCTGTGAACAGATGTGAGCGCTAGGCTGGAGATGGCTTCCTGCACCTCACTGGTTATTCAGTTGTATCTGTGTAAATGAAATCTGTCGTTAGATTCCAGGTGGGGACTGTAAGGACAGACCCCAAAAGTTCATGGACCTAAAGTCTGGGACTATAGGAAGAGACTGGGCCAGGCCGCTCCAGCTAACTGACAAGTCTCCACCATGTTTGACAGGTCTCCTCTTACATACAATCACCTGGAGAGAGGTGGAGACACGCTGTCAGGAGGCGGGCCAGCTGTCAGGAGGTGGAGACACGCTATCAGGAGGCGGGCCAGCTGTCAGGAGGTGGAGACACGCTGTCAGGAGGCGGGCCAGCTGTCAGGAGGCGGGCCAGCTGTCAGGAGGCGGGCCAGCTGTCAGGAGGCGGGCCAGCTGTCAGGAGGCGGGCCAGCTGTCAGGAGGTGGAGACACGCTGTCAGGAGGCGGGCCAGCTGTCAGGAGGTGGAGACACGCTGTCAGGAGGCGGGCCAGCTGTCAGGAGGTGGAGACACGCTGTCAGGAGGCGGGCCAGCTGTCAGGAGGTGGAGACACGCTGTCAGGAGGCGGGCCAGCTGTCAGGAGGTGGAGACACGCTGTCAGGAGGCGGGCCAGCTGTCAGGAGGTGGAGACACGCTGTCAGGAGGCGGGCCAGCTGTCAGGAGGTGGAGACACGCTGTCAGGAGGCGGGCCAGCTGTCAGGAGGTGGAGACACGCTGTCAGGAGGCGGGCCAGCTGTCAGGAGGTGGAGACACGCTGTCAGGAGGCGGGCCAGCTGTCAGGAGGTGGAGACACGCTGTCAGGAGGTGGAGACACGCTGTCAGGTCTCTTTCTATGGTAAAAATTGGTTAAAGAAAAATACCAAGTAGGGTGGAAAAAACACAAAAAATAATTTTCTATTTTGGCAAATTGTACTGTTATATTTTAATGAATTGTACACAATGATGTCAAATATGTTTATATTGTACATTTTTATTTTTTAATTAGAAAAAGATCGGTCATTTAATTATTTTATTATTTAGTAATATGTTTAAAAACCTTTTTTTTTAAATAAATTTTTACTTTTACTAGTCCCCTTAGTGGTATTGAACCTGCGATACTAAATAGTAAAGTAATGCAGTACTGATCTCCTGTGAGCCCAGGTATAGATGGGGGTGTCAGACGACTGGTACCCAAACTATTGTGCTGCGCCATCGCACCATTTAAATGCCACTGGCAGATTGACACAGCTAGCACTGCCCCCCTTACGTTCTGGGAGGGGGGATTACAGTTACAATAGCAGAAGAGACACAAGATCATCATGTCTGAACCCGCAGTCACCTCTCCGCAGTATGGCCACTGGCTACATAGTGCTCCATGCCTCCTCACTATGCCGCTCGTGGGCTTCCTGCGGGGAGTGAAAGTGAGTTCAGAGATGATCATTCTCCATCATTGGCTTAGGTAGTGAAATGGACGTGTCTGAATGCAATGGCTTCGTCTTGGCAGGTGGGCTCAAATAATCTCTCAAAATGTATCTATGGCTCTGCACACTGCAGTCACAGATTTCTGCACGTTGTTTGCTATTAAATTAATATAAAATATCCAATAATATTGTCACATGCATAACTAAGACCTAATGACCTCATTGCTGGGAATGTCTTGTTTCAGTACACAGAAGATTGCAGAAGTGGAACGTACCCCCCCAGTGGACCAACGTACGTACCGTTACCCTTCATGGGAAGTAAACGTTAATCCGGTACTTGTAGTAGATTTACATCTGGTTTATGAGCTAGTTATCTGATTGTGAGCAGGCTCTGACTTCTGCCGTTACCTCTATAGATGATAATAAGCAGGTGACAGATATATCTAGGACTTGTTGCAATCAAACATGTCCAGTGGGTGCAACCTGCCATCAAAAATCTCATCTGCACTGTATGTTACTCATGCTGACTACCTCTGCCTCACCACTGAGGCCAAAAGTTGTCGGCGGCGGTCACATGAGCTGATGTTGTGACATCACTGCTGCTTGTCAGTAAAGGTTGGAGCAGCGGTAGAGAGGCGGTGCTGGACGGCAGAGGGCTGTTATCAGCCAAGTGGACCCTCTCCAGGCTATTAATATCTGCCCTCAGTCACTGGCTTTACTACTCTGGCGGAGAAAATTGCGCGGGAGCCCACGCCAATTTTTTCCGCCATTTAACCCTTTAATTTAATAGCTAGAACGGCCAAATTTTGCAGATACACACTACTGACATTAGTAGTGTGGAATATGCAAAAAAAAGGGATATGAGATGGTTTACTGTATGTAAACCATGTCTCATATCATGTCGGGTTTTAGGAAGGAGAAAGCAAAAGACGGCAATTGAATTACCGTCTTTAAAGCTGTATAGCGCTGGATGAATATATATATATACATATATGTGTCTACTGATATATATATATATATATATATATATATATATATATATATTTATTTGTGTTTTTTTTTTGTTTGTCTTTTTACACATGGATCCCTTGTATAGCCGTATGTCTGTTTTGCAAGCCTGCGAGAAAAACACGCAGTACGGATGCCATACGGATTACATACGGAGGATGCCATGCGCAAAAAACGCTGACACACCCTGCTTACGGAGGAGATACGGACCACTATTTTGGGGACTTTTCAGCGTATTACGGCCGTAATATACGGACCGTATTGTCTTACGCCGAGTGTGACTCCAGCCTAAGGATAGCTGATCATTGTGTGACTGGTCAGGGTCCTACACCCGGCACGTCTCCGAGCTGGAATGAGGTGGGACGGAGCGGAGCAGTCACTTTGAGTCCAGAACGCATCTTTGCTCAGTGATTGGTGTGATCAGACGTCATCATCCGATCGCTCCGATCAGTGCTGGGGCTGGTGACGCTGCCATGGCCTAGCACCAGCCTGTGATCAGTGCTGTGATATTACCAATCTTAAGCTGGCGCTCAGATTTTAGGCAATGTGATTGGCTGTTCAGTGTGGCAACGGGCACAGGAGCCCCGCAGTCAGAATCACAGGCACCTTAATGCAGTCACCGTGCCTCTGGTCATGGTGCCTCATGTTCGCCAGGACGTATCTATATGTCCAAGGTCGGAAACCCCTTCCCAGCCAGCACGTATGGATATGTCAAAGGTCATGAAAGGGATAAGATGGCAACCCATCGGCACCTAAACATCACATTGCAAAAGGTGCCAGTAGGCTTTAGTGCACGCTCAGCGGGAATCAGCCGATTCAACTGCTGTTGTCAATGATTGAGAGCCGCAGCTATATGGTGCAATTGAATCTGTCAGCAGAATTTTGCTATGCAATCTGATAGCAGCATGATATAGTTGCAGGGACCCTGATAACAGCGATGTCACTTACTGGACTGCTTTTGCAGTCTTGTGCCTCCTAGTCCCCCTGCTCTGTGTAACCCCACCACTTATTGGTAGCTTTCTGTGGACATGGTTTAGAGGCAGAAAACTGGCAATCAGTGGTGAGGACGGGATATACAGAGCTCAGCATTCAGAGAACTGCTAGATCTGCAGCAGAGCAAACAGTGATTTTATCAGAAGGACAGCATGCAGATCAGCAAGTGATAATTCACTGGAATCAGGATCTCCGTTCTGTCACTACATTCTTCTTCTTTCAGATTACATAGCAGAAATCTGTCACCAGATTTTTGCTTTTAAGCAACTTGAGGCGTCTTATTTTGCCTGTTGTTGGGAATTGCCACCGGACATGCCATAAATGCATCCAATAGCAGTGGTGCAGCTGGACAGTGTGGTCCTCAGAGCACATAAGCTGGTATAATGCATGGTACCACACTGGAGTGTTGGGGAGAAGCTTGGATACATAGGCTAGCCTGGTAATCCCATCTGCTGACAATATATTGTACAACTGTAAACATGTTCTTTTTCTGTATTAGAAATTGTCCCAATAAAATAGTCCAAGTTATCTATAACTACGTGATTTCAGAACAGACGGTGGTAAATAATATGGCCACAGTTACCGCCCATAGGAGATGGGGATCGGCTGTCTGACACCTCTCCTATTGAGAAAATGGGACAAAAAAAACATTTATTTGTCATAACTGTCACTGCCCTTACAGATACCAAGGAAATATACCATGGTACACCGTAAATCTGGACCAAGCACCAAGGGAAAGATGGCAGAAGATAATAGCCGATAAGAAACAGCCAGTGAGTGTGGAAAGTCTGCAATGTTGTTAATTCAGATGTCAACAGGTTTTATTGTTGGAATAGGACTTTTTTCTTAAAAAAATAAAATAAAATAATAATAAAAAGTGCTCACTTGCTTAAACCTATAAGTAGAAAAGAACCGGATGACTGGCGTATCTGTATTTACAGGGTCCATGTAGATGGTTCTTTTGCTCAACTTAACCCCTTAGTGACAGAGCCAATTTGGTACTTAATGACCGAGCCAATTTTTACATTTCTGACCACTGTCACTATGTGGTTATATCTCTCGAACGTTTCAACTGATCCCAGTGATTCTGATTCATGACATATTGTACTTCATGTTAGTGGCGACATTTCTTCAATATAACTTGCATTTATTTATGATAAAAACGGAAATTTGGCAAAATGTTTTTGAATTTTGCAGTTGTCAGAGTTGTCTCCTTCGCCTCATTGGGGGCCACAGACCGTGGTGTATGCCACTAGGAGGCTGACACTAAGTGATACAAAGAAGGTTCTATCCTCCCTGCAGTATACACCCTCCTGCTGGCTCCCAGCTAACCAGTCCTTGCTTAGTGTCCGTAGAAGGCACACGGACGGGTCTGCTATTCAGACCCAAAACTCTTTATTATTTTACTTTTACCTTTTTACATTTTTTTTTTTATTTTTACTTTTTACAACGGACGAAGGGGCGACTGATCCTTTCAAGGCTCCGATCTCCCCAATCCATCAACAGGCGAGCACGGAGAGTGTCACCTCTCCGTATCCTCTCCTGCGACGTGCCACGCCTGGGCTGATTGATTCTAGGGGCGACGGGTCCATTCAAGGGCACCGATCTCCCCACACCCTGAACGGACGCTTTGTGCATGGCTGAGTTTACTAGAGTAGCTTTGTGTATATGAGGCAGCTGGTTGTATGTTTTAAATAGCAAGGTGTTGTAGTGATCCTAACAGGCAGTGACTGATCGGTGCATGAGATGTAGGAGTCAATCTATAGGCTTGAGCGCTATAGCAGCGTAAAATCAATATAAAGGAGGGGATATCAGACTAGTTACTAATAACTTATTTTTTACTTCCCACAGCTAACCGCAATGATTCAGCAAATTAAGGACCTGGTGAAATTTTTCTTCCATGGTGAGAAACTTATCGACTTAGTAGACACTAAATTGGTAAGTTTACAGTGCTGAGGTCTCATTGATGTGCTATTATCACTGATGGCCTGGGCTAGGTTTTAGGGGCTTGGAAAGGAATCGTGGTTCGCCTCTGTTCACATCAGCGTTGTGGCTTCCACTTATATCAGTCAGCTTGCAGTAGTTTGTCCCATATTTCGGAAAAGTCTCACTCATTCAAGTCTATGGGTCATAAAAAGATCAGGTCCCATACAGATCAACAGTGCTGTATATCATCTGGTGTTACAGATGCGTCACACAGCAACATAGTTTCTGATCTAATAATATGGCCGTCACTGATGGGCTGTAAGCCAGACGCGGTGCACTACACGTACCTGTGTGACTGGCCCAAGCGTTATCCGTGTGCAGGTATAATACTGGGCGACCACCCTCACCATGAATGGTAGTCGTGACTGGTCGTTTCATCAGTACGTTCCACCTGTGCTGCCCCCGCCTTTATCAATGGGGGCTGCAGATTGTGTAAGTGCTTGTGTTTTCTGACCTGTGTTGGTAACTATGGCTGCCTTTTTTTCTGCGATGTTTTTTCCATGTAGTAAGGCAGCTAAAGTTTTGGCTCCTGGCCTTTTTTCTTAGGACAGTTCTACATTACACAGACGGATTAATCTGCCCTTACAATGGCTGCAGATCCTGATCAGGAGTCTTGTTAGATATCAAAAGCATCGACTGTATGTCGCTATGTGGCTGCAATATTGTGCAAGAATGGGTCCATATTATACTTGCGTGAACCCGGACTCCATAGTGTTCTGGTCCCTAAGATTAAAAGGAGACTGGCACAATTTACTGGCATTCAATATACCGTGGCATTTTACGGAACGTTCTTACTAGATGCGTGACTATCAGAATACAGGAAAGCTAATGTGTGACATGTATGTCTTGCAGCCAGCTCTTCTTGGAAATCTTCCACCACCTTTTGATGAAGAAATGAAAGGAATTGCTGAAGCCTCCGGACTTCCACTAGGTATCTGTGAGCTGCGATATAAACCCTGTAGAAAGAAGGGAAATAATGTATAAAAATCCTTCAGCAGCGCTGTGCTGAGCTTCATAGGAGACCATCAGTTTTCATAGATAGTGTAGTATTGTATTATAAAGTCCATTAATCCCTTCACACCTGGGCCATTTTCCATTTTTTTCCTTTTTTGTTTTTTTTTTCTCTTTTTCTTCCAAGAGCCATAACTTTTTTTATATTTTTCCATCAATATTGCCGTGCAAGGGCCTGTTTTTTGTGGGACGAGTTGTACAGTACTTTTGAATGAGACCGTTTATTTTACCATATACTGTGCTAGAAAACGGGGGAAAAATCCAAGTGCTGTGAAATTGCTTAAAAAGTGCAATTCCACAATTGATTTTTGGGTTGTGTTTTTTTTTTTTTTTTTTTTTTTAATACAAAGTTCACTATTGGTAAAATTGACAATTGACCTGCCAATATGATTCTCCAGGTCAGTACAAGTATGCAGACACTAAATATATATGAACAGATCTAGATAACAATGCACAGCGTTGGGCAACTATGAACACTTGTACCCATACAGGGAATTAGTTCTAAGAAGTTCAGTGCAAGAACGCCAGTAACCCATACAGAGAAAAGATTGCGCATAAAAGAACCAACAAATGTACTAAAAAGTTTTATTAAACAATTTGTATTAAGAAATGATATCTGATACAATAATATAGGATAAGACCGTAGTGGAGCCACAGGTCAGAGGCAAAGAAATGAATCCAGATACCCACTCCAAACAGTTGTATACATGTATCATGGTTAGATATTATGCCATTGTAAAACTAAGTAAAGCCACTGGTGAATATCACCGAAGGGTAAATAGAGAATAGTGGTAGAAGATGATTACCGCAGACCTGCGGTGCCATGACCCCAAACATGTACAATTTGTTCTTATTTATTTTATTTTTATTGAAGCGGTAGAAAAAATTTCGGAAATTTGTATAAAAGAATTTTTTTTTTTTTTTTACTTTTGATGCCATTTTCCAAGACCCGTAACGTTTTCATTTTTTGGTCAATGGTGCTGTATGGCGGCTCATTTTTTGCACCCCAAGATGACGTTTTTACTCATACAATTTTAGGGTAGATACAATGCTTTTATCAACTATTATTGCATTTCAGTTCTGCAAAAAAAAAAAAAAAAAGCGTAATTCTGGCTTTTCAATTTTTCTTTTTCTTGTTGCGCTGTTTACCAATCAGATTTATTTATTTAATATATTTTGTTACATCAGAGATTTCTAAACATAGCGATACGAAATATGTACTTTTTTTATTTTATTTTCAATGGGGTAAAAGGAGGATGGTTTGAACTTGTTAATTTTTTTTCATACTTTTAAAAACTTAAAAAAAACAAAAAAAAAACAATGTTTACTTTACTTTTTACTTCCCTTAAAGTTGAAGCTGCAATTGTCTGATCGCTTGTGCTATACATAGCTTAGCAGTGCTTTAACCCATTGGCACCCCATTATCAAATGACAGGAGCGCCAATAAGCGAGTGGAATGACAATCTTCTGGCCAGCATGTGTTAAATCCTGCTGTTGGTGATTGACAGCGGGATTTTACTGGTTAACAGTCGCGGCTTGAGCACTGCTCCACCCACGGCTGTTAAAGGCACATGATGGCTGATTAAATTAGCTGTCATGTGTCTGGGACAGATGCGGGCTCAGCGCGCAAGCCAACCTCAAAGGCAGGAACATGACATATGATGTAAATATGCATTGTAAAGGGGGCTAAAAATTGATATGAAAAATTTGAGTCACCACAAGCTATTTCACCAGTTTACAAATAAAGAAATAATTAAAAAAACATGTTTGGGATTGCAGTATCATTAAAGTACCATATACACTCGAGTATAAGCCGATAATTTTTCATCCCACTTTTTGGGCTGAAAGTGCCCCTCTCAGCTTGTACTCGAGGCATTGTCGGCGGGGGAGCGGCGGCTGTCACATACTCACCTGCTCCTGGCGCGGTTCTTGCATGTTCGATGGTCTCCAGGCAGCTCTTCCTGTGTTCAGTGGTCACATGGTACCGCTCATTAAAGTAATGAATATGGACGCATATTCATTACTGTAATGAGCGGTACATGATCACTGAACACAGGAAGATGCCGCTGGCTTCCGGAGACCATCTGACAGTGAGAAGCTGCCAGGCACCGCAGGTGAGTATAACGGGGGTGGGCATTGCGCGATATTCACCTCTCCCCATTCCACCGCTGCACGCTGTTCTGTCTTCCGTCCTCTGGCTGTGACTGTTCAGGTCAGAGGGCGCGATGACGTAGTTAGTGTGCGCGCTGCCCTCTGCCTGAACAGTCAGTGCAGAGGATGGAAGACCGAGCAGCTCGCAGCGGTGGAACGGGGAAGGTGAATATCGCAAGTGTCGGGGGCCTTAGCGAAGAGAGGTGAGTATGTGATTTTTTTTATTTTAATCGCAGCAACAGCATATGGGGCATAATCTGTGGAGCATCTTATGGGGCCATCAACTTTTATGCAGCATTGTATGGGGCAAATGTTTCTATGGAGCATCTTATGGGGCCATTATTAACGTTTGAGCAGCATTATATGGGGCATATTTTAATATGGAGCATTTTATGGGGCGTATTTTGTATGGAGCATCTTATGGGGCCCATCATGAACTGTATGGAGCATTATATGATTCAATATGGATATTCAAAAACACTTAACCTACTGATGTCTCAATTAATTTTACTTTCTTTATCGCCTCTCATTGGGGGACACAGGAACCATGGGTGTATGCTGCTGCCACTAGGAGGCTGACACTATGCAAATAAAAAAAGTTAGCTCCTCCTCTGCAGTGTACACCCCACCGACTGGCATTATACTCTTCAGTTTAGCTTAGTGTCAGTAGGAGGTGGACACGGGTCTTTCATTAGACCCTTATCTACCTAAATGTGCGTCATTTCTTTTCAGATTTTTCCGGAGGGATACAGGGTGAACAGTCACACCTGTACTCCCACAATGCGGACTATGAGTACGGTGTGTACTGCCACCCCGTATGCTCATAGATCCCCCTCCAGGACCAAGAGCCTAGCACACAAGCGTGCTTAGAAGTCCGGTCCTGGGTCCGTCCCCCACCCACTCGCCCACCAGAGCCTGTCGGTTGCGGAGACGAGGACGTCCATCACAGCTCCGTGGACGTCTCAATCCCCTCAGGTTAGTAACTGCGTGGGATGTTTAGGTGAGTATTTCCCCTAAATTTCCCAGATCTTCCCCTTACTCCCTCCCAGTGTAGGGGAGTAGAAGTCCCTAAATGCGCTGCACTATCTTCTATGGCGGCGCTGATCTTATTTTAATAGGGATCCCATGGGCACCAAGATGAGCAACATATCTTCGTGCGGTGGCCTTTCAGGCCGCCGCGCTTCCTACGGAGCTACCCTCTTCAGCGGGGCCGCAGTGCCCTCCCTGCGGCCGCACTGCTCGGCAGCCGCAATGTCACCTCTTACAGGGGCAACGCTCACCCCTGCGGCCGCAATGCATCCTGTTCCTGCGCGGCGGCCTTGGCAGGCTGCCGCGCTACTTACTCCCTGCGGGCTTCGGCGCCGCGATCCTCTTTCTGGCGGCGCCGGCCTCTAATTTAGGTCCCGACTTCGGCAGGGGCCTACTTCGGCGCCGCAACCCTGACAATTCTGTTCTCCCTGGCGGCCCTGGCAGGCTGCCGCGCTGCTTTGCGGCGCACTGCTCCGGGGCCGCGGTCTCTTTTCCGGCGGCGGCGGCCTCTATCTAATTTAGGTCCTGGCTTCTGCCGGGGCCTACTTCTGGTACCGCGCTCCTCCACTTCTGCTTTCTTCAGGCGGGCTTTCTCCCGCCCGACAAACTGTGCCCTGCCATCTCCGCCCACCGGCGCCATCTGGGCTGACTCCGCCCCTTCCTCCACGCCGCTGCTGGAACACAGGGCAGGAGATTCCACACGCATTTTCGCCAAGAGCGTTCATCTCAGGGGGCACAGCACACCGTCTGCGCGGATTGCGACCAGAGGCCGCAGGGTAGGAACTCCACTTTTTCTGATCCACCGCAAGCGAACCTGGTATCCGTCTTCTCGTCGGCCGTGAGTAGCTCTGCACTGCAGACTGACACCCCCCTCTGCCCCACTGTCCCCTAACCCGCTGGCATTTTCTTCAGGGACTTCTCAAAATGTCTAATTCTAAAGGAGGCCGCTCTCGTCCCCCTACTTCTTCATCTTCTGCCTTAGTCAAGTACTTTGCATGTTCGTCCTGTAACGGCAAACTTCCCTCAGGTCAGCCCTCTCCGCTATGTCAGGCCTGCAGCAACCCGATTATTCCCACCACCCAGGATCCTCCGGCCGGTCCCCACGAGAGTGATACCCCCATCCCAGGGTGGGCCTCCTCTCTGTCACAATCAGTGGCCGATTTAACACGGGTGTCTCAATCCCTGGTATCCGTGCTGGATCGATTACCCCTGCAGACCCCCGCAGTAGCCAGCGGGTCGCAGGAGCCGCCGCCCGAGCCCTCCTTGATAAGCCACAAAAGGTCCAGACAGGAACGTCGGTCTGAGTCCTCTTCTCGCTCCATCTCCCCACACGGCCCTCCTCTGCGGTCAGCGTCCCCCCAATCCTCCTCCCCTGAGTCAGGCGAGGCATTCTCTGATGCGCCCTCGGAGGATATTTCGGAGCTGGATTCTAACCAAATCGCCACCATGAGGGATATGGGCCAGAATCTAATTGGAGCTATAAACCAAACCTGTGGCATCAAGGATTCCTCTACGGAACCCGCAGATCAGGCGGTTTCGTTTAGACGGGCCAAACCACCTTCCAAGTTTTTTGCTCCTCCTCCTGAATTCAAGGAAATCTTTTTCAGAGAGAGAGAGAGAACCCGACCAGACGTTTTCAGAGGGGAAAACGCCTGGGTGTGTTATATCCCTTTTCTCCAGAACTTACTGCCAATTGGACGGTCTCTCCCTCAGTAGATCCCCCTGTTTCCAGGCTGTCCACCAACACGGTGCTTCCACTGTCCGGCGGAGCATCTCTGAAGGATTCTAATGATAGTTATAGAATCCTTTGCGAAGTCAGCCTTTGAAGCGGCTGCAGCGGCTCTATGCCCAGCTTTTGCTTTTACTTGGGTCTCAAAATCCATTTCCAAATGGGCCAAAGATCTACGTCGAGGTATCCTGGACGGGGAGCCTCCCGTGCAACTAGCGGAGCTTGCCAACCAGATTTCCTACGCTGGTGAATACCTGGTCTCCGCCTCCCTAGATGCCGTGTCTTGTGCGGCTCAGGCTTCCAGCAATGCTGTTGCCATCCGCCGGACTGTTTGGCTCAAGGCCTGGCAGGCGGACTTATGTTCCAAAAAGTCCCTTACCAGTCTGCCCTTCAAGGGCTCTCGTCTCTTTGGTTCCCAGCTGGACCAAATCATTAAGGACGCCACCGGGGGTACAAGTTCTCTTCTCCCCCAGGCTAAGCCTCGTCGCCCTCCTCTTAGATGGCAGTTTCGGTCCTTTCGGCCTTTTCGTCGCTTCGCGGCGTCAAACTCCTTATCCCAGCAGCAACAGAGGCCACAGGCACGTCAAGAGAAGAAGGTGGTGTCCTTTAGGCTCACTCCATCCTGGCGTCCTCGCTACTCCCAGGGTAGATCCTCCAGGACTGGAAGATCCACCTCGGCATGACACTCGGCAAGACCCTAGCCCAACTCCCAGGTTGGGCGGCCGTCTTCTCTTTTTCAGGGACGTCTGGATTTCCGCAGTAGAGGACGCATGGGTCAGGGAAGTTGTATCCTCGGGATACAAGATAGAGTTCGTTTCTCGACCTCGGGATCATTTCCAAGAGATCCCGCTCTAGTTCCGGGTTTCTTCGCAGCCATCGCTTCTCTTCTCAAAGCCGGGGTAATCGTTCCTGACCCAGAAAAAGGAACGGTTCACGGGTTTCTACTGGAACCTTTTTGTGGTACCGAAAAAAAGACGGCAAGGTTCGCTCCATTCTGGACCTCAAATTGCTGAACACGAGAGTTCGTCTGAGACACTTCAGGATGGAATCCCTTCGTTCAGTAATTGCTTCCATGGAGGCTCAGGAATTTCTGTGCTCAATAGACATCCAGGACGCCTACCTCCATGTCCCGATATTTCCCGGACATCACCGATTCCTGCGCTTTGCGGTGCTCCGGGAACATTTTCAGTTCGTCACCCTGCCGTTCGGTCTTGCAACCGCTCCAAGGGTGTTCACGAAGATCATGGCGGCGCTGATGGCCATCTTGAGAGTCAGAGGCCTGGTCCTATTTCCATACCTCGACGACATCCTCATCAAGGCTCTGTCCTTTTCTCAAGCTCACGAAAGTCTGTCCATCGTTCTCGACACCTTAGCCTGTTTCGGGTGGCTGGTCAACCGGAAGAAGTCCTGCCTTATTCTTTCTCGGCGCATCATCTTTCTGGGCATGCTCTTTGACACTCGTCAGACCAAAGTCTTCCTTCCCAGAGACAAGAGATCCACTCTTTGTCGGGACATATGCTTGCTCCAGGGTCCTCGGCCTCCCTCCCTCCGATCGGCCATGAGGGTTCTGGGGAGGATGGTAGCAACTTTGGAAGCCATTCCCTTCGCCCAATTTCATTCGCGACCCCTTCAGCAAGCCATTCTGGCTCAGTGGGACAGGTCTGCCTTCTCCCTGGATCGTCCGATCCGACTCTCTTCTCGGGTCAAACGGTCTCTCAACTGGTGGCTATCGTCACCTCTCATCTCCCAGTGCAGGTCCTTCCTTCCAGTTCACTGGCAGGTGGTGACGACGGACGCCAGCCTCCTCGGCTGGGGTGCGGTTTTTCGCCACCTGACGGATCAGGGCCGTTGGTCGATGCAGGAGTCATCTCTGCCAATCAATGTCCTCGAGATTCGGGCCATCTTTCTGTCCCTCCGCCACTGGGAAAGGATTCTCAGGAGCCTGCCAATCCGGATCCAGACGGACAACGCCACGACTGTGGCATATGTCAACCATCAGGGGGGGACCCGGGGCTCCTTGGCCCTTGCCGAGGTATCCAAGATCCTCCTTTGGGCAGAGGCAACGGTTCCGGTGATATCCGCGGTGCATATCCCTGGCGTGGACAACTGGGCTGCCGACTTCCTCAGCCTCGAGGGCCTCGCGGCAGGGGAATGGTCCTTGCATCCAGAGGTCTTCCATTTGTCTTCGATGGGGGACTCCAGACGTGGATCTCACGGCGTCTCGACTGAACAGGAAGGTTCCGCAGTTCGTCTCCAGGTCTCGCGATCCTCTTGCAGTGGGCGTCGACGCCCTACCTGTTCCCACCCCTTCCATTACTTCCCAAACTGTTGAAAAAGATCAGAGCGGAAGGGGTGCCGGTCATCCTGATCGCCCCGGATTGGCCTAGGAGAGCTTGGTTCGCGGAGCTCGTCAATCTTCTCGTGGACGCTTCCTGGCGCCTTCCAGACAGGCCCAATCTGCTGTCTCAGGGTCCGATCTGCCACCCGAATTCTCGGTCGCTCAGTTTAACGGCGTGGCCGTTGAGACCGCAGTTCTAAGAGCGTTCCAGCCTTTCGGACCGGGTGATTCACACCATGATTCAGGCTAGGAAGCCTTCGTCTTCAGGAAGGCTTACTTCCGTTGGTGCGAGTCCAACCGTGTTTCATGTATGTCCTTTTCCCTGCCTTCCATTTTGGCCTTCCTTCAGGCAGGACTGGATTCGGGCCTGGCTCTTAGCTCCCTGAAGGGCCAGGTCTCTGCGCTTTCCATCCTCTTTCAGAAGACTTTAGCTTCTCGGCTACAGGTTAAGACCTTCCTTCAAGGAGTAGCCCACGCTGTCCCGCTGTACAGGGCCCCTGTGGATGCATGGGATTTAAACCTGGTACTGGACGTTCTGAGGGTTTCCCCCTTTGAGCCTCTTAGGGAGATTCCCCTATCAGTTCTATCTTGGAAGGTGGCCTTTCTTGTGGCCATCACTTCTATTCACCGCGTTTCAGAGTTGGCGGCCCTGTCTTGCCGACCTCCGTTCTTGGTCATTCACCAGGACAAGGTGGTCTTCCGGCCTCCACCTTCTTTTCTTCCTAAGGTGGTTTCCACCTTCCACCGCAACGAGGACATCGTTCTACCTTCCTTTTGTCCAGCTCCGACTCATCCTCTGGAGCGATCGTTGAACAAGCTGGACCTTGTCAGGGCAGTGAGGATCTACCTGGATAGAACGTCCACTTTCCGGAAGACGGATTCTTTTTTCGTCATTCTTGATGGCACGCGCAGAGGCCAACCGGCTTCTAAGGCGACTATTGCTCGCTGGATCAGAATGGCAATTTTGGAGGCTTACCGGGTCAAGAACAGAGTGACCCTCCTGGGATTAAGGCTCTCTACCCGGGCAGTCGGCGCCTCCTGGGCGGTGCACCACAGGGCTTCCGCCCTACAGCTTTGCAAAGCGGCAACTTGGTCTTCCATCCACACGTTCGCCAAATTTTACAAGGTCCATACCTACGCTTCGGCGGACGCCAGCCTAGGCAGAAGGATCTTGCAGGCGGCAGTGGTGAGTCCTCTGACCTGATGGAAGTCTGTTTTTCCCGCCCGTGGGACTGCTTTGGGACGTCCCATGGTTCCTGTGTGTCCCAATGAGAGGCGATAAAGAAAACAGGATTTTTAGTTTCTTACCGTAAAATCTGTTTCTTGGAGCCTCCATTGGGGGACACAGCTCCCTCCCAATGTTTTCTGTTGTTTTCTGTTCTATAACTGTTCTCACGTTTACAGTTCTGAAGTTTGTGTTTATGGTTTTCAACCTTGTTCATTATCTCCTACTGCTTTCTCACTAACTGAAGAGTATAATGCCAGTCGGTGGGGTGTACACTGCAGAGGAGGAGCTAACTTTTTTTATTTGCATAGTGTCAGCCTCCTAGTGGCAGCAGCATACACCCATGGTTCCTGTGTCCCCCAATGGAGGCTCCAAGAAACAGATTTTACGGTAAGCAACCAAAAATCCTGTTTTTATTGGTATCTATTTTTATTTTTGAAATTTACCAGTAGCTGCTGCATTTCCCACCCTAGGCTTAAACTTGAGTCATTAAGTTTTCCCAGTTTTTTGTGGCAAAATTAGTGGGGTCGGCTTATACTCGGGTCGGCTTATACTCGAGTGTATACGGTATGTCTCCCATCCAAATTTTTATCCTCTTAATATATTGCAGTCCTTATATTATACAGCACTGAGTACTTGCAGTTGCTATTTTTGCCTTTCTATCCAGCTAATTCTTCTCTTTTTCATTAGGCCTATGAACCATGTGATTAAAAATTGACTAGCTGAATCCTTTTAGGCTCTATGCAGTAACAGGAAGTCTCTGTCCCTGCATTTATCATTCCCCTCTTCACCTCCTGACCGAGCTGCTCCCTCCTCTCACCTGCCAGGGATTTTTGGTGTGACTTATGACCCATGCAGAGGAAATTGCATAGAGCTTGGAAGGATTCAGGGAGTCCATTTTAATCAGGTAATACCATATTCCTAATGGAAAAGAGAAGAATTTTCTGGGTAGAAGAGCAAAATGAGCGATTGTAAGTACACAGTGCTATATAATGATAATTGCAATATATTAAGAGGATAAAAACTTTCACTGGAGGAGGAGTGCTTCTTCTTTAAATGTCTGATTTGTCAAAGTACAAAATCATTTAACCCCCTATAGTAAACTGTGAGGCAAAAACAAAATGTAACCGCAAAGTTCTTCCTAACTGAGGAGCTGAAAGTCTTGTAGAATCGGTTAATGTTCCTTTTTTTATATTTTCTCACTCATTTCTATGTTTTATTCTAATTGTTAAATGTTAGTCTTCCTAAGGATCCAGCTTGATTATAGTACATCTTTTTTTTTTTTTTTTTTGTTCCGTAATAGGAGAAGTTATGTTATTCAACATCTTCTATGAAGTGTTCACAGTGTGCACATCAGTGGTGGCAGAGGATACGTCTGGTAATTTTCACATATGGCATCTTTTACAGCTCAAGTCACTGATTGTTGACTTTTTTTTTAATATCTGTCTATTTAATGTGCAGGAAAGTTAATCCATGCCAGAAATATGGATTTTGGATTATTCCTTGGGTGAGTGCGCTTATTTTTTGGTAATGTTAAATGATCGCTTTTTCATGATTTTCCATTTTGACCAATCTATTCTACATCGCTGTATACAGATTGTAATCCCTTACATAGAGTACCATTTATCTGTACATCGATACATTGACCCCAATACTTGCCTCATTTAGAAGAGACACACTTTGGTAGTGGAACAAAAATAAATCCAAACGGTCTATATGTTCAGCGCTCGTCTGTAGCGTACCACATAACTGTTGACCCTTTCTAGATAGAAAGTACTATTGCGCTCTATGTCGGGTGCAGGGTATGGAGCGGGCTCAGGAGTTTAGCCCACCCCAACTTCTCATGTCACCACAGAGGTCTGCCATTAGGTTGCTGCAGGCTGGACTTCATAGGACACTGTCTTTTTAACTATAAACTGTACTGCGATATTGCCATTTTTAGTACAAGCAATGAGAGAAAAAAGTTTAAATCCCCTTATGGTGACTGCAAAATAAAGTGACATGTGAAAAAAAAAAAAGTTTAAAATTAAACAAAAATTTGAATCTTCCTTCCATTTTTCTTTTTTGTTAAAGAAAAAAATAATAAAAATAATTTTATTTCTATAGTGCCAACATATTCCGCAGCACTTTACATTTTAGAGGGGACTTGTACATACAATAGACATTACAGCATAACAATGAACACATAGATGAAAACAGAAACCAAGAGGAGTGAGGGCCTTACTCGCAACTTACAATCTTTGAGGAAAAAGGGGAGACACGAAAGATGGATGGTAACAATTGCTTTCATTGTTCGGACTAGCCATAGTGTAAGGCTCAGGTGTTCATGTAAAGCTGCATGAACCAGTTAACAGCCTAAATATGTAACCGTACAGACATACAGGGCTGTTAGATGCATGAAGCGTGTGAGAACATGATGCGAGGAACCTGGTTATGGTAAAAATTTTGAATGGGCCACACAGGGATAGTTAGGTTAATGCATTGAGGCGGTAGGCCAGTCTGAAGAAATGCGTTTTTAGGGCACGCTTAAAACTGTGGGGATTAATCTTATTAACCTAGGTAGTGCATTCCAGAGAATTGGCGCAGCACGTGAAAAGTCTTGAAGACGGAAGTGGGAGGTTCTGATTATTGAAGATGTTAACCTGAGGTCATTAGCAGAATGGAGGGCACAGGTATGGTGGTAGATGAGGGAGGAGATGTAGGGTGGTGCTGAGCCATGGAGTGCTTTGTGGATGAGGGTAGTAGTTTTGTACTGGATTCTGAAGTGGATGGGTAACCAGTGTAATGACTGGCACAATGTAGAGGCATCGGTGTGACGGCTGGTGAGGAATATGATCCTGGCTGCAGCATTCAGGACAGATTGGAGAGGGAAGAGTTTGGTAAGAGGGAGGTCGATTAGTAGAGAATTACCATACAATATTCCAGATGAGAAAGAATAAGAGAAACAGTAAGAGTTTTTGCAGAGTCGAAAGTAAGAATAGGTTGAATTCTAGAAATGTTTTTGAGGTGCAGATAACAAGAGCGAGCCAGTGATCAGATTTGGGGGGGTGAATGAAAGCTCGGAATCAAATATGACCCCAAGAAATAAACCTAGTCAGTATTGCCAAGTCCACAAAATAATTGAAACCATACAGAAGATGTCTTTCAAGCTAAATAAAAAAAAAAAATCAAGATGCCGCAAATGCCTTGTTTTGGATGGTATATCTTTCCACCACCCCCCAAAAATATGCAATAAAAGCTATAAATGTCTTATTTAACCCTAAACCTTTAATAATATAAACAGTTCACGAAACCTAAAACAAGCTGTAATAACAGGAAAAAAAAGCAAGCCTTTGTATAACTGCATCAATGGAAAAATAAAAATGTACAGTCTCAGAAAGTGGTGACACAAACGAAGCTGTATTGGTTTATTTATTTTTTTTATTTTACACACATCCGAACTTTTCCACCAGTTAAAATTTAAAAAATCCCATCATGTGTGTCTGGTATCTATGTAATTGCACAATAATATTCCACTTGTGTGGGCAGATTAATTTGGGCATGTGATGGTAAGTCCCAGTAATTATTGGGCTGTGTGTATGTGGATTTCCCGCTGATCAGTCGGTTTGTGCCTCTCCATGGGCAGTGAGTTCTGTTCTGTGCACAATAACCTGAACAGTGCTTCCAGGATTTGTGACTCAGCTCGGTTTTGTGGCGATCTTTCTGTTCACCATACATTGTCTATAATGTTTTACTTCTCTCATTTCTTGTTATTCAGGTGGGATGTGAAGAATAATTCGTGGATGGTCACTGAGCTGCTAAGACCTTTAGCTGTCAATGTGAATTTCCAACGAAACAACAAAACTGTTTTCTTGTCCACAAGCTTTGCTGGATATGTTGGAATGTTAACTGGACTGAAACCGGTAAGTAACTGTTACACAGTTATGTTTCCATGTATTTTTCTTAGTGTGATCTTGGAGGTAGACTCTCGCGGCTGGTTTTTATGTGGATGCTGTGAGACTGTCCTCGCGGCTGGTTTTCATGCGGATGCTGTGGGACTGTCCTCGCGGCAGGTTTTCATGCGGATGCTGTGGGACTGTCCTCGCGGCAGGTTTTCATGCGGTTGCTGTGGGAGTGTCCTCGCGGCTGGTTTTCATGCGGATGCTGTGTGACTGTCCTCGCGGCCGGTTTTCATGCGGATGCTGTGGGACTGTCCTCGCGGCAGGTTTTCATGCGGTTGCTGTGGGAGTGTCCTCGCGGCTGGTTTTCATGCGGATGCTGTGTGACTGTCCTCGCGGCCGGTTTTCATGCGGATGCTGTGTGACTGTCCTTGCGGCAGGTTTTCATGCGGTTGCTGTGGGACTGTCCTCGCGGCTGGTTTTCATGCGGTTGCTGTGGAACAGTCATCGTGGCTGGTTTTCATGCGGAAGCTGTGGGACTGTCCTCGCGGTTGGTTTTTATGCCGATGCTGTGGGACTGTCTTCGCGGCTAATTTTTATGCGGATGGTGTGGGACTGTCCTCTCGGCTCGTTTTCATGCGGATGCTGTGTGATTGTCCTCATGCCTGGTTTTCATGCGGATGATGTGTGACTGTCCTCACGCCTGGTTTTCATGCGGATGATGTGTGACTGTCCTCACGCCTGGTTTTCATGCGGATGATGTGGGACTGTCCTCACGCCTGGTTTTCATGCGGATGATGTGTGACTGTCCTCACGCCTGGTTTTCATGCGGATGATGTGTGACTGTCCTCACGCCTGGTTTTCATGCGGATGATGTGTGACTGTCCTCACGCCTGGTTTTCATGCGGATGATGTGTGACTGTCCTCGCGGCTGGCTTTCATGTGGATGCTGTCCTTCCGGCTGGTTTTCCTAATCATTGGCCGTAGAGTACCGTGTATAATGCTATAGCCTAATCAGGGACCATATACATCAGATATGGCACAGCTGAGCTTGCATGGGTTGTTGTAAGGGTAGAGGGGAGAAGATCGCTGCCAGAACATTTTCTCCAGAGGATCAGCTCGTCACTTTAAGCCTTTTACCAACATGCACCATCCACGTCTACAGTAGTGTGGGTATATAGAGCGGGTCCAGGAGCTGAGCCTGCTCAATACCTGGCAGATGCCGGCTGTGTTATATGTCATATATCTGGTAACAGCAGTGTGTAGAGCGATTGCTCTGTTTAACCTACTTTTAAATGTCTGTTGGTCACTGATAACCGCTTTTAAGGCTCACAGTCGGGATGGTGGACGTTCAGGCATCTGTTTCCCCACTCTTTTGTCAACTGTTGTGGGTTGCGAATGGTTGCCATTACAGCCAGGAGCTCGTTTAAGGCACTCATGGCTGCTATCTGTGTCCTGCACACAGGCTGGGCATAATAGTCGATTCCTATGGAAGAATGGATCAAATGATCGCAGATTCAGCTCACTTTGGGGAACTAATAAATAAAAAAAAAAGTTTTTAAAAATAGTGAAAATAAAGGTACCACCCCTTTTCCTCGTTCCCAGACCTATACCAAAATTGTGGTGGTTATTTTTTTTTTTAACCACAAAAATGCTGTATATGTATAAAAACATATTTCAAAGAGTTGTCTGGATTTAGTGTGCAATCCTCCACATCACACGCACTATGAGGATTCCCCGGCATCGTGAGTGGGTGGTCTTGTGACCAAAAGTATGCGATTTGTATACTTCTGGCCATATTCCGACTAGACTGTGCCTGGCCTCGCTTAATACACTTGCTTTATTGAGGACGCGCCCATCTAGTCGGCACGTGACCACATGTATGCAAATCGCATACCTTCAGTCACTTGACCGCCCACTACTGACATAGTGACAGCAGACTTGTAGCCTAAAGCCAGACAACCCCTTTAAGCTCATCACCGTAATAATACTGATCTGGAGAATCATGGTGTTAGGTCATTTTCATTGCACTTGGAATTTTCTCCAGTCTTTCTGTACATTACACTTCATGTGAATAGTGAAATTCAAAACTAAAACTTGTCCTTCAAAGCCAAGCCTTCATATAGCTAAAAAAAAGTTACTGCTTTTAGAAGAAGGGGAGCAAATAATAGGAGGAAAATGGCTGCTGTCTGAAGAGGTTAGTGTAACAAGACAAAAACCATATGTGCATCAGGGTAAAATATTGAAATCCATGTTTGTATCCCATGCCAGGTTGTTTTGTGTCAGTTTTTCGGAAGTAACATCTCTAGAACCTCAACAACTGCTAAGCATTTTACATGGCATTTTTTCTATGTCACTGGTGCCAGTTATTACCTTGCTAATGTCACTGCGTTCTCTGCAGGGGGTACTCACTCTCACCATGAACGAGCGCTTTAGTCTTGATGGCGGCTATATTGGTAAGTTACTTTTTGCACCTACACGTGGCAGGGTGCCGACGCTGCACTCACTTGTCATACAGCATCCATCTCCTGAGATCTAGGATATCTTAAGAGGGTGTGGCAATGCATGAAACTAGTACGTAACTGCAGTCCTGCCCCCTGATGGCGTCTGTTTCTGGAGGGGCGATGGACGCTGCGCAAAGTGAGTGCAGCCCCAGCCTCCTGTGACTTCATGTTTGAGACTTCTGTCACACAAAGTGAAGTGTAAAAATTGCACATTAAGGGATTAGTTGGATATGGAGAAGTGTAGGGCACTGTATAACAGCAAATTAGAAAAATGTTTAGGGTATAAGGTTAGATACTTAGAACATACATTTAGGTGCTGGACCACCCCTTTATCCGGTGTCTAGTACATTGTGCTTCTGTTCCCATGTGCTATCCCTCTTACTTGCCTCACAGCTCTCATGCCTCTCTTATCTTGACATTTGAAGCTCTTGTGACCATGACATCTTTGCACTCAGTTCGGCACACACTTATGTGCTGTAATTGTTCCTTTCCGTGCATGTTAAGGGCCACTTCTCTGTGTTGTATTGTTGCCATATTGAGTACAGCTGTAATAACCTGTATCTTCCAAATCATTTTTGCCATTATATTATAAACTTCTCACTCATGGTTGTGTTTTCCTATGTGCAAATGCAGGCGTTCTTGAGTGGATCTTGGGAATAAGACAAGGAGCTTGGATGAGCTTTCTCACTAGAAGTGTGTTGGAGAATGCCACCAGGTATGCTTTTACTCAAATTATATATGAAAATTATACACAGTGTGCAAAAGTTCTCTGCCGGTGTGGGGAATGCTGCAAAGTAAGAATGCTTGCAGAAACAGGAGTGTTATTAGTTTATTTTTATCAATTTAACAAAATACTAAGTGAATGAACAAAAGAAAATATAAGTAGAATAACTATTTAGTGTGACCACACGTTTGTCTTCCAAAGGGCATTAATTCCTCCACGTACGCACATCTTCTGTGTATGTCACTCGTGCAATTCCTTCTGTCTACATGTAATCCCAGACAGACTGAGTAATGTTGAGATCATGGCTCTGTGGGGGCCATATAATCACTTACAAGCCTCCTTGTTCTTCTTTACTCTGATGATAATTCTTAGTGTTTTTTTTTTTTTACTATGGACCTAAAAACTAGAAGGCAAGTAGTTGCTAACTACCTGCCTGTTCTACCCGATACATGCAGGTCACCGACTGCTCCTGCCAGCGATTCTGCTGCTCAGTATCTACAGAGCAGCTCTTCCTCTTCCAGACTGCTATGTTGAGGGGGCGTGACTGCTGGCATCTTCCTGATTGACAGCCGTCTCCAAACTCCATTTTGTTAAAATATGTCCCCAAACTTGCAAGGAACCTCCACCATGCTTCACTGGTGCCTGAATACACTCATTATTGTATCACTTTCCAACTCTTCAGTGAAGAAGCTGTCTTCTGTTATAGCCAGATATTTCAGTCCAGAGCATCTGCTGTCCATTTTCTAAACCTCTATTTCTATGTGTTCATGCATAGATGAGCCGGTTAAACTTGTTTCCATGTGGAAGGTATGGTTTTTCATCCAGGAATCTTTCATGGACCATTTCTGCAATCAGTAGAAGGGTGTAGCTAGGACCCACTTGTTGCTGCCAATTCTGAGCTGATGACGCTGATGGACATCTTCCAATTTTTTGCAGGGAAGTAAACATTGTTTTTCATCTGCCGTACTAATTTCTCCTACGCCTCATTGGGGGACACAGGACCATGGGTGTTATGCTGCTTGCCACTAGGAGGACACTAAGTAAACACATAGAATTAACTCCTCCTCTGCAGTATACACCCCTTGACTGGCCAGTAACGACCCAGTTCTTGCTTAGTGTCTGTAGGAGGCACTTGGGTCTGTTCTCAGACCCCAACGTTTTTTATTTTATTTTTCTGTAAATTTTTTATTTTTTAATTATTGGAGTGAAGGGGGCGACTGATTCCTTTTCAGGGTTCACTCTCCCCCGAACCATCAACAGGCGAGCACGGTGAGTATACCTCCCCGTACCTCTCCTACGACATTTGGGGCACGCCTAATCTACGCTAGGGCGATGGTTCCTATACGGTCCCGATCTCCCCCCTGTAAGATGGCGAGCACATAGAGTATACCTCTTATGTGCATCTCCCGGGCTCCTCTGCAATTAAGCCCTCACCTGTTGACGTCATGTAGTCCCCACAGTAGCCGTAAGTCCACTGCAGCAGGCACACATCAGGACGCTCTCCATCCCCCGACATAGGGAGGATCGATTGAGCTGGAGGTGGCTCCCTCTTCGGTGAGTACTACCCTTCCTCACACTGCCGGCGTGGGAAGGTGCGGTCCAGGTCCCTGGGGAGAGGTACAGCTGGCTAGATGCCAGCGGCGATTGTTAGGCGTCGTGGCCGCCGGCGCGCTCCGCCGGCCGGCTCTACTAATTTAGTCCCCGGCTTCTTCAGCCAGACTAGGCCGGAGCCCCGCCCACTACTCAGGCGCTTCTCACTCTGAACGAGAAGAGCCCCTGCAAATCCCGGACGCCATCTTGCGACTCCACTGCTGCAGGGAAATACAGCCGAAAACGCTACTTCCCTCTCTTCCTCCCGGGGACACCAGCACAGGACCGTGGGTAAGCTTTTCCACTCCATAGAGAAAAGCTTTACCCCTTCTCTGCACCCATAGCCCTGCTATTAGCAGTTTACTGGAGAATAGACATACACTATGTCTCAATCTAAGGAGGCTAAAAGGGGCAATAAAAAACACACCGTGTTTTTTACTTCATGTGCTACTTGCAATTCTGCGTTGCCACATGGCCACAATTCCCCCTTGTGCCAGAACTGTGACCCGGTCTGTGCGCAGCCGCCCTCTGCGTCCACCTCCAATGTCTCCACTGACCCCTCATCTTCTCGCTCCTCCCTCCCCCGAGGGTCGCAGCGTACATGACTCAGAATATGAGTCGGAGGAATCTTTAACCCAAGACTCCTCTATCGGTCAGGAGACACTCGACTCCCTTATTGAGGCAGTTAACAAAACACTAATGGTGGACAAGGAATCGGTATCCACTCAGGAACACGTCGTCTTTTAAAAAGACTAAACGCGTTCAAAATATATTTGCTAATCACCCTGAGTTTCAGGACATTGTCCAAAAGCACAGGGAACACCCGGAAAAGCGATTTACGGCTCAAAAAGCCACGGAAGCTAAATATCCTTTCTCCAAGGATGTGAAGGAGTTGCTTCTCTCTCCTTCTGTGGATCCTGCTGTATCGTGACTCGCTTCCAAAACAGTCCTATCTCTGTCCGACTGTTCATCAGTCAAAAATCCTTCTAACCGTCAAATTGACTACCTGGCTCGCTCAGTCTTTGAGGCCTCAGGAGCAGCTCTCCTTCCATCTTTTGCCACTACCTGGGTGGCTAAGGCAATGGTTTCCTGGGCAGAGGTGTTAACCTCTACCGTCCACGACAGTAATCTTCCCCCCAGAGGCAGCCAGACTAGCTAACCAGATAGCTCAGGCCGGAGATTTTGTAGTTAACGCTTCCATAGATGCGGCTAATTGCACAGCGCAAGCAGCTGCAAACGGAATCTCCATCAGGAAGGCCTTATGGCTCCGTGATTGGCAAGCAGATTCCGCTTCTAAAAAGTTGCTGACTTCTTTACCTTACCAAGCTGGCCGTTTATTTGGGGAGAAACTAGACCAAATCATTTCTGATGCTACTGGAGGGAAGAGTAAATTTCTTCCCCAGCAAAAACCTGCCCGGCCTTTTCGGAATCAACAGCAGTTTTGATTCCGGTCCTTTTGTAACAACTCCAGTTGGTTCTCCTCTTCCCCTGGTTCAGGACAGCGGGAAAACAGAAATCCCCAGGTCTCATACAGACCAATCCGTTCCTGGAATCCCAGACCGAGACCTTCTGGCCCTAAGGCATCTGCATCCCTTAAACCTTCTACACAATGACTCGTCGACGTGTCCGGCGGACATCGACAAACTAGGCGGACGCCTTCTTTCATTCCGTCAAAATTGGCTCTCAGGCGTTCACGACGAGTGGGTCAGAGAGCTCGTGTCTTCCGGATACAAAATCGAGTTTTCTGCCATCCCCCCCTCCGCGCTTCTTCCAGTCTTCTCCCCCCAAATCAAGGGCGTCACATCTTCAGGCCATACAGGCGCTTCAAAGGGACGGTGTCATCGTTCCGGTCCCTCAAGACCAAAGGTTCAAGGGGTTTTACTCCAACCTCTTCGTGGTCCCAAAGAAGGACGGGACTCTACGGCCCATACTGGACCTCAAACTGCTAAACAAGTTCATATTGGTCCGACACTTCAGGATGGACTCGCTTTGTTCCGTTGTCGCATCCCTGGAAAAAGGAGAGTTCCTTGCATCCATAGACATCAAGGATGCTTATCTACATATTCCAATTTTTCACTCTCATCAGCAGTTCCTGCGCTTCAGTCCAAGAAGAACACTTCCAGTTTGTGGCCTTGCCCTTCAGACTCGCCACCGCCCCCAGAGTCTTCACGAAGGTCATGGCAGCCATCATGGCCATTCTTCACGCTTCGGGAATGGTAGTTCTTCCGTATCTGGATGACCTATTAATCAAGGGTCTGTCCCATTCTGCCTGCGAGGAGTCTGTAAGTATCACCGTGGATTCTCTTTCTCGCCTGGGTTGGAAAATCAACTTTGAGAAATCATCTCCAGTGCCGGCTCAGTAAATCTGCTTCCTGGGCATGATTTTGGACTCTTCCCGCGGGTTAGTCATTCTCCCTCCAGAGAAGGTCTTGTCCTTACAACGGGGAGCACGCAAGCTCTCTTGCTCAGTCCCTCACTCCATTTGCTTCGCGAATCACATCCTCGGGAAAATGGTTGCAGCGATGGAAGCTGTTCCATTTTCGCAGTTCCATCTCCGTCCCCTGCAACAGGCGCTGCTGTTAGCCTGGGACAGGAGTCCGTTTTCCCTCGATCGTCATTTTCGCCTGTCCCCACAGGTCAGGCAGACCCTCAGGTGGTGGACGCTACAGTCCTCCCTGAACCAAGGGAAGTCTTTTCTCTTTTCCCAGTGCGCTGGTTAGTGGTGACCACCGATGCCAGCCTTTTGGGCTGGGGCGCGGTTTTCAATCTCCACACGGCACAAGGACATTGGTCCACAAGAGAGTCGCGTCTTCCAATCAATATCTTGGAGATTCGAGCGATCACACTTGTCTTACGCAACTTTCACCACCTTCTCATAGGCCATCCCATCAGAATCCAATCCGACAACGCCAGAGCCGTGGCGTATATCAACCGGCAAGGGGGAACCCGCAGCAGGGCAGCCATGCTCGAAGTCTCTTACATCCTGCACTGGGCCGAGACCAATCACTCGCTCATCTCGGCGATCCACATACCGGGTGTGGGAATTGGGAAGAGGACTTCCTCAGTCGCCAAGGTCTTGCCTCGGGCGAGTGGGCCCTCCATCCGGAAGTCTTCCAGCAGATTTGTCTTCGCTGGGGGACGCCGGATGTGGATCTCATGGCCTCAAGGCTCAACAACCAGGTTTCCCAGTTCATTGCTCGATCCCGCGATCCTTGCGCCGTCGGGCAGATGCTCTGGTCCTGTCGTGGCATCGGTTCCATCTGCCATACATATTTCCGCCCCTTCCTCTGCTCTAGAGAGTCATCAAGAAGATCAGGGCAGAGGGGAGACCGGTGATCCTCGTCGCACCTGACTGGCCGCGCTGAGCATGGTATGCGGAACTCATCCAAATGGTCGCCGACGTCCCCTGGCGGCATCTAGATCACATGGATCTTCTCACAGGGCCCGATTTGCCACCAGAACTCCGGGGCCCTGTCTTTGACGGCATGGCCGTTGAATCCTGGATTTTAGCCCAAGCCGGTTTCTCTCCAGAGGTTTCTTCTACCATGATTCGCGCTAGGAAACCCAAATCCATGCGCATTTATCATCGCACCTGGCGCATCTTCTTTTCATGGTGCAATGCCCATGGGAGTTCTCCTCTGGTTTTTTTCCATTCTGTCCATTCTGGAGTTTCTCCAATCAGGTTTAGAGTCAGGCCTTGCCCTAGGCTCGCTCAAGGGACAAGTGTCCGCATTGTCTGTTCTATTCCAACGAAAGATCGCTTCCAGACTGCCGGTTAAGACGTTCATCCAAGGAGTCTCCCGGGTGGTCCAATGCCTTTGGCTTCATAGGATCTTAACTTGATTCTCGGAGTTCTTCAGGATGTCCCTTTCGAACCATTGCAGGACATCTCTCTCACCCTCCTTTCATGGAAGGTGGTCTTTCTCGTGGCGATTACGTCAATCAGGAGAGTTTCTGAGTTGGCGGCCCTCTCTTGCCGACCCTCTTTTCTGATTTTTCACCTAGACAAGGTAGTTTTGAGAACCTCTCCCTCTTTCCTACCTAAAGTCGTCTCCTCCTTTCATCTAAATGATAACATTGTCTTGTCGTCATTCTGTCCGGCACCAACCCATCGTATCGAGAAAGCTCTCCATACTCTGTATGTGGTTAGCTCTTCGGCGGTACATATCTCGAACGGCTCCCTTCCGTAAGTCGGATGTCCTGTTCGTGCTTCCGGAGGGACATAGGAAAGGTCTACCTGCCTCAAAGGCCACTCTAGCCAAGTGGATTCGCTCCACTATTCAGGAATCCTACCACGTCAGGACCACCCCTGTCCCAGCAGGGATTAAGGCGCATTCGACTCGGTCGGTCGGTGCTTCTTGGGCCATTTGGCACCAGGCTTCAGCACAACAGCTTTGTAAAGCTGCGACTTGGTCCAGTCTGCATACCTTCACGAAACATTATCACGTTCATACCCAGGCTTCGGCAGACGCTGCCCTTGACAGGCGCATTCTGCAGACAGCGGTACCTCAGTAAGCCAGTGGTACATGGGGTTTTAGCAGTGCAATTGCTCCCCACCCAGAGACTGCTTTAGGACGTCCCATGGTCCTGTGTCCCCCAATGAGGCATAGGAGAAAAGGAGATTTTTGTGTATTCACCGTAAAATCTTTTTCTTCGAGCCAATCATTGGGGGACACAGCACCCACCCTGTTAGCCTATTGGATGGTTGTTGTTGTGGTTTGTTCCTCAGTTTTTGACAAAGTTTACTTGTCTTGGTTTTTATTATACTCCTACTGCTTTACTACCGAACTGGGTCGTTACTGGCCAGTCAAGGGGTGTATACTGCAGAGGAGGAGTTAATTCTTTGTGTTTGCTTAGTGTCCTCCTAGTGGCAAGCAGCATAACACCCATGGTCCTGTGTCCCCCAATGATTGGCTTGGAGAAAAAGATTTTACTGTGAGTACACAAAAATCTCCTTTTTCCTTGACCAACCTATGTGTCTATGGCATTCGGCGGTGAGCCCAAATCTTTTCCGGCACAGGTCAGCTGTTTTGAATAGCTGGCATGTGCACGGAACAGCCGCTGGTGGAATTTCGATCCACCTGTGGCTATTAACCTGTTAAATGCGGCTATCAAACTTTAACAGCGGCATTTAATGCATGCTTCCGGCCATCGGGCCAGAAATCCGCCCATCGGAGACCCTGTCACATAATCACGGGATCACCGATGGTTTGGCATAACAACCAGAGGTCTCCTGCAGACCTCTATGGTTATCACTGCCGGCTTGCTGTGAGCAGCGCCCAGTGGTCGCCTCTTAAAGCCAGTGAACAATTCTGCTACATACAGGTGATCTGATCATCGCCTGTATGTAGCAGAACTGATTGAGTTATGGCACCTTCTAGTCTCCCATGCAGACTATTGAAGCATGCCAAAAAAAAAAGTTTTTAAAAAATATAAGTTTAAATTACCCCCCTTTCGCCCCATTCAAAATAAAAAAATCAAACCTACACATATTTGGTATCGTGTTCAGAATTGCCCGATATATCATTAAAAAAAGATTAACCTGATCGCTAAGATGCTTAGCGAGTAGTGTTGAGCGATACCGTCCGATACTTGAAAGTATCGGTATCGGATAGTATCGGCCGATACCCGAAAAGTATTGGATATCGCCGATACCGATATCAGATACCAATACAAGTCAATGGGACACCAAGTATCGAAAGGTATTCTGATGGTTCCCAGGGTCTGAAGGAGAGGAAACTCTCCTTCAGGCCCTGGGATCCATATTAATGTGTAAAATAAAGAATTAAAATAAAAAATATTGATATATTCACCTCTCCGGCGGCCCCTGGACATCACGCGGGTAACCGGCAGGCTTCTTTGTTTAAAATGAGCGCGTTTAGGACCTGAGGAATGACGTCGCGGCTTCTGATTGGTCGCGTGCCGCCCATGTGACCGCGACGCGACCAATCAGAAGCCGCGACGTCATTCCTCAGGTCCTAAATTCCTAGAATGAGGAGTTTAGTGCCTGAGAATGACATGGGCGGCACGCGACCAATCAGAAGCCGCGACGTCATTCCTCAGGTCCTAAGCACGCTCATTCTAGGAATTTAGTGCCTGAGAATGACGTCGCAGCTTCTGATTGGTCGCGTCGCGGTCACATGGGCGGCACGCGACCAATCAGAAGCCGTGACGTCATTCCTCAGGTCCTAAACGCGCTCATTTTAAACAAAGAAGCCTGCCGGTTACCCGCGGTGATGTCCAGGGGCCGCCGGAGAGGTGAATATCAATATTTTTTATTTTAATTCTTTATTTTACACCTCACTATGGATCCGATACCGATACCCGATACCACAAAAGTATCGGATCTCGGTATCGGAATTCCGATACCGCAAGTATTGGCCGATACCCGATACTTGCGGTATTGGAATGCTCAACACTAGTAGCGAGAAAAAAAGTAAAAATTCCAGAATTACGTTTTTTGGATCGCCGCAACATTGCATTAAAATGCAATAACGGGCGATTAAAATATCATATCTGCACCAGAAATGGTGTCAATAAAAAGTCAGCTCGTCACGCAAAACATAAGCCCTCACCCAACCCGAGATCACGAAAAATTGATGCAGTGCTTACCTGCCCAGGTCTCCAAACTAGTGCACTCAGGATGCAGCAAACCCATGTAATAAAGATGGGAATACAGGTGCAAAATACTGATGAGGCAGCCACTCACAAACTACCAACTCATGGAGGGGTGATTGCATGTTATATGATTGCACAAAAGGGGCCTGTATAGGGCGCTGGTCACATGGGATGCATGTATATAGTGCTGGGTAGCCCGACTGATCTAATAGTATGGGCGTCACTAATAGGCTGTAGGCCAAGCACCGTGCATTACCTGTGTGTGACAAACACCCTATACAGGCCCCTTTTGTGCAATTTTATACTAAGCAATCACCCCTCCATGAGCTGGTGGGTTGAGTGGATGCCTCATCAGTGTTTTGCACCTGTGTTGCCGCCATCTTTATTACATGGGTGTGCGGCATCCTGGGAGTACACTAGTTCAGAGACCTGGACCGGTAAGCACTGCAGCCTGTTTGTGAATGTCAAGCTTGCTCTCCTTCCTTCATCTCTGAGAAGTTCCTGCACATCCTGATGTAGTCCTACCAGTGTAGCTCTACCTGTCTCCCACTGCTCCATTCAAACATCCGGATGCCTTCTTTGCCATCTCTGGTAGGCTCTTGCAGAGGTCCAGCCACACTTGGGGATACTGTTGATTACTGGATTCAATCTCCTATTCCAGAAGATTGTGCCGAGCTAGGGCTCCCACTACCAGAGCACGGCTCGCTCCACCTGAGAGATAGTAGCTTTCTGCATCATACACTTAGAGGCATCTGTTCTTCTGCTCTGTTAGTCCGCTACTTGGTATAAAGTCACATCTTTGCAGAGCTCTCACCTCTGCGTCAGCAGACACAAGCCTAGACAGAAGGCACTGCAAGCGTCGGCTGCTCAATAATACCCTGAGGGATTGCTATTTTTCCTTTGATATTTCTAAAAATAATAAATACAATACCTAGCTGAGAAGCCAGCTGTCAATCAGCATGACAGCAGCAGCTATGGCCTGTCAGAGCAGCCTGGAAGAGGATGTGCTACTCTATTGTTATGGAGCAGCTGAATCCCCGGCAGAAGAGTCAGTGATCTCTGTGCCGGCGCCGGACACAACAGGAAGGTAGTTAGCAACTGCCTACCTCTTACTTTTAGGCAAATAGTCGATACTTGGTGTCCGCCTACTAGTGGTAGGAGGTATCTCCACCCTGTTCACCCTAATGGACAGGATGAGAAAAGGAGATTTTACAGTATGTAAAAATATATGTATCTATTTTTTTTCAATTGGAAATTAATAAATGATTACCAGATGTTACCAAAGAGCAGAAATACACAGCATGGGAACCAGCTCTGGTACACCAGTGGGTGGTTATGTGTAATATTAGGACCCCTTCCTGTGATTTGTGTGTTGTGTTTTAGCTCAGTAGATGTATGACCAGACTAGATGATGAGCACAGCAACTTTGATGACATTCAAGTTGAGTATTTTGCTTTTCCTTCATGTCTTTGATTTTTCTCACACCATTTAGTTATGATGAAGCGAAAACTCTTCTGTCAAAAACGGTATTGCTTGCTCCTGCTTACTTTATACTGGGTGGCAACAAATCCGGGGAAGCCTGTGTGATCACCCGCTCCAGACAATCCTGCCTAGATATTTGGGAGTAAGTACAAAGCCAGTGAAAAACCTCATGTTAATTATACTGTAGAAATACTGACCTTGTGTCTCTGCATTTTAGGCTAGATATTCAGAAAGGCCAATGGTATGTCCTTGAAACAAACTACGACCATTGGAAGCCTCCTCTGCCTATTGATAACAGAAGGGCACCAGCCATGAAATGCCTGAATAGGACAACCCAAAAGGTAGTTTTGTTTTTGGGATCGTTTTAATCATTTTTTTTTTTTTTTTAATTTCCAAAGCTAAGCATTTTTAAATAATAAAATGTCCTACCATTTTACTGCTGAAGAATTTGCCTTTCCGCTTTACATAGCTGCTGTTGCTATTGAGAGCACATACTGCTCCAGGCAATCATCAGTCTTGGTTTTGCATTTCCCTACATTTTTGCAAAAGATAAATGTAATTTATGTCCTTACCCATAGTGAAAATCTCCCCCAATGTCTCAGCATTGCTCTGCACTTTGAATAACTGCACATCTGCTGCCATGTGCACGCTCCGTTGACTTAGTGAAGGGTAGATGAGGTCACATGCGAGGGTTGCATAGTACATCGTTTAAGAACAGAACCTCTTTACCTTAGGATTCGAAGTACACCGCAGTTAAATAGGTATTTAACACACCACAAATTTTCTAAGTAACTATACTTCTAAAGGTGATATCGACATGAAATTCTCACCAGTTGTCTGTAACAACCCATCCAATCCACACAGGCAAGAAAATCAAACCATAGATTTCCATAAATTAAAGTTATGAGTAATAATAACTGGCAAAGGGAAAAGGGATTGAACACATGAAGAAAGTGAAATTGGAAAAACCCATGGAAAATCCGAACACCAGCTAAAATCTATCAGTAATTAGAAAGCAATATCAGCTGGTTCAAGTTATGACCTATAAAAAGATGTCTCATTACCAAGGTGCCACAAAAGAAACATCTCATGATGGGTAAAACCAATGAGCTGACTCAAGACCTTCACAACCTTATTGTTGCAAAACAAAATACTGATGGTATTGGTTATAGAATAATTTCCAAACTACTAAAGGATCCAGTGAACACTGCTGGGGCTATAATCCAGAAGTGAAAGAACATAATATTACCTTAAATAGGCCACCACCAGGTGCTTCCTGCAAGAGTGAAAAGAATTATCAGAAGAGTTATCCAAGAGCCAAGGACCACCTGAGGAGAGTTAGAGAAGGACCTGGACTCAGAAGGTACAATTGTTTCAAAGAAAACTATAAGTGATGCACTCAATCTCCATGGCCTGTATGCATGCTCACCAAGCAAGATTCCATTGCTGAACAAAAATGTTCAAGCACATTTAAAGTTTGCTTAACATGTAGACAATCCTGTAAAGTAGTGGGAAAATATAGTCTGATCCGATGAGACCAAAAATGAACTCTTTATATGCCATAACACATAATTGGCGGCCAAAAGGCACTGCAAATTACCCACAAAACACCATACCAAAAGTGAAGTTTGGAGGGGGGAACCTTATGGTGTGGAGCTGTTTTTCAGCATATAGTGGTGGCAAACTTCATATTATTGAAAGAAGGATGAATGGAAAAATGTACTGAGACATTCTTATTAAAAATCTGCTGCCATCTGCCAGGAGGAAGATGAATCGAGGGTGGACATTTCAGCAAGACAAGGATACCAAAACACACAGTCAAGCTGAATCTAACAGGAAATGTATGGAAGGAACTAAAGCTCAGACTTCGAAGAAGGAACCCAAGGAACCTTCAGGATGTGAAGAGTTAGTGTGGAAGAATGGGCCAAAATAACACCTGAGCAATGTATGTGACTAGTTTCTCCATACAGGAAGCGTTTTGAAGCAGTCATTACCAACAAAGGCTTTTTTATTAAGTATTAAATAGATTTCAGTAAGCGTGTTCAATACTTTTTCCTTGTCGTTTCTCATTATTACATATAAATTAATTTATGGACATCTATGGTTTGATTTCTTTGCCTGTGTGGATTGGATGGGTTGTTACCGACATCTGGTGAGAATTTCATGTCAATAGCATCTTTTAGAAATATACCTTATATACTCGAGTATAAGCCGACCCGAGTATAAGCCGACCCCCCCTAATTTTGCCACAAAAAACTGGGAAAACTTATTGACTCGAGTATAAGCCTAGGGTGAAAATGCAGCATTTACCGGTGAATTTCAAAAATAAAAATAGATCATTATTTCCCCATAGCTGTGCCCATATAGTGCTCTGCACCGTTCATTATTGCCTCATAGCTGTGCCATATAGTGCTCTGCACCGTTCATATTTCCCCATATCTGTGCCATATAGTGCTCTGCACCGTTCATATCTCCCCATAGCTGTGCCATATAGTGCTCTGCACCGTTCATATCTCCCCATAGCTGTGCCATATAGTGCTCTTCACCGTTCATATCTCCCCATAGCTGCCATATAGTGCTCTGCACCGTTCATATCTCCCCATAGCTGCCATATAGTGCTCTGTACCGTTCATATTTTCCCATAGCTGTGCCCCATATAGTGCTCTGCACCGTTCATATTTCCCCATAGATGCTCCATTGAAAGCTCTGCCATTGCTGCTGCAATAAGAAAAAAAAAAAACACATACTCACCTCTCTTGCTTGCAGCTCCCGGCGTCCGGTCCCAGCGTCTCTCTGCACTGACTGATCAGGCAGAGGGCGCCGCGCACACTATATGCGTCATCGCGCCCTCTGACCTGCACAGTCAGAGGGGAGAGACGCCGGGAAGATGGAGCGACGCCCGGCGGCTGGAACGGGGACAAGTAAATATGACATACTTACCTGGTCCCGGCATCCGGCTCCTTCCCCCGTACAGCTGTCTTCGGTGCCGCAGCCTCTTTCTCTATCAGCAGTCACCGTTACCGCTGATTAGAGAAATGAATAGGCGGCTCCACCCCTATGGGAGGTGGAGCCGCCTATTCATTTCTCTAATGAGCGGTCCCACGTGACCGCTGAAGAGGGGAAGAACTGCAGCACCGAAGACCGTGGGACGGCAGGGGGAGCGTCAGGATCGCTGGAAGCAGGTAAGTATGCCTCAGCGCCCTCACCCGCCGACCCTGCCACCCACCTTGACTCTAGTATAAGCCGAGAGGGGCACTTTCAGCCCAAAAATTTGGGCTGAAAATCTCGGCTTATACTCGAGTATATACGGTATTTACTTAGAAAATTGGTGATGTGTTCAATACTTATGTCCCCAACTGAATGAATGAACGTTACAGCTTTGTATTCATGTTGCTGCACCCCCATGACACAGAGGGCAGTGTGGAAACAGTATGTGATCATCCAGATTTGCTATATTACAGTTTGGTATATGCAGTTCCTGTACAGGCCTATATATCTCAATGTAATAATAGAACAACACGGCACTCGTAGTAGTGTATAGAGTAGGTGCTCAAGTAGGGTATCCAGCCCAACAAATCCAAATCCGAAAAAACTTGGCACTCTAGATGAATAATTATCATATGCAAAAGGTTTATTGATGTGCATCCATAAAGGCAAGTCGAACGTTTTCTGTCCACATCCGGACCTTCATCAGAACAAATATAAGAGATATGGTGCAGGGAGAAACGTTAATCCTGTCTCTATAAATTCCAATATTGGTAGAGTGGCCTGGATGCAGCAAGAAGTCCTGTCCATGTAGGCACACGTATGATGCGACCGGAGTCTCTGGGTAAATGGCGCCATTTACCCGAAAACGTTCGACTTGCCTCTATGGATGCACATCAATAAACCTTTTGCATATGATAATTATTCATCTAGAGTGCCAAGTTTTTTCGGATTTCTATAGATCTCAATGGTTACAGACTACAAACTAGCCCAGAGTGTGGTTTGATCCTGTAGTTTGGTCCTTCTTTGTTAACCTGTAGGAGATGGGGCCAAGGAAGATGACACATGATTTTAGTTTCAGGCTACACAGGCATAGAAATGATAAATATACTACCCAACAACCATACCACGATACTTATATTGTACATAGATCAAGAAGCGTTTTTAGACAATATTATTAAAATCAATATTTTATTTGAGCATAACAACATACGAAATAAAAAAGTTTAAGGCACTTTAGATCTATTTTTTTTATTTTTTTATTCTTCCAAAATCTGAAATAAAAATTGTACTAAACTGGAAGCCATTAATTGTTCTGTGGATGTTGCAGGACTATTATGTGGTTGATTCCCATGTTATTTTCAGACTTAAAGCGCCATATAATTGTCTCTTACAGAACATTTCATTTGCCACAATCTATGACATGCTCTCAACAAAGCCTGTCCTTAACAAGGTAAGCATTTTTTTTTTTAATGTTATGTCCTTAAACCTTAAGGGTGTTTTACAAGTTGCAATGATTGTCAGAACAATCTTTGCACGAATGTTTGTTCCCGATTATTGTCCTGTAAATGTTTCAAGCATTAAAACAGCAATTGAAAGTCTCAGATGTCGTCTATGGCACCTTCAATGCAGACAAAAAAGCTTGTCAGCAGAGCTTATCCTTGTGGGAACAGAGAATGTGCTGCGTACTATAATGTATGAGGGGAGGGGGAACAAGTGATTCCACGATAGATCATTGACATGACCCCTCTCCCGATCTTTGACACATGAAGATGAAACTCCGTGTGGTTGATGGGCTCTCATTCTGTCAGTTTATTTGCCAATATAAATGTATGCCAACTACGAAGCTAAGACAGAAGGACTTCGGGCATCAGATGGGTGAGATCATTGTATTTCTCATCTCTAGTTGGCATCCCTTACACAATTGATGAGACTACTAAGTGTCGACTATTGTGGACTCTGATGAGCATCATATAGCCCGACAAAAGGATTAGCCTGACAACTTTCTGGTGAATGCAGAGCTTTTTTTTTTTTACCTACATTTCCATCCATATTGCTTTAGTTACAGAAATGGTCACAGAACGCTATACAATATACTGCATCTCCATGCTACACAGACTTGTTTAGATTTTGTCCACTCTCCATTTCCTTATGCTTTTGTTTTAGTATTATTATTTTGTGTGTGTTCTCTACAGCTGACTACATATACCACATTGATGTCCGTATCTGAGAGCAAGTTTGAAGCCTACCTCCGGGACTGCCCCCATCCCTGCATGCCTTGGTGAGGAGAAGGCATCGGGCACTTCCAACCCTTGTGCTGTATATAAGGCTAAAGAAATGCACCATTGTCTTTCTAACCAGGACAAAGTAACTCACGATTCTAAACTGCTGCTATTGTAATTCTCTACTGAACCAAAGGCACTTGGGGAGGGGGCTTTTTATAGAATCAGCTGTACTGATCTACATCTGACCACGTGATTTATTGCACCAATCTTTATAATGAAGCTTTGGCATTTAGAGCATAGATGATCTTCTTTAGTTTCTACCTTTTTTCTCAGAGAATATTGTTGTGTTGCTCTTTTAATGCGGTTTTCACTCCTGTCTGTCTCCCATCAGTCATATAATAGGTAGATGTATTAATGTGTCCAACTGGACGAAGTCCTAAAATGTCACCTGACATGAACGATCTCTTGGTAGAAAAGATCCAATCTATTTATTAATGTAATATTGCTAATAGAAATACTTGATAGATATTACTCAGGCTGGTGAACGTTCTCATGGAGTGCCCGGACTTGGTCCTCCGACCACAATACTGAATCTGCCCCACTGTGTAGAGTCGGCCTAAAGGGAAATATTAGATCTTAGTTTTGTGAAGAATTGGGTAAGCTCAAGCAGACTAACCTAGTATAGAAAGCTTCTGTTATTCAGACATATCAAAGGTTCTTTGGTTGAGGGTCCAAGCTATGAAACCCCCCAGAGCGGTCATCAGAGCTTTGCTTCTGAATGTTTTTTATGGCTGTACTAAGGAGACCTAAAGACAGCCGACATGGCTGTCGTTTGCTCTAAACAATTGTTTGCAAAGTGTAAAATGGGAACAAATGCCACTATCAGCAACTATTTTTGACATACTGCTTGTTAGAAATGGGTGGAGCCTAAACGGGAGGGGCGTGGCTGAGTGCGGTGGCTGCCAGCAATGGAGAGATGCATTAAAGATCATTAGATGCATTAGAATCTGCCGCCAGCAGATTCTAGTGAGGAGTCTGAAGGACCTGTGATGACATCAAGAAGAGGGAGGGCTCTGTGCTGTCATGTGACGCTCCAGCCTGCCCACTTCATGACATCACACAGGTCCTTATGCCACAGCATCCAGCACAGCCCAGGCAGGCATGCAGCGATCTCCTCTCCCTTGGCCCCTGCTGCTGCCTCCTACACCGGACACACAGATCTCTCCAGCTGCTGCAGGAATCCAGCGCTGGGGAAATCATGTGTCTTTAAGTGAAGGACTATTCATTTGCTGTTCCCTGCACTGACAGGTGGGCGGGGAAGCGACTAATGAATATTCACTGCACTTTAATCATCGGGACCAAGTGGTTTCCCCAGCTGGATTCGGGCAGCTGGGACATTTTTCTGCCTTCTGCAAGTGGGATCACAGTGCGATACCACTAGCCGCTGCCCCCTCCCCACGTTACATCCGTACTATAAGACGTACCCACTCTTTCCTCCCAAATTTGGAGGAAAAAAGGTTCGTCTTATGGTCAGAAATATACGGTAATTTGGTGCAAAGTAAAAAATAATCTTTCTTCTGTCTTAAACTATTTTTGCCATTATTTTTTTTTTTTTTGCAAAATGGCACAATTTTTCTTTTTCAAGTTGCAATTGATAATTTGGGTGAGAACATCTGGAATTGCTAAACTCTGCCCACAAAGTGGAAAATATCATGTTGTAAAATGTTGTTGAAGTTGTATTCCCATGATATGTTACTTCTGTGGATGGAAAAAACAAGCTGCAAACTTATTAATGACAGGTAAATCCCATCATGGTGCATCTAGAGCAAAAATCAAGCCAATATTGCATGTAACGTTGATGGATGATGCCTGATGATTTCCTAGGTACTGAAGTCACTCAGGCAGCTGTCCGTGGCCGAAGTTTGGGGACATTTTTCTGTCTTCTCCACCATTTACTGTAATATTGTGTACAGCTATTGTACATAGTAACTTTGTTTACAAGCAAAACAAATTCATAGAAATAAACTAAAAAATATATTAAAATCTAAACTCCTTGTGCTGTGTCTTGATTATAAGCTTAGTATCTTGATTATAAGCTTAGTAAGCTGGAAATTTCATCTTTATGACTGATCCTAAAGCTGATTGGTAGAGATCCATTCATAGTGCCTCTGGTACATCACGGAGGTGTCTAGTCAATTCTCCACCATTCTGATATTGATGGACGATGTATCCTAGAGATGTCGAAAGCACATCAAACATTTTAAAGAGTTTTTTTCTTAAATGTGTTTAGCCAGCTTTAAGGATTTTCAGAATTTTTTTTGTTTATTGAAGACTGATGACTCATTCTGCTGTCTGTTCTAACATACTGAATCTTCTTAAAATTTAATGACAAGGAAAATGAACCTAAATGTACAAGCTTCGAGAAGTTCCATCATTACACAATCTGGTGTTTGGTACAGTTATTTGCATCTTTTTCTACAAAAACAGAGTGTTTGTTTATATGTGCCAAGTTCACAAAACAATTGCCATTATATATGTGAACTAGCTGTACTACCCGGCTTTGCCGGGTAGTACAAAAATTTATTCTGCACACAAAAACCACAAAACAAATAGATAGAAATGTAATTGTTAAAATGCAAAAATTAAGCTAATAGAAGCATTTCACAACATATATTTCAACCCCAGAGATACTCCACACAGATTTAACTAAATTGGCCAAGTAATGTGAAGTAATCTTCTACTACTTATTCAAGAGCCTTTTGATAAACAACATTTTTAGTTTTTCCTTCAGGTGCAAAGACGAACAGATTTATGGCTGTTCCAACTCTTGAACAGGCCACATACAGTTGACCATGAGAAAAGCATAGAGATTATAAATCGATTCCAACTACTTTCAAGGACTGTCCCTGAGCCTTGTTGAAGGACATAGCAAATGCCAGTCGAACAGGAAACTGGAGGCGTTTAAAATCAAAAGGCAAATCAGATGGCACGAGCGGAATTGTTGGAATGAAAACATCTTCTCCTGTGGCACATCCTGTCAAAATGGTTGCCTCAATTACATGTGGAAACCGCTTCTTAGTCTAGAGTCTTGTTCCATTACACAGCTTTGGTGGATCCAAATTTCTCAATAGCAGAATAGGTGCTCAACGTTTTAGAAAGAGGTTGTGAGGAAGAAGCCCTTGGCTACGCTAAAAAAAAAGAAAAGCCCCTTGGCGCCGTGTCTGATCAGCAGCGATACTGATCAGAGCGCTGCAGCCACAGGAAGTGCACGAATACTTAGCGCAGGACGCCACACGAATAAAAAAATGCAGGGCAGGGGTTGTGGAACTGCTTCTGCTGCTATGATCACAGAGCAGTCACACAGCAGCCTGCACACAAGGAGCTCTCGGCACAGGACCAGGGGCAGATCGCAGCACAGGAGATGGCAAGAGGCACAGAGCGTCGGGGGATTGCACTGGTCACCAATGATTCTTTCTCAGATAACAGGAGGGATCTCACAACCACTCTGGACGCCAATTCTGAAGAAAAGTTGTTGCGCGGAGTGGGATCGCTATATTAGATTAACCCCTTTGGTGCGGATTAGTCAAATTGTTGTCAAACAGCGTTAAAGGGGTTAATCAGGCGAAGAGGGTGTATAGACCCCCAGGGCAACATGCTGGGATGGTCTGCTGTCAGAGGCAGTAGCCATCTTAACCAGGTCAACGCACGATGCAACTCCCGCAGCGTCGCACATATACAGAGCATGTCGTACAGGGGTTAAAGATGTGCAAAGATTGAGATAGTTAGATATGAGTTAAATGGATGATAAATACGGTAATTAAATAGATAAATATGGGGTAGATAGATGTCCATTAGATTTATAATTAGTACTTTGTGTGTGCAGTTTACTGTACCTGTATTAAGCTAATAAATGAAACAAAAAAACGACTTCGAGTCGCCCTATTTTTTGATAACCAGCAAATATAAAGCAGACAGCTGTGGGCTGATATTATGAGGCTGGGAAGATCCATGGTCCTTGAACCCTTCCCTGCCTAAAAATACTTGTTTTCAGCAATGCCAGAAATGGCGCATCACAGACTGCGTCGGACCTACACAAGGTTTATAAAAAAAAAATTGGTGAACCAGGGAAAGTGTCATGAATGTCAAAGAGAATGAAGACTTCCTAGACAGAACAGAAGCATCTCTACTGGTCACAGAAGGTGAAAAAAGTGTCAGAGAACCTCCAAAAGCAGATGAGTGGAAGCATGTGACCAAAAGAAGCAAGAAGACCATGGAGAAATCACCAACCACACAACTGAAGAACCGATATCAAATCTTTGTAGAGGATGAAAATGGCACACCTAAGGATGAAGCAATACCAGCAAGCAAAAAAGAAAAGGACACACAGCAACAAGTGACAGCAAAAAGTACAGCCAAGAAGCAACGAAGAGTGGTGGTGGTGGGAGACTCACTACTGAGAGGCACAGAAGCAGCCATCTGCAGACCGGACATAACTGCAAGAGAAGTATGCTGCCTTCCAGGTGCGATGATCAAGGATTTGACCGATAGGTTACCAAAGCTCTTCAGCTCCAAGGACGTCCACCCATTTCTTCTGATACATGTTGGCACCAATGACACGGCAAGGAAGGACCTACCGACAATCTGCAAGGACTTTGAAGAGTTGGGGAAGAAAGTAAAGGAACTGGATGCACAGGTAGTTTTTTCTTCTATCCTTCCAGTAGACGGGCATGGCACCAGGAGATGGAATAGGATCCTTGATGCGAACAACTGGCTAAGACGATGGTGCAGACAACAAGGATTCGGATTCCTGGACCACGGTGTGAATTACTTGTACGATGGACTCCTCGCCAGAGACTGACTACACCTCAACAAACCTGGGAAACACACATTCGCCAGAAGACTCGCTACACTGATCAGGAGGGCGTTAAACTAGAAGAAGAGGGGACGGGAAGAAAAACATTAGACTCGAACAAAGAAGACCCAGGAAAACATACTCAGAAGGGAGGTAAGAACATTTCTAAAACAATCCACAGCGAGGAGATTGGAACAAAACAAAATCCTCTAAACTGCATGCTCGCAAACGCCAGAAGCCTGACAAACAAGATGGAAGAACTAGAAGCAGAAATATCTACAGGTAACTTTGACATAGTGGGAATAACCGAGACATGGTTAGATGAAAGCTATGACTGGGCAGTTAACTTACAGGGTTACAGTCTGTTTAGAAAGGATCGTAAAAATCGGAGAGGAGGAGGGGTTTGTCTCTATGTAAAGTCTTGTCTAAAGTCCACTTTAAGGGAGGATATTAGCGAAGGGAATGAGGATGTCGAGTCCATATGGGTCGAAATTCATGGAGGGAAAAATGGTAACAAAATTCTCATTGGGGTCTGTTACAAACCCCCAAATATAACAGAAACCATGGAAAGTCTTCTTCTAAAGCAGATAGATGAAGCTGCAACTAGGGTTGAGCGACCTTGACTTTTTTAGGGTCGAGCCGGGTTTCGCGAAACCCGACTATCTCAAAAGTCGAGTCGAGTGAAATCGGCCGATTATGGCGAAAAGTCGAGGATCGACCGAAACACGAAACCCAATGCAAAGCCTCTCTCTCTCTCTCTCTCTCTCTCTCCGTCCCTGAACTGAAAAGCTGGTGTTACACAGTGCAAATCGCTACAGCGCACAAGCGAGAACATGGCGATAGGCGTCCACGCCCCTAAAACCTATGTCATCACTCTGCCCACGCCCCTTCATTGGCTGAAAAAAATGGCGCCAAGCGCGTCATACGAAACGCGACTTTGGCGCGAAAGTCGCGTACCGCATGGCTGACCCCACACAGGGATCGGGTCGGGTTTCATGAAATCCGACTTTGCCAAAAGTCGGCGACTTTTGGAAATGAACGATCCGTTTCGCTCAACCCTAGCTGCAACCCATAATGAGGTCCTGGTTATGGGGGACTTTAACTACCCGGATATTAACTGGGAAACAGAAACCTGTGAAACCCATAAAGGCAACAAGTTTCTGCTAATAACCAAGAAAAATTATCTTTCACAATTGGTGCAGAATCCAACCAGAGGAGCAGCACTTTTAGACCTAATACTATCTAATAGACCTGACAGAATAACAAGTCTGCAGGTGGTCGGGCATCTAGGAAATAGCGACCACAATATTGTACAGTTTCACCTGTCTTTCAGTAGGGGGACTTGTCAGGGAGTCACAAAAACACTGAACTTTAGGAAGGCAAAGTTTGACCAGCTTAGAGATGCCCTTAATCTGGTAGACTGGGACAATATCCTCAGAAATAAGAATACAGATAATAAATGGAAAATGTTTAAGAACATCCTAAATAGGCACTGTAAGCGGTTTATACCTTGTGGGAATAAAAAGACTAGAAATAGGAAAAACCCAATGTGGCTAAACAAAGAAGTAAGACAGGCAATTAACAGTAAAAAGAAAGCATTTGCACTACTAAAGCAGGATGGCACCATTGAAGCTCTAAAAAACTATAGGGAGAAAAATACTTTATCTAAAAAACTAATTAAAGCTGCCAAAAAGGAAACAGAGAAGCACATTGCTAAGGAGAGTAATACTAATCCCAAACTGTTCTTCAACTATATCAATAGTAAAAGAATAAAAACTGAAAATGTAGGCCCCTTAAAAAATAGTGAGGAAAGAATGGTTGTAGATGACAAGGAAAAAGCTAACATATTAAACACCTTCTTCTCCACGGTATTCACGGTGGAAAATGAAATGCTAGGTGAAATCCCAAGAAACAATGAAAACCCTATATTAAGGGTCACCAATCTAACCCAAGAAGAGGTGCGAAACCGGCTAAATAAGATTAAAATAGATAAATCTCCGGGTCCGGATGGCATACACCCACGAGTACTAAGAGAACTAAGTAATGTAATAGATAAACCATTATTTCTTATTTTTAGGGACTCTATAGCGACGGGGTCTGTTCCGCAGGACTGGCGCATAGCAAATGTGGTGCCAATATTCAAAAAGGGCTCCAAAAGTGAACCTGGAAATTATAGGCCAGTAAGTCTAACCTCTATTGTTGGTAAAATATTTGAAGGGCTTTCTGAGGGATGTTATTCTGGATTATCTCAATGAGAATAACTGTTTAACTCCATATCAGCATGGGTTTATGAGAAATCGCTCCTGTCAAACCAATCTAATCAGTTTTTATGAAGAGGTAAGCTATAGGCTGGACCATGGTGAGTCATTGGACGTGGTATATCTCGATTTTTCCAAAGCGTTTGATACCGTGCCGCACAAAAGGTTGGTACACAAAATGAGAATGCTTGGTCTGGGGGAAAATGTGTGTAAATGGGTTAGTAACTGGCTTAGTGATAGAAAGCAGAGGGTGGTTATAAATGGTATAGTCTCTAACTGGGTCGCTGTGACCAGTGGGGTACACATGATGAGAGCATTATACTGCCTCTGCACAAATCCCTAGTTAGACCGCACATGGAGTACTGTGTCCAGTTTTGGGCACCGGTGCTCAGGAAGGATATAATGGAACTAGAGAGAGTACAAAGGAGGGCAACAAAATTAATAAAGGGGATGGGAGAACTACAATACCCAGATAGATTAGCGAAATTAGGATTATTTAGTCTAGAAAAAAGACGACTGAGGGGCGATCTAATAACCATGTATAAGTATATAAGGGGACAATACAAATATCTCGCTGAGGATCTGTTTATACCAAGGAAGGTGACGGGCACAAGGGGGAATTCTTTGCGTCTGGAGGAGAGAAGGTTTTTCCACCAACATAGAAGAGGATTCTTTACTGTTAGGGCAGTGAGAATCTGGAATTGTTTGCCTGAGGAGGTGGTGATGGCGAACTCAGTCGAGGGGTTCAAGAGAGGCCTAGATGTCTTCCTGGAGCAGAACAATATTGTATCATACAATTATTAGGTTCTGTAGAAGGACGTAGATCTGTGGATTTATTATGATGGAATATAGGCTGAACTGGATGGACAAATGTCTTTTTTCGGCCTTACTAACTGTTACTATGTTAATGCAAATAAAGTTTTTTTTTTTGTCTGGGTTTTTTTTTTTTTTTTTGGGGGGGGAGAAGGGGATTTATCATTATTATTATTGGGTTAGTAATGGGGATGTCTGACAGACACCTCTCCATTACTAACCCCAGGGCTTGATGCCAGATGTGATGTTGGACAAATCACAGCTGACCTGCGCAAGTGCCAGCAAGTCATTGCTATTGGGCAATGACTCGCTTGTGCAACAGAAGGATGGAGACCCTGCCCATAGAAGGGTGGATAATAGCTCGAGTGCAGGGCGCAGGTGTGGGATTACGGAGCCACAACTGCACGTCACAGGTCAGTGTGATGTGCATGGGAGGGGGTGCGATTGTAATGAAGACAGGAGGCAGAGATTTCTTCCAAGCACCACACCCCCGGAGCCTGGAAGAAATCATTACTACAAAAGATTAAAACAATTTCTCAACAACTACACCACCACTATGAGGCATACGGGTAGGACAATTTTAACAATTCTATTACCTGAAGTAAATAACTAGAAAGATGACATGAGGCAGTACAGAGAATAACATGATCTGGGCAAAAATAAAGAAATAAACAAGTGTTAACAATTATTTACCCAGATAAAATTCTGCCATGGGTACCAGAACAGAGAGACCGGTTATCAAAACATAAACTGAGCAGGGGGGAAGGGGAAACCTCCAAAAGATAACCGAAAGTCCATTAAGGTGCAAATGCTTTATTGTACAAGGTATAGAGGTGGTGACAACAGGGCCATCACCAAACATGAAACAAAAAAGGGCACAGGAGAACCCACAAATGCCTTACAAATACAAGTAATATATCAGAAATAAATAAATACATCCAGGTACAGAGTATCAAAAGTAACATATCATATGTATATGATAAACTCATATGTCACTAGGTACACCAGTAACACCGGAAAAGATCCGGACATATCAAGACTACAGGGTTACAAGGCTAAACAAGAAGAAGCATAGTACTTTACCCGGATAATGAATGCTAGTGCAGGCAAAAGGGGGCTCCCAGCGCCCACCCCAACGTGCGTTTCGGCAAACCTTCGTCAGGGGGCATGGGTAAAGTACTATGCTTCTTCTTGTTTAGCCTTGTAACCCTGTAGTCTTGATATGTCTGGATCTTTTCCGGTGTTACTGGTGTACCTAGGTTTCCCCTCCCCCCCTGCTCAATTCTATTACCTGTATGCCCATATAATCTTTAAAAGTGTCCCAGGTGCTGACAGATTCCCTTTAAATCATGAAAATGTATATTTTTTCTATGTGACTGATGAAAATATTTTTTTTACCTATACAAGAAAGCACAATCATTACCTATAAAATTAAAAGTACAGTAGCTATGCCAAGCTCAGTTACATTGCATTGCTTCTTTGAAAAGAAAAAGTAGCATAACTCTTAAGATTATTATTTTGCTTCTGCCACTGAGATCAATCTTATTACTTTGCACATGTCAAAACACGTTACACTCCCACTTAGTATCTCACCCACAGACCTTTTTGCCGTCCTAGCCAGTGGTTGACAGTCTTCCATGTATTACTGTGCTTGCAGAGATGGCTGTCAATCACTAGTAGGACCGCCCACTGGACTCAGTACAGGTTGAGTGTTTGGCCAGTATTTTATATCATTAAAACTATTAAAATAACACATACCGTATTTTTCATTTTACTACCCCCAAATTTGGGGGGGAAATGGGGGTGCGTCTTACAAAGTGGATATACCGCTTACCGTTACAGGATGGGATGAGGGTGTGTCCACCGCGGTTGTCCGCTGCTGCCCAGGGTGATGCTGGAGTCTCCGGTGCTGCGGGGGGCTCTGGCGACATTTTGTGAAAGGGCCCCCGGCAGTTCGTCCATGATTTCCTGTGCGACGGACTCTGGAAAAATGACCGCCGGAATCTCAGGAGATGAGATTTCAGCACTGAGATCTCATCTCTCGAGATCTTGGTCCCAAGATCTCCATCTGCGCATGCGCCGCCTCCCAGCGGCCATTTTCCCAAAGTCCACCACACAGTAAACCAAGGACGAACTGCCGGGGGGCTCTGGCCTTTAACAAAATGTCATCAGAGACCCGGCAGCACCGGAGACACCCCTGCAGCACAGGACACCTGCACACCCCCTGATCCCAGCCTGCAGCAACGCTCCACTCTTGCCTCCTCCAGCAGCGAGCCTGGGACCATGATCCACCGCAGCCACAACCTCCAGTAAGCAATAAGACACATGGTTTATAAGAAGCACCACCAATTAAAAAAAAAATTTTTTTCCTATTTTTCTCCTCAAAGTTTGGGGTGCGTCTTAAAATCCGGAGCATCTTACAAAGCAAAATATACGGTATTTGGATTTGCTGCATTCATAAAAGTCCAAACAAAATTTAACGTAAACTAACCGTATCCGTAAATGGCGTAAAGAGAACAAATTAAAACTCCAGAATTACGTTGCAATGAGAGGCAATCAAAACAGTGTATCTACCCCAAAATCGTATCAGTAAAAATGTCAGCTCAGTGTACAAAGAAAATAAGCCTTCACCCAGCCCGATATCCCAAAAAATAAAAAAGTTACAATTATTGGAAAATAGCGACAAAAGCAACAAAAAAAATTCTTACAAAATTCTGAATTTTTTTCACCACTTAAAAAAAAAAATAAAAATACACATTTGGTATCTGTGGAATTGTACTGACATGGAGAATCATATTGCCATGACAATTTTACCATATAGTGAAAATGGTAAATACAAAGACACAAAAAAACAATTGTAGAATTGCACTTTTTTTGCAATTTCCACACACTTGGAATTTTTTTCTCACTTTTCAGTACATTATATGATAAAATGAATGGTGTCATTCAAAAGTACAACTCCTCTATCTTTCTGATCCATCACAATAAATTAATTCACACTTTCCCCTGTCCCGTAACCTGCTGCCTTGGGGTAACCCTGGACTCTGCCCTGTCCTTCAAACTGCACATCCAAGATCTTGCCTCCAGCTCAAAAATATTTTCAGAATCCATCCTTTCCTCAACCCTCACTCTACCAAAATGCTCGTGCATGCCCTAATTATCTCTCGCCTCGACTACTGCAACATCCTCCTTTGTGGCCTACCTTCTAACACTCTAGCACCCCTCCAGTCCGTCCTTAACTCTGCTGCCCGACTAAATCTCCTCACTACACTCCTGCTTCCCCTCTTTGCAAATCCCCCTTCACTGGCTCCCAATTTCAAAGTGTATCCGGTTTAAACTACTAACACTGACCTACAAAGCCATCCATAACCTTTCTCCTCCATATATTTCCAAACTAATCTCTCAATATCTTCCCTCATGTAATCTCCGGTCCTCCCAAGACCTCCTTCTCTCCCAAGTATCCCCCATCATCTGGAATTCTGTGCCCCAACACATCCGGTTATCCACCACATTTGGATCCTTCAAACGGAACCAGAAAACCCATCTCTTCAAAGAAGCTTAAAACCTGTAAAGACCACACGGCCACCTCAACATCATCGGAGCTACTGCAACCCCCGACCTACTGTCTCCTTCCCCATAATCCTGTAGAATGTAAGCCCTCAAGAACAGGGTCCTCTCCCCTCTGTATCAGTCTGTCATTGTTAGTTTTGTTTACGGTAAGTGACATTTGTATTTTGATGTAACCCCTTCTCACGTACAGCACCATGGAATTAATGGTGCTATATAAATAAATAACTCATTCGGCAAAAAAGAGGCTCTCACACAATTTTGTGGACAGAACAATAAAAACGTTATGGCTCTTGGAAAAAGGGCGAGGGGAAGCAGTTAAACCATGTATGACAAAGAGGAGTGGCCTCACTAAAAAGGGGCATGGTTTAACAGGTAATATTCGGGGCATAACATGAAATACACTGCGACAAAAAAAATGTACCAAAATTTTGGTGCAAGTTTCTGACACCAGGTAAGCATGAACCACTTTAATAAAGCTGGCACTCTTTAAAGGGAATCTGCTGTCAGTAGGATTGTCCCTCCTTAGCCATCTATATGGGCATGTAGGTCATAGGAAGCTGAATACAATGATACCTGGATAGCTACGATCTGATGTCTTATTCCAGGGAAATCCGTGTTTCCATGTGCCATGTAGCCCAGGTTGAAGACATGACCACAACCCCTTCCCATTTTTCAGCTTTAGTTTTTTTCCTCCTTTCCTTCCAAGAGCTATAACTGTTTTTTATGTTCACAGACATACAAGGGCTTGTTTTTTTAAGGAAAACTTGAAGTTATGAAGGGAGCTACACACATTACATTATACTGGATAACTCTAAATAGGGTAAAATATGGAAAAAAAAATGACCGAAAATCTGCATGGTTTTTTGGGTTTTGTTTTTATAGCTGATGGTTTGATTCTCGAGGCTAGGATGATTATAGTGATATAAAATGTATACCTATTTTTATACTCTTACTACTTTTAAAGTAATTCAAAACTTTGTAAAAATATTGAGGGCAAGTCATTAAAGGGTTTTCACCGAAAAACAGATGTAAAACACTTTGAAAAGTCATAAAATGTAAAAAAAAAAAAAAAAAAAAAAAAATATTAAATCGATAAAATAACCACCATTAAAGCAGGCATACTCCAAAATACAGCTATATACAAACAAACACAAGGAGTACAAAAATACCCACATAAAATATATTAATATTTTATTAATTATTTATAAATAATCTAATTCAAGAAATACTATAAAAACTGAAAAACTGGACAACAGTAATTGCAGTGAAGAGCAAAGACAAAAGTCTTACACTAATACAAATGTATACGGACCGGGAATACAGAGACCATAATACACTCCATGATGCGATATTATACTATAGATGTATCCATATAGCAGCACTATCACAATGCTAGAAAAATAAGATGAATCTAATAATATGGGTTTAATTAGGATAAAAAAAAATGTATTGCCATCATGGCTGTGACACCATAAGTACCCAAAATATATATATATATACTGTGTGTGTATATATATATATATATATATATATATATATTTACATATATATATATATATATATATAATATGAATCTAGCACTGAAAAGACGATCTCACCCAAATCAGTCCTTAGAAGTAATCAGAGCAGGCAGCCCGATGCACGTTTCGTGTGGGCTTTCTCAAGGGGCACCTATAAATTATGATGCCAACAAAAGTGCCACAAAAACACTATACTCCCACAGTGAATTCCTCCACCATACCCTCCATCTGCACAGTATGAAAACCCTACTGTACCCAACAACTCCCCAGGAAAAGTATGATGACCCCCAACACAGTATCATCCCCCAACTGTGACCACCCTAACAAACAGGCATTCCTCACATGTATTCAGCATATCTGGAAGCCGTAAATCATGCAACTAAGGTGATGAAAACTATATCTCTGAGCAATAACAAATACTCGGAGGTCACCCGAGCAACGAATATACTCGCTCATCACTACAGGCGATCAAAACATCATATCTGCCACAAAATGGTGTCAATAAAAACCAACAGCTCGGCGAGCAAAAAATAAGCCCTCAACCAGCCCCAGATCCTGAAAAATGGAGATGCTATGGGTCTTGGAAAATGGCAACTTTTTTTTTTTAAATAAACTTTGGATTTTTTTTCACCACTTAAATAAAAAAAGAACATCTAGATGTTTGGTATCTATGAACTCAGAATGACCTGGATAATCATAATGACAGGTCAGTTTGAGTATTTAGTGAACATGGTAAAAAAAAAAAAGGAACAATTATGGAATTGCACTTTTTTTTGCAATTTCATTGCACTTGGAATTTTTTTTACCCATTTTCAAGTACAATATATGGTAAAATTAATTGTGTATTTCACAAGTACAATTCATCCTGCAAAATCAACCCCTCACACAGCCATATTGACCAAACAATCTAAGGCTGCCGTCACACTAGCAGTATTTGGTCAGTATTTTACCTCAGTATTTATAAGCCAAAACCAGGAGTGGAACAATTAGAGGAAAAGTATAATAGAAACATATGCACCACTTCTGTATTTATCACCCACTCCTGGTTTTGGCTGAGAAATACTGATGTAAAATACTGACTAAATACTGCTAGTGTGACGGCAGCCTAAAAGTTATGTCTCTGGGTAGAAGGGGAGAAAAAAACGAAAACCGAAAAACCCAAGGTGGTGAAGGGGTTAAAAGAAAAGTCATTTCTCCCATTAAACTGCACAGACGATTGTAGTTGCCACGCGGTTTTCAAGTGACCTCTTATTAAATAATCACCAAACCATGGCAGTTCATTGAGCTTCAACCTTAAGGCTGTGTTCACACGTTCCGGTTTTTTCGCGGTTTTTCCCGATAAAAACGCTATAAAACCGCAAAAAAACCGCATACAATAAGCATCCCATCATTTAGAATGAATTCCGCATGTTTTGTGCACATGATGCGTTTTTTTCCGCAAAAAAAACGCATCAGGCACAAAATCCGGACATGCTCTATCTTTTTGCGGTTTTTTTGCGGATTTCCCACTCCAAAATGCATTGGGAAGTGTCCGGAAAAAACCGCGGCAAAACCGCAGCAAAAACGCACGCGGTTTTCTTGCGGATTTCATGCAGAAAATGTCCGGAATTGTCAGGAATTTTCTGCATGAATTCCTGAACGTGTGCACATAGCCTTAGCCATGTTACCACGTAGTGTAAAGGCTGTGCTCTCTCCAGAGTTTTTTTTTTTTTTTTTACTCATGCCCAATAATAGCTGTTGAACTGTTTTTTTTCCTTATAGGAAAATGCATGTAAAACTATACAATGGTGTTTTTAAGTTCATATTCTCAGCATTCTTGCACTAAATGTGTTTTAAAACAAGGTTGAGCCTGAATTTGGGTAAATATGGAATTTTGTGGACATGAGTGACTCCCTGTACTCATCTCCATAGTGGACAGGCGCAGGAGCCGCCTACTATACACATCAACTAGTCGGGTTAGTAAATCAGGAAAGACTAGAGCATAGTCCTTACCTAAAAAATGTGTCAAATCTGCACCCAAATGCAGAAAAAGCGGATAATCCAGCCTTAGTACGCCACAAAAATGCAATAATCAGAGTAAAGTGCTGTTGGTGCACATACATGCAGAGAAACCAGCATCATCAGATGGGAACACTGCCTGATGTCTGACTGATCACAGCTGAGGAAAGTTTTGTATAGTGGAAGTGATGGGAGGCTTCATTAACCACTGAGCCAAGCTGTAGGGACTGGAACAAGTTGATCAAAACAGTAAGGTAGGTAGCAGCAGAAAGATCGGCGGCAACATAGGAGATGAGATTTATCACAAGGGAAATTTATTAAGTCCATTTTTCTAGAATCTCTGTTGCCATTATGTGCACCAAATCTTAGTACTGGCACAGTATTTTATCCATTAGTCCCCAGATCTAACGCGCCTGTGCAGATGTTTCGCTAGTTTTTATGTTACCTCTGTATTGGAGCGAGAATTGTGACTTAACGGCAAATTGTTAAAGAGTTCATAAATGTGACGTACAAGTATTCACCTGGTTAACCCTGCTCACTTTCCTATCCATGGTTCAATAGTGGCAATGGCGGATAAAATTCCCACAAATTGCTGATTTTTGTGCAAAAAATGTGGAAAAGGTTTTTTTTTATTTTTTTTTTTTTAGACTTTTTGATTTTATGTAAGATGAAACTGAAGCTGTTGTACCACAAATCCATACACAGATTCCCATATCTCAGCGTATAGGGTTAACATTGATCTTCAGGAGGCCACCTCTCCCTGCTGGTTCAGATAACCGGGCAATGCTGGAGTGGAGAATGATTGCCTTGTATATTTGTCTGGGGCTGTCGCGCTAGGGTCAGGAGAGTCACAGCCAGTCCATGTATTGCTCTCTGTGCTCGGAGCGATTTGCAGTGAGGTCTGAATGAGCACCAAGGCTGTACAATTCTGACTCAATGAAAACTTGGCCAGCGTAATGGTTGAGCCACTGACCCAGAGCGGTGCCCTCTACAATGCCGCTATCTACTTTGGATCAGCGCTTACATGCTCTACCGCAGGGGTGTCAAACTGCATTCCTTGAGGGCTGCAAACAGGTCATGTTTTCAGGATTTCCTTGCATTGCACAGGTGATAATTTAATCACCTGCAGAGAATGATTGCAGCACCTTGTGCAAAGCTAAGGAAATCTTGAAAACACGCATGGTTTGAGGCCCTCGAGGAATGCAGTTTGACACCCCTGCTCTACAGTTAAGGCTTCGCGCCAAGGACATCGGCCACAATAGATATCTTGTAGGGCTGGCCAGTTACAATGAGCCATAAGAAGTAAATTGCAAAGCTGCTCGTTTTTACATTTATTATCATGACAGTCTATAGAAGGAGGTCTGTAGCGGCCCATGAGGACATGTCGGGAGATGTCCTGTCACATCAGCTGCAGTGCTAAAGGCCGCTAATGTCCGATTCTAGGAGCTGCTGCCTATGAAACGTTCCACCACTAGCGGTAAAGATCTAAATGGTAGCGGACTCTGTGAAGTCAGTGGTGCCTTTACTTGCTCTATCCGCGTTCTCACGGATCGAACACAAACCCATTATAATCTCATGTCCATTTTTTTTAGTCCAGCAGCACGGATGAAAAGGGCCAATACAAATCTACGGGTCTGTGAAAAACACGTGCGGCACACGGATGGCATCTTTGTGCAGTCCGTGGTTAACATTGTAATGTATAGGACAAGCTGTGTCATGTTATTTATTTCTTTATCCGTCTGTAAAATCACTGTTGGCTGATGGCAAAAATGGACATACGGATCACACACTGATGCAGCATACCGATGAAAGCGGCACAGCTTTTGCCACATACGTGTTTCAGTACTGACGTGTGAATGAGGTCTAAGGCTGTGGCTCCATGATGACTTTAGCCGTGACACGTGGCCAAGTTTGCTGTATTGCTCCACATCGCAGCATATTGTAAGTGAATGGGATCATATAATGAACAGCCAGGTGCCTGGTCAAGTCGCAAAAAATCCTGTTTCCTACTCTTTGCGATTTGCTTGCCGCTTTATCTTGTGGGTCACAATGGGACCGCGATCACTTGCAAAATTTGCCATTGCCAAAGTTTCCATGTAGCCCAAACCTTACTCTGACTGACACTGGAAACCCATAGGGCTCTAATACACCACATTTGTGTCTCCAGCATCTGAATGGAGATTTATAAAGCCTCAATCTCTCATACTGTACATGTATCCAAATGATAGAAAATGCCCCAAAAATGAGCTATGTCTGAACACGTGGCAATATTCAAGAGCAATGACCTGGTACCTTTGTGCACATCTGGTTGTGAAATGCTCCACAGATTTTTTTTTTTTTGTCTCCATTGTTTCTTCATAACTTGCTTCACAGCAGTAATCTAATCCGTCTACACGCCCGAACCCTAGATCTGACATAACAGACTTTAGTGAATGATGCAAAGGCCTGAAATCATAAATGCCATGTACACTCCAGAGTCCCGCTCAGGTGTTTGCTGCTGGCTTTTGGCAGAACCACCTGGGAATTCATTGTGAAGGTGACACACAGCAGGCCGCCGGCTAATGTTCTGTTGCTCACAGGTGAAATCAGTAAATTCACCGAGTACTTCCTGACTGATGCCATTTCCCTTGGTAATTAATGTTGCATACTACAGAGAGAAACCTCTACCTCACGGCCATTCTTCATGATCGCAGTGTATAATCCTTAATCCTCTATTTTGTAGCTATACGAGGTTGATGTTCATCCTTTCACAATGGGAGACCAAGACACCATGACCGAGGTCCCAGCCGCACTGAAACGACTGGCCAAGTACATGGTCCGTGGATTTTATGGGTTGGAACATTCTCTGACCCTCGACGTTCTCATCAGGTATCCTTGCGTGAAAGAGGATGACATTGCTCTGCTCCTCAAGTTTGAGAAGAAGCAGCTCCGAGCAATCCTCAACACCTTAAAGGCTGATAAATTCATCAAGTGTCGCATGCGTGTAGAAACCGGCTCCAATGGGAAGAGCACCAAACACAACTATTATTACATCAATTACAAAGTGCTAGTAGATGTGGTCAAGTATAAACTGGATCATGTTCGCCGCAAGATTGAGTCCGATGAGCGAGAATCCACCATAAGGGCTTCCTTTAAGTGTCCTGGGTGTCTCAGCACCTACTCTGACCTGGAGGTGAATCAGCTGTTTGACCCATTTACAGGTATTTATTTTATTTCTAATTATGTTTTTCTGGTAATGGTGATAACACACACTATGTGTAGCTGCACGGGTCCGAAATTTCTGTCTGCTGCTGTTGCCATAATAACTAGATCACTGATATGTGTTCACACAATGCTGCTGCAGTGCTTTTTTTTTAACGTGAACACAAAGTACAGTACATTCAGTCTCCGGATGTTCTGACCCAAACATGGCAGCCTTGTAGACATATATCGATCCGCAGACCCATAGCCAGACTGTGCATCGTGCTCTGAGGGGACATATTTTCTGTGGGACTCGCTGTAGTTTTGAATGACACCATTCTCTTTTCCAAATAATGTACTGAATAACTGGATGTCATCGTAACTGTTCTCCCCCTGGATCTAACCACTTAAATGCTGCGGTCAGCAAATGACAATAGTGGCAGCTAAGTAGTTAAAGGTTCTTGCAGGTAATTTCTCCTGTTTCTCCGGCAGAGCTCTTTCGTTGCACTTACTGCAATGCTGAAGTAGAAGAAGACTTCTCATCAATGCCGAAAAGAGATGCCAGAACGTTACTTGCGAAATTCAATGAGCAGATTGAACCGATCTTTGTGCTTCTCCAAGAGACAGAAGACATTGTGCTCCCATGTGAGCTGCTCGAGCCGCAGCCAACTTATATCCCAGAGCTTGCAAACAGGTAAGTGCCTGATGGCAACGGCAGCAAATTGTAGCAGCCCTCAACCTTGCCATAGAGACCCCCCCACCATAGTGACCCCTGCCATAGTGACCTGCAGAGCTCCCTGTAGCGCATCTCTAACACCACGGACTGTAATGCTATTCTATTAGCATTAGCCATGTTGAATGTATAATGGCATCAGCCGTAATGTACTGACGTTAGTTCTCCAGTAAGAGCACTCATATAATTTCATATATTACCATCATGTAACCATAATGGAAGCATAAAACCGGGACATGTAGTTACCTTATAATGAAGGCCATAATGTTCCCAGCAATGCTGCTTTATAACATCAGCTTGGGTCCTAGCCGTAGAGTACGCCATGATTTTATACATAATACATGGCAATTTTGAAATTCACACGTCACACAACCAAAGTTCACCATGTTTCGCTGCTACATTGCAGTAAGTGAGGGCACATTGCGAAACCAAGGGTACTAAGAGAAGGACGTTGCAAAAAGTCCAACTGCATCAGATTTTTTTGTGCCTTGCTTGTAATGGTGGCAGTGCCCTTGGAGTTGTAATTCGACCCCCATTAACTTGTGTTGAGATACAATGTAGCAGCAAAACATGGTGGACACTTGATGTGTCCTGGTCTCCAGTAGCGCCAGCCTTAAGGTAGCCATAATAAGGACATTTGCTGAGTCTTGGCACCTAGAGCCAATGTGGGTCATAGCACCTGCCATAGTCTGTTTACTTCTTCCCTCCACTGCCAACATTTCCCATCTGCTTAGGCTTCTTTCACATTTCCGTCTTGAGACGGCCGTCATGATGCGTCGGCGCGATGTATCGATGGACGTCATAAAAAGATTGGAAAACTGATGTAACACATCCAGTAATCTGACGGATGCGTCAAACGTGGTAGAATCTGAATTTCAATGCAGGAAATTCTGGAGCGAGGGAGAGAGAATTTTTCCCTGACTTGAAAATCCTTCCATACCTGTGTTTGACGGTCAGCGACGGATCCTGCGTCCATAGGCTTCCATTATAGCCGACGACGGGCAGCGCAGGACCCGTCGCTGAGCGATTTTCCGGCGTGCAGAAAAAACATTCCTCTGAACATTTTTTTCTGCACGATGGACCGCTATTTTCCGATGGATCTAGTGCACAACGGATGAAACAGATGGCCATCCGTCACAATCTGTCACAAATACAAGTCTATGAGAAAAAACAGGATCCTGCAGAAAAATTTGCAGGATCCTGTTTTTTCAAAACTTGACAGATTTCGACAGGAGGAAAAGGACAGAAGTGTGAAAGAGGCCTTAGCTGAACAACTTAATAAACTTGGGCCACTGTCTTCAAAAGTAGAAGTAAAAACACATTGGAATTTGTTATAGGAGCAATTATACAGACCCAGTGATTGAAGTTATTACTCTGCATGGTGAACACAATTAGAAAAAAAAAAAAACAGAACACAATAATAAAATGTACACTAAACGGTACATGACTGGTGACATAAATAAAAAAACGTATCCCGCAAGAAAAAAAAGCACTTGTACATAATTGTATATATGTTAAAGAAACACTCCTCCTCCTCCCATCAGTTTATATCCTCTTAATATATTGCAATTATATTGTACTAGATGGCAGCCCGATTCTAAAGAATCGGGAGTCTAGAATCCATATATACTTTATTTATTCAAATGTAAGAATAATACAATTAATAAATAATAGTAAGAAAGAACAAAAATAATAGGCAGTATATGGAGAAAACACCAAACAAAAGTTCAAAATTGGTGTGAAAATGTCACTGAACCACTTCACAACTAAATATATATAGTTTTGGTAAATGGTATTATAATTTTTTTGACGAAATTCGGCAGGAGCTTGAAGAGCAACGTCACTGGGCCCGCCTCCACGCAGTAGAAACTTGCTGTGAGGTAAAAATTCAAAAATCACACCAAAATGGCGGGCGGAGTGTGTCACAGTACGGCACGTTTCTGATTGGTCGCTCGCAGCAGGCGGCAACCAATCAGACACTGGACACTGTTGACGTCACTTATCTCCGGACATTAGCTCCGGACATTATCTCCGCACATTAGCTCCGGACAAAGCCACGGAAGTTGGCACAAATTGCAGGAAGTAGTATTCTAGGCAATTATATATTAGATAGCACTGAGTACTTACGGTAGCTCATTTTGCCTTTCTACCCAGCTATTCTTCTTTTTTTCTGCTCTATGTAGAAACTCTTGTCCCTGCAGAAATCATTCCTCTGTTCAATTAATTACCCAGCTGCTTCCTCTTCCCCCTGCCGGAGACTTTGCAGTGATGACTCATGTAGGGAAAATTGACCTCCTGTTTATACATAGAGCTTAGAAGGCTTCAGCTAGTCAGTTTTTATTCACGCGATGTCAAAGACCTAGCAGAAAAGAGAAGAACTAGCTGGGTAGAAAGACAAAATGAGCAATTGTAAGTACACAGTGCTGTGTAATAGGTTGATTGCAGAATATGAAGAGGATACAAATTTTGATGAGAGGAGGTGTGCTTTTTTAACATAAAAATATGAAGTGATCGAATGACATTGATGAAAAGGAAGAAAACGTGCTTGTTTGTGAAGTCCCACAATGGGCTGGTCAGTAAGGGATTAGGTGGTAAATGCTTGAGAGGTGACTATTGGAATATTTAGGAATGTGAAGTATATAAATTCTGGCAGCTGCTGCTTATAATTCCAGCCTATTTACTTTAGCTGTGAACAGAGCTCTGACATGGCAGCTGTTGATATGCAAGGGAACCTAGGGCGATGGGCAAACAAAACTTCATCTATGGACAATATGTATGTCCAAAGTGTGACCATTAATGTAAACGAGCCGGAGCTTAAAAAGGTGAAAGAGAAGAAAGGGAAGGAGCAGCCGGTGTGGATGAAGGAAAGCACGGTGTCTGTCCCTGAGGGGCTTCCGGAAGAAATAAAGACTGATCTCTGTGAGTATTGAGTGAGATGCCAAGTCACTCGGCCTCTGTATAATCTGTGATGGTCACTGGGATTGGTGATTGGAACACTGTAGCCTTAGTACAGCTGTATTGAAGGGCGATAAAACAAACACTACTTGACCTGATTTCTTGTTGTCACATTAAATTTAGGATGTTTGGTGCCTCTATCACTTATGTAATGCGTGTGCCGGATCACCCAATGCGACCTCATTCTAGGTCCTTGTCTCTAACCTGCAGGTGTATTTTTGTGCTCCCCCATGTCGGCTCAGTATAAAGGCGACCTTATCTTGTTTGTGTAAGAATATAAAATCAGAGGTTGGGTTGGTTCTCTCGGCACAATCTCAGCCTCTTTCAGTTTAACTTTAATACAATTTGTTCATCTTTTCCCAAAGTACCTGAAGAATTAGAAAATATTGACGAAAATGCCAATAAGGGCAATGGTGCTGACAATGAAGTGCTCAGGACTCTCCTAATTCACGAAATAAAATCTGGATCTGGCCCAACGGTCACTCAAATAACCAAAAGTGATTCAGAAAGCGACACCAGCGAGTCTGATGAAGAGAAAAAACGCGCAAAGCCAGAAGGGGCGAAACCCATGAGCAGCGCCGAGCAGGATGAAGAGGCTGAAGCTGATGACCCAGTGGTCATGGTTGGTGGCCAGCCCCATGTGTATAGTGACGTCAGTCAGAACCCAAGTCTTGTGTCGTTTATGACGGAGGAGGAGAGAGAAGCGTACATCAGAATAGGACAACAAATGTTCCAGTCCGCGTTTGAGTGATTTATTTTCTGTACTAACATGGACCAGAAATCTTTATTTTTTTTTAAAAGCATGATCCTGCTTTTGTTGAGTTTTGTTGCACATACGATGTATGGTTGGGTATTGTGCACCGTGATGATGAGTAAATAAACTCTGCAGCATAAAGTCTTATTGTTGCTTATGTTCAATTCCAGCTTTCCATTTTGATGTTTTTAAGGACAAGATGTGCTCCCTATTGTGCAGACATTTCTAGTGACAGGATCAGTCGAAAAAGTATTCTATTATTGCAGGTTCCAGGAGTTTGTATCTGAACAGCTTTGATTTTCTAAAATCAAAGGTTGCCCAAATGTGTAAAAAAACGAGTAACCCAGTATTACTACTAGAAACATGAAGGCCCCGATTCATCAAAGTGGGTGGAGTTGTGGCAGGACGCAGCAACGCCCACTTGTCTAATTCAGGAGTAGCATACCTTATACCAGAAATACAGTAAGGCAGGAGGGAAGGTGAAGAATTAGCTCACCATGAAAGTTGCAGCAAAACCAGCTGTTAGTCGCGCGGAGCCGCCCTGGCACGAGCTGGATAGCGGAGCAGAGAAAAAGGCATTCGGGCGAGGCAGCAGGAGAAATAAAATCCACAATTTATTGGGTACAGTAAAACAGCTGCGGTTCCTCCAGTAGCAGAACGACCAACGCATTTCAGCTTTCAAAGCCTTGCTATTGGTGACACAATGCATGCGGGAACGCATCCTTACATAGAGTAAAACCGTTAACCACGTGTCAGTTGTGCTCCAATCACCAGACCTGCAGATGATTGCTGCATTACAGGTGAAACCGTGAACAAGAAAAGAAAAAAACACATAGTAAGTAGAATGTCTGAAGTCCTGTCTAACGTTACGCCCAGATGGAAATCTAGCATTCAGAAAAATATCCAGATTGTCTGTTGAGGATCTTTCTTTTGTAATTGCCCCGAGGTCTGTGCACTTTTTCAATCTCTTTGACTGGACCACAACTGACACGTGGTTAGCGGTTTTACTCTATGTAAGGATGTTTTCCCACACGCATTGTGCAACCAAGAGGAAGGCTTTGAAAGGCGAAACGCGTCGGTCGTTGGGCTCCTGGAGGACCTGCCGCTGTTTTATAGCACCCAATGAATTGTGGAGTTCATCTCTCACATCCCTGCTGCCTTTTTCTCTGTTACACCAGAAATCTTACTCTGCCTCCTCATCAAGACTGGTGTGATCGGCAGTTATGATGAATCACGGCCGGAGTTCAGAAGAGATACTAGCATATTTATACCATCAGAATTGTAAACTGCTGCAGAATATGATGGCACTGTAGATATAAAAAAAAAATTATATTAATTTACATACATTATTTAGGGTTGAACTTTAGCTAAAGCCTCGGTAGAACTGCACAAGGTGGCCCATGACTATAAAATCAGGCCAGGACTACACGGTGACATGTGACACGCTGACATCGCATTTAATGATTTCCTATAGTGTCGCATTAAGACCTGCATTGTGCCGCTACTGCGAAGGTTAAGTGTTTCCAAATGGCTTTTTTTTAAACTATTTTACCTGGTTGCAAGTCTTACTTTCCATGGCTTCTCAATGCAAGTCCTGCTTAGACATGAGAAAAAGTGGCATACATTACAACAGACACATTCTCCAGTCACTGATGGGAGGACATTTGTGGTGGTATGAGGCATCTGAATCGTTTAACCTCTTGGGCTAGTTTTGATAGTTGTGACTAAACCTAATTTTTCAAATCTGACCTATCACTTTATGATGTATTACATTTGGAATGATCCTTATTATGCTTAGTTATATGGTGCCATCATATTCCACAGTGCTTTGCAGACATGGTCATTGCTGGAGGTAACTATCTAAATTCCCCATCGGTATGTTTGTTGGAGAAAACCCTCACAAACACGGGAAGAACATACAAGATCCATGCAGATGTTGTTCTTGGTGGGATTTGAACCCAGGACCTCAGCAGTGCTAACTACTGAGCCACTGTGATCCTTGGATTGTTTTTCTGACACTTTTGACTTAATGGTAGTAGTAAATTTAGGTCAATAGATTAAGGTTTAATTATGAAAATGAAAATACAGTTGTGCTCAAAAGTTTACATACCGACAAAATTTTTCTTGGCCTTTTTTCAGAAAATATGAATGATGACACCAAAACTTTTCCTCCACTCATGGTTGGGTGAAGCCATTTATTGTCAAACTACTGTGGTTTCTCTTTTTAAATCATAATGACAACACAAAACATCCAAATGACCCTGATCAAAAATTCACATACCCCATTTCTTAATACCATGAATTGCCCCCTTTAACATCAATGACAGCTTGAAGTATTTTGTGTGAGTTGTGGATGAGGTTCTTTATTTTCTCGGATGATAAAGCTGCCCACTCTTCCTAGCAAAAAGCCTCCAGTCCCTGTAAATTCCTGGGCCATCATGAACGGCGCGCTTGAGATCTCCCCAGAGTGGCACAATGATATTGAGGTCAGGAGACTGAGATGGCCACTCCAGGACCTTCACTTTGCTCTGCTGTAGCCAATGACAGGTCATCTTGGCCTTGTGTTTTGAATCGGTCATGTTGGAACATCCAAGTACATCCTATGCGCAGCTTCCGGGCTTAAGAGTGCAAATTTGCCTCCAGTATTTGCTGATAATGTGCTGCATTCATTTTTCCTTCAACTTTGACCAAGTTTCCTGTGCCTTTGTAGCTCACACATCCCCAAAACATCAGCGATCCACCTCCGTGCTTTACGGTAGGAATGATGTTCCTTTCATCATAGGCCTTGACCTTTTTCCAAATGTAACATTTATGGTTGTGGCCAAAAAATTCATCTTTGGTCTCATCACTCCAAATGACCTTGTTCCAGAAGTTGTGAGGCTTGTCTCTGTGCTATTTTGCGTATTGTAGGCAAGATACTTTGTGTTGTGTCATTTGCACAGTAATGGCTTTCTTCTGGTGACTCGACCATGCTGTCCATTTTTCAAGTTCCTCCTTATTGTGCATCTTGAAACAGCCACACCGCTAGTTTTTAGGGAGTCCTGTATTTCAGCTGATGTTATTTGTGGGTTTTTCTGTGCATCCAGTACAAATTTCTTGCTAGTTGCAGGCAACATTTTTGTTGGCCTATCTGACCGTGGTTTTGTTCTTACGGAGCACCTGATTTTCCATTTGTTACTCAATTTGAACACTGCTGACTGGCATTATCAATTCCTTGGATGTTTTTGTATCCTTTTCCTGTTTTATACAGTTCAACTACCTTTTCCTGTAGATTCATTGACAATTCTTTTGTTTTCCACGACTCACAATCCAGAAATGTCAGTGGCTAGATGAAAGTTGCAAGAGTCTGTCTGGATCCCAGAAACACACTCTGCTTGTAATGTGTGTGTGTGTGTGCGCATAAAAGCTAACAGGTCGCAGGTGAGGATGTTAACTTTAGTAGCCATTCAAACTCATTTGTGTCAATTTCTGTGCATGTTATCAGGCCAAAATCACCAGGGTATGTGAACTTTTCATCAGGGTCATTTGGAGGTGTTGGGTTGTCATTATGATTTAAAAAGAGAAACCACAGTAGTTTAAATTGCTTCAGCCAACCACTAACCATTAGTGGAGAAAACACCAAAACTGTCATTCATAGTCTCTGAGAAAAGGCCTAGAAAGCAAAAATTCTGCCGGGATATGTAAACTTTTGAGCACAACTGTATCTGAAATTTGCTGAACACTCAGAAAAATTTGTAATTTTCAAACTTTTAATTTTTATATCCTCAAACCAGATTGTTTGTGCTACTTTACATCGGTATCGTTGTGTAATGGTACTTATTTTTTTTATGATGTTGGAAGCATCACAGAAAACTGTAGACGACGTGAGAGGTATCAATAGATCTCCTTAAATTTGAAAATACTTATGAAAACACCTTTATGGAACAAATCCTCAATATATATATAAAAGAGATGAGGATAATCGCCATGCAACAAAGGGCGCAGATGCGACACATACAATATCCCTTTAGCACCCTAGGTCTAAATACTCCCTACCTAAGCCAGAGGTTGGGTTAGGTTGGGCGACCTATAGGAGGGTGGTGTGGTGCTCTGGCCTCCTCTTCATTGTGGCTTAAATGACAGGTCACTGATCATTCTGGGACTTGCCTATTTTAAAAACTGCAATTGCGCAGTTTATATTGTAATTAAAAAAAATAAATAACTCCAGTAAAATGTTGGCGCTTGTGCAGTATTATCTATCTGCAAGCAGTGCTCTCAATCTGCGCAAGAACAGCCACAGGCCACCCTGAAGCACGAGAATCTCATTCACTGAAAACTGCAAATAAAGATTAAACAACAACCACAAGACAGATTTCATCAACCCAGGTTTCATTTTAATCAGTATAATGGCGCCAACCTGACACTGTCTGTAGGCTACTGTGCACAATCCTGCTGACAGGTTCCCTTTTGGAGAATTCTCCCGACCAGTACCACCATAAACATAGATGTAAAGTTCTGTTTGGGCACGTTGTTGGGCTCAGAACACAAGCACCACCATTTGAAGCTTGGATTTTGCAAAATTGATTTTGGGCGCATGGTTGCTTTGACAGGGCACATGCAGGATAAGTGTAGGAGGAATCCCACAGAAGCGAGCCCATTTATGTAAACTACTGCCTGTCAGGATACTCCTATGAGTAAGCGAGCTCGGGCACGTGACTATTTTCAATCCAAGTGCGATCTGACAAAGTATTCTATGGGGCAGTGCACATGTCCAATCTTTTTCTTGAACAAAGTTGGTCCAAAAAAAAAATTGCAGCATGCCCAAGTTTGGTCCAATATTTGGTTCGCACTTGGCAATGCAAGTCAATGAGTCCATGGAAAATATTGGACTGCACTTGGATGACATCTGAGTGCAGTCTGATGTTCATTAATAGAGCTGGGCGAACCCGGACAGAAATGTTCGGCGTTTTTACCACACCTTCACTGTCTGGGCCTGAACACCGAATTTCTGCTGAAGTCTGGAGAGCGAGATTGAGATCTTTTTTTTTTTTTTTTTTTTCTTAGCAGTTAGGGAATCCATTATTTTCATTGGGGTTCTGGTGGAGGTTCAGGTACTGTTCTGGTACAAGATCAGAACTTCCACTAGTCCGCCCATCCCTATTCATGGACTGACAGAAAGGAGAAAGTATTTTTTCCCATCTAAGAGAATCAGAGCACAGTGTCATCGAACTTTGCTCAGAGTGTGATTTGCATAATTGGCCCGATTCTCTTGGATGAGAGAATATATACTGGTGTGACCCCGCTCTCACAAGGGGGAGCAGTTTATTGATAGGAGGGGCTTACGTCGTGGGCATGTTCATATTTAACATTACAATCTCTGCATCCTTCTAAAGATTGTTTGGAAGTTGAAGAAAAGAAGACAAGGAAAGAAATGTTCAGGTGTGGTACGGTGACGCTTATGTTTCACCTTCTTTATGAAAGGCATTTGTTTTTACACGTATAGAATAGCGGCGCGCTGCACTTTTCTACTTCATAAACAATGTATACCTTCTAACAAAGGTGGTGAAATGAAAGTACAGTGGTGCGACGTCTGACTTACCAGCCATGGCTAGGCCAAGTCACACTTTGAAAAGCACCTTTTGATATTTTACAATGTCCTCTATCAGCAGATGAAGATGGCTGCCCCTGAGCTGTGCGTGTACAGAGCACAATATGTTTGCGGGAGAGTGGAATAGAAACAGTAATTCTATTATTTCTAGGGTTGATTTTACACCACTCACTGTTCAGTATGAATGACATGTTATTCTACAGGTCACTACAATTACTGTAGTTCCAAATGTATATTTTTTAGGTTTTATTGCTTTTACACCATAGAGAGACGATTGTGGCCGTCACAGCAGGGTCAGGTGTAATATAGGGATGCCCACCGCACACTTTCTCCGCTGATCACTAAGGCTACTTTCACACTAGCGTTGTGCGCCGCTGCGTCGGCGACGCAACGCACAACGCACGTAAAAACGCTGCAAAACGCACGCAAAAACGCTGCGTTTTGCGATGCATGCGTCGTTTTTTGCCGAAAATCGGACGCAAGAAAAAAGCAACTTGTTGCGTTTTCTTGGTCCGACACTTGCGGCAAAAAAGACGCATGCGTCGCACAACGCAACAAACAAACGCATGCGTCCCCCATGTTAAATATAGGGGCGCATGACGCGTGCGTCGCCGCTGCGTCGTCCGACGCTAACCCGACGCACACTAGCATAACGCTAGTGTGAACGTAGCCTAACAGCGCAGGGAATCTGCAAGAGCCATGGTGTCTCAAGGTCCTGGGCAGATTGATTAAAGCCCTGGAATCACTGTGAGGAACGCAACCACCGGAAAAACCCCGGCCAGAAATATACAGCTGTGCTGCACAAAGCTCAGCAAGCGCCAACTTACATTTACAGTTGGGGGCTAGGAGGAGGCACAACCCATTAACCCTCCGTCACATACAACTGATCTGACATGCGCTTCTCTTTTACTTTCATTTCTCCTTCCTCACCAGATTGTGAGGAAACCCCCTCCCTCCAGGTAGTCTCCTGTCTCTTGAAGGTCTGTGAAACCTGATATCACAGTTGGATTTCAGAGCTTCAGGGGAGAGGATATAGCTGCACAGATCTCTCAGGCTCATTGTATGTGAATACGTCACATTCAGTAAGGTTGGTATTTTATGTTTTTATTCATCACAATAGTTTATTTAGCTTGTTTTATGAATGTATAGCACAAAATGTGAGGATATTTCATAGAAATAAGGGAGATTTTATAAAAGAAAGTGTGGATGAAGAAGTTGGATCATATTATATTGGAAAAGATAAAAATACTAAATGGAACAAGAAGCCATTCCAGAAAAAATGTAGGGAACCTTTAAACATTATTACTCACCTTCCTGCAGTAATAGGAACTGCACGTAATGCAAAAACTGCAGTTGAATGCTGGAACAGTATATTTACAGATGACGTTCTGGACTCTATTGTCACATATACCAACCAATATATAGACATTATAAAGGACAAGTACATCTGCAACAGAACCATCAAGCCCACAGATGAAATAGAACTGCGTGCTTTTTTTGGATTACTGTACCTTGCAGGAGCTTATAGGGCAAATAGACAAGTTTGGAGGAACTTTGGGGTAAAGATGGGGATGGAGTTGAAAAATTTAGCCTTGTTATGTCCATAAACAGATTCAAGATTCTAATTCGTTGCCTTCGGTTTGACGACAGAATTACCCGAACCGAACGCAAAACACATGACTGACTTGCTCCAATTCGTGATATATTTCAAAGATTTGTTGTAAACTGTAAACAAAGTTATTACCCTGGAGAGAATCTCACTATTGACGAAATGCTCCCTGGTTTTCGTGGTAGATGTGCCTTTCGTCAATATATTCCATCAAAGCCAAACAAATATGGAATAAAAATTTATGCCCTTGTTGATGCCAGTAAGACCTACACTTACAACCTGGAAGTTTATGCAGGAAAACAACCAGAAGGTCCTTACTGTGTGAGCAACAAACCCATTGATGTTGTAAAAAGACTGGCTGAACCCTTATTTGGATCGGGTCGCAATATTACAGCTGACAATTGGTTTACAAGTTGTGATCTGATTGATTATCTGAAAATTCAGAAGCTGTCATATGTGGGAACTGTAAGAAAAAACAAAAGGGAATTGCCGCCACAGTTTGTAAGTGTGAAAGAGAGACAACAGTACAGCAGTATGTTTGCATTCCATAATGGAAAGGCTTTAGTTTCCTATGTACCACATGCCAAAAAAATCGTACTTCTTCTATCAACACTTCATGATGATGATGCTGCCATCGATCCTGGGACTGGGGCAGAAAAAAACCCGGAGATAATTACATTTTACAATGCCACCAAAGGGGGTGTGGATACAGCAGATCAGATGTGCTCCACTTTCAACGTCAGCAGAAACATCAAACGCTGGCCAATGGTCATAATTTTTGCTATGTTGAATTTGGGTGGTATAAATTCACAAGTAATTTATCTTGAAAACAAGCTTGAACCACTCCGTAGACGATTGTATCTGAAAAAATTGGCCCATGAACTAGTACTTGGAGAGCTACGTAGGAGAAGCGTGAAAACAATCGGTATCCCCTCTCGCCTTCAAGTTCAGCTCAAAAGGTTCCGCCCAGAAGATGATGGTGAAAAGTCACCATCTGCACCACCTCACAAAAGAAGGAGATGCACCACCTGCCAAACGGAAAGCGGAACCAGAAGGCTTTCAAATTATGAATGTCTCAAATGTCATAAAGCAATTTGCCTGACACATGCAAAAAATGGTGTGTAATTCTTGCTATTTGCTCTGCAAGTGTGACTTTTCTGGGGAAACCTCAGCATCTACTTCTGATTGAATATGTTTTTAATAGTACTTAAGGTACCTTAAAATTAAGTTTGTGTTCAAAAATTTTCTTTGTACATTTTTTTGAGAGAGTCGAACTGGGGACTATTTGGCGGGAGTTTTGAAAAGTTTGTATTTCATAGTTATTAGTTTTATGTTAAGTAAATGTTTTTTTTTGCAACTGATTATGTGTAGTCTCTTTTATTACATCCCTATGAAGGTCACTGATCACTTTTAGAGCACTGAAATTGCAAACATTAGATATTATAGGTATTTTTCCAGCAGGCGCCTGACAGGCACATTGTATGTGAACTCGTTAGTCCGAATATTGTATGTGACGGAGGGTTAATGAGCCTTTTTTTTTTTTTTTTAAAGACATGGCCTAACGTGGTCCGATTTGCAGACCAAACTTGTCAATTCAAATAATTGGGTCCACAAAAAAACCATCAGTATACAGAGCCCATCTGTCTGCTTTCAGTCAATAATTCACTAATAAAAGCTTGGAAAACCTTTTTGCGTGCAAGAAAAATAAATGACACACAGATCGTAAAAATACACTGACCAATAATGGCTGGAAATCAGATACAGAACACTGATGAAAAAAGGTCTATTAATTGCGGACAAAAAATAAATAACCTTGGCTTTATGGTGTATGTGCATACTAGTAGGAGACAAACCTTCTCACTTTGTATGTTCATGTTTAGTTACAATCAATTATTCAATCCCCATTGGAAATTTTGCTTATGAGCTTTATTGGTCAGATTTCTGCTGCTTGTTCTTGTTTTATTACAATATTAATACAAGAGGTTATTCCAAATTCACCACAATATGCCACTTATACGGACTACTGCAGTCTCAGAATTATTCACCCTTTCATGACAAGTCTTTAATGCTTAAGGCTGTGTGCACACGTTGCGGTTTTTTCGCTACAAAAACGCATACATATGCATCCCATCATTTAGAATTCCGCAATTTTTGTGCACATGATGCGTTTTTTTTCCACGAAAAAAACACAGCATGTTCATTCATTTTGCGGGTTTTTCGCGTTTTTCCCGCTATTTAATGCATTGGGAAGCTCCGGAAAAAAACGCACAAACGCATCAAGAACGTGAGAAAAACACAAAAAAAACGCATGCGGATTTCTTGTTAAGAGTTCATGTTCTGGTGCAAACATGATAAATAACCAGACCCCAACTTATTTTCTGCCAGCTTTCCTGGTGAATCTTCACTCACTCATGTGCAATGGCCTCCTCTTCCTAATATTCAAGAGTGCTTCAAAAAGTTAAGATAATTGCTTTGTACAAACAAGGAAAAAAGGATACAAAGAAATATGAAGGCAATGAATGTACCTAGGTATAAAATTAAAGGGACTCTGTCAGCACAGGATGACTGTTTAAACCGAGGACAGGCGCTCGGGGCTTCATGGATCAGCCAAATATCTCTCCTGCTTGGTTTCCATCTATCTGCACCCTTCCCTGGCTATATGAAGCCAGAGCTGTCAATTAAAGAAGAGACTGCGGAGATAAAGGGAAAACTAGCAGGAGGGAAGAAGCATTAAAATGATTGAGTGGTGAGAATGTCAGCACAGATTGTTCAGAGTCTCTTTAAAGGAACACTGGCTACTCTACTTGGATGTCGAAGAATGAGGTTGTCACCAGATCCCTGAGGAAGAAAGTCAAAAACCTTTGACAGTAAAGAAAAAAAAAAGATTTAGTGGTAGCAAGTGCTGAGGTTTCAGTTTGCACAGTAATACTAAACGCTGAAGGTCTCCATATCCCAAGACCTATAATACACCTCTACTGAAGCAAAAGTGCTATAAAAGTCACCTCCAGTATGTGCAAAAGCAAATCAATGTCTGAGAAGTTTTGTGATTCTGTTCTGTGAAGTAATGGACCAAAACTGTAACCTCGAGCCTATGTTTCAGCAGTGTGATTGAAGGATTAAGAATGAGACCTATGCTGAAAAAAAAACAACCTAACTACAAAAATAATGATGGCTACAGTGAAGTATAGTGGTGCCTCGACAACACCTACACTGAACCCTGCTGTGTGTTCAGTGATACCTACAGTGAACCCTGGCACTGTGATGCCTAGAGTTAAGAATTGTGGTTTGCTTGGTAATACCTACAGCGAAGCATGGTCACCCAGTGATAGGTACAGTGGAGCATGGCGGTGGCTCAGCAATACCCACAGTGAATCCTGGCGGTGGCTCAATGCTTTGTTTTCTCCAAGACTGGTATCTTTCAGCATGTGGAGGGCAAAATGCATTTACTCAGGCATCAGGAGATAGATATTAGGAGAAAACTTTATGGCTTTAGTAAGAAAGCTTTAGCTTAGGCATCATTGAATCATCCAAAAGGAGCAATGTTTCCAGGAATACCTCAGAGTTCTGCAAGGCTTGATGTCAGATGAAGTCCTAGAAGATTATGGATTAGCCGTCAGGTGTCTGACTTAAACAGTGAGTGTCTGATATGTCTATAATGCCAAATATTCAGTATAAATGTAATAAATTATACAGCAGACATGGAGAGTGATACTCCCCTGGTGTACCCCAACACCTATAATGAACCTCAGCGATTGTTAGATACATTATACTTATAACACCACAGCCATAGAATAGACCTTAAACACCTCTTATTGCACAGCAAAAGTATGGCGATAGCCACAGCCACAAATGCAGTGAGGACCGCTGTAGACCAATAATAAACTCGCATGTGCTTAATAACACAGGACTGTTCCTTCATCAATTTACAGCAGCTTACATTCGCACAAGGAGTCCTGCAGGACAGAGATCCTGGATTTCCGAATCATCAAACCAATTACCTTTGGTATACGGATAACTGGGCAGAGCCTTGGGATGCTTATACATTACACACCCAGGAGCCCACGGATGTATAGTCTGAATCAATAAATCTCTAGGCCTCCAGTAAGGTGCCGGACGCTATGGAAACTAAAGGAAATATGCACTCTGGCAGGTAGCATGCCCTGCCATTACCAACTCTGGGACCATCACCAGACCACCTGATAGAGAAGCGTGTATCTGAATTATGGCAAAACTGGTGGCAAATGGCATCTTGGCAGCTTCACGCTTGATTTTCCTCAATTCATGGGCAGTTATTTTGCACCTTTTTTGCCCAACACGCTTCTTGCAACCCTGTTGGCTATTTGCCATGAAACGCTTGATTGTTCGGTGATCACGCTTCAAAAGTTTGGCAATTTCAAAACTGCTGCATCCCTCTGCAAGACTTCTCACAATTTTGGACTTTTCAGAACCCGTCAAACCTCTCTTCTGACCCATTTTGCAACAGGAAAGGAAGTTGCCTAATAATTAAGCACACCTTATATAGGGTTTTGATGTAATTAGACAACACCCCTCCTCATTACAGAGATGCACATCACCTGATTTACTTAATTGGTAGTTGGCTCTCAAGCCTGAACAGCTTGGAATAGGACAACGTGTATAAAAAGTATCATGTGATCAAAATACAACTTGCCTAATAATTCTGCACACAGTGTAGATCAAACAGAGCATAGTTGCTCATTTGGCTAAGCCAAGTTAGAAAGACTAAGGGTACCGTCACACAGTGGCACTTTTGTCTCTACGATGGTACGATTCGTGACGTTCCAGCGATATCCATACGATATCGCTGTGTCTGACACGCAGCAGCTATCAGGGATCCTGCTGAGAATCGTACGTCGTAGCAGATCATTTGGAATATTCTTTCGTCGCTGGATCTCCCGCTGTCATCGCTAGATCGGTGTGTGTGACACCGATCTAGCGATGCGTTCGCTTGTGACCAGGGTAAACATCGGGTTACTAAGCGCAGGGCCGCACTTAGTAACCCGATGTTTACCCTGGTTACCAGCGGAAATGTAAAAAACAAACAAACAGTACATACTTACATTCCGGTGTCCGTCAGGTCCCTTGCCGTCTGCTTCCCGCACTCACTGACTGCCGGCCGTAAAGTGAAAGCAGAGCACAGTGGTGACGTCACCACTGTGCTTTCACTTTACGGCCGGCAGTCAGTGAGTGCGGGAAGCAGACGGCAAGGGACAGACACCGGAATGTAAGTATGTAGTTTGTTTGTTTTTTTTTACGCTGGTAACCAGGGTAAACATCGGGTTACTAAGCGCGGCCCTGCGCTTAGTAACCCGATGTTTACCCTGGTTACCCGGGGACCTCGGCATCGTTGGTCGCTGGAGAGCTCTCTGTGTGACAGCTCTCCAGCGACCACACTACGACTTACCAACGATCATGGCCAGGTCGTATCGCTGGTCGTGATCGTTGGTAAATCGTATAGTGTGACGGTACCCTTAAGCAAAGGAATCTGGGTGAATCTCTAACCAGAGTGAAAAGTGAGCCTGGAGGGGTGAGGCACGAGACAGGGCAGAGAGCCAGAGACATGAGACACAAAGCCAGGGGGCATGAAGGTACTATAAGGCTCACAGGCACTATGAGGAACAAGTCCATAGGCACAAGCCAGGGCCGCTCTTGAAGGTGCAAATGACGAGAACACACATTTGAGAGTTATCCATCTGTGAATTCAGTATAGACCTTCACTTTGAGTGGTGCATCTAAATTGTCAGAATAGCCCCATCTGAACGTGCAGTTGGAAGGCAGTCTTCATAGAGTGCAGCAAGAACACCATGTGCCCTCCTAAGGATGGAGTAGTTAGACTGATACTGGTCTGGCAGGATAACAATGTGTAAAGAGTGTTATTCTGCCACAAACTGAGGACAAACATGAGGCCTCGGCATAAGTTAAATTCTGAAGCCCAATCATGAGGCACTGTGCAGCCCTGAAATGGAGAAAACTGAATTCAAACCATGAGGCGTAGTCCCGGCACAAGGCCTAACTTTAGCCCAGAGGACTAAGGCCTATTTTCTATACCTGACACCATACTTCATCACGAGACCCGACGCCCGTGTAAAGCCATCAGACGCTGTATTTGTGTTGACTCAAGGGAATTGGGGGTTCTTGGCCTACCCTTCCTACTGTCAAGAAGTCCAAGGCAGACACCTCTCTGTGTAGCGGTCACTCAGCCAACAGACAGCCAGTGCACCTTCGGCAATTGCGCACTGTTCTTTGTTGTGACGCCGTTTCCCTCCATGGTGGGCTCTCGGCATTACTAGCTTCCCCGATTCTTTTGGTACATGGAGGCGAAGGTTATGAGGAAGGACATGGGGAAGCTACGGGATTGTGTGGAGGCAGCACAGGTAAGTACATTTTGTAAATGTTGTCTCAAAGGGCTGCTCAGAGAGGTGTCAGCCCCAGACTGCTCGGCAGGGAAGGAAAGGCCAGGACTCTGCAATGCCCATGAGTCCGTACAATGACGCACCATAGGATAAGATATCTTCATTCTATGAGCATCTTTCACGCGACTATCCTCTGTGGGGACAGGAAAAACACTTGAAGGTAGAGGGGCCTTGTAACCGCTCTGTGATATTGTCTTGTCAACGGTCAAGGCAGGACAAACGCCTGGGGTGCTGTCCCGATGGACGTACTGGAAAATCTACTTAATAAAGATGGTTAGGAACAATATAAAGGTAACAATTTAAATATGTTGGGGGGCCAAGAGAAACTGTCAGATTCCCTTGAGATACCCAAAAGTACAAGTGCTGTAATACATAACTACTATGGCCATTCTCCGATTGTTACGGCTATGCACATTTGAATATACAGCAGCATACTTAAGAGTCCACAGTGGACTTTTTAATGCTGTGAATGAATAGGGTTAAAGGGAACCTATAATGTGAAAAACCACTATTAAAGGGAAGGTACCGCGTTTGTAGATCATTAATAAATCACTGTAATGTAGCATAACATGCTGCTATAACCAAGTTTTAAATGCATGTGAAACAGATTACGTGTGTAAGGGTACCGTCACACAGTGGCATTTTGATCGCTACAACAGCACAATCCGTGACGCTCCAGCATCGTAACAATATCGCTCCAGCGTCGTAGACTGCTGTCACACTTTGCAATGTACGACGCTGGAGCGATAATTTCATGACGTATGTGCGATGTAGAAGTCGTTGGTTACTATGCGCACATCGTATACAATATCGTGCACACCTTTGTTACACCATGCGATCATGCCGCCACAGCGGGACACTAGACGACGAAAGAAAGTTTCAAACGATCTGCTACGACGTACGATTCTCAGTGGGGTCCCTGATCGCAGGAGCGTGTCAGACACAGCGAGATCGCTGGAACGTCACGGATATATCGCTGGAACGTCACAAATCGTGCCGTCGTAGCGATCAAAATGCCACTGTGTGACGGTACCCTAATATGAGTTTAAATAAGGCACTGGGGGCTGACATCTTGGTTTCACAGCAGTTCACGACACTATCAGTGTCATTTTACGGCACCCCATGGACATAGGAGATAATAGACCGGCGCTGACCCCATCTCTAACATTGTAGCTGCTTTAGCACTGAGCTGGGCACGCATATAATATTTTTCATATAGAAATGTTTGCAAACAGTGCAAACATTGCATTAATACATTTTATTTACCATTTTAAGCTTAATTTCACAAAAAAACAAACTCCAAAAAACTGGTGGCACCTTCCCTTTAAGCTGCAGATATAGAATTAATCTGAAGGTAAATAGAAATTCTGAAACTGTGCAAATGCCACACTGAAGGCCCAGTTACCAGGAGGAAATTAACTTTATGCCTCCTGGCAGCTTTGGGCTTTCTTTCATGTGGGTGCGGCCGAAGCAGCATCAGTCAATGCATAGGTAGTGGTGGCTCTAACCACACTCTGGCATGGACTGATAGCCAGCTCATCAGTGCATCAGTACAGAAAAGGCTGTCAGTCAGTGCCGGGGTCTGGTTATAGATGCTGCTCACTAGGTAATCAGTCACCGAGCCAGCCGCATCTCTATGACTGAAAGCCTGGGGCTGCTGGGAGTAATGGCTTCAGAACGCTGTAAATCTGCAGATTAAACCCATATCTGCAAGTCAACAGAGTTTATTTCACATGACAGCTCTCCTCTAAAATATACTTAGCTGCAGAATTTCTGCTGGTTATTTTAGCACCACTGACATTCCATGCTGTAACCCCACCTTAAAGAAAGTAGTTCCCTCAAACAAACGTAGATTGGGGAGAAGGGCATATTATAGGTGAAAATGATCGGCTTATATTCCCCAAATTATAGGGTCACGTAAGATGTGCAATTTTAAAAAGGATAAGCAGGAACTGCTCATGTTAGGAGATAATGCATAACCAATGGGTGTCATTTTCAGCCACCAAGGCTTTACAGACAACTTTACAGTGGGTAAAACACAAGTACAGATAAACCAAAACTTTATTTAGAACTTCATTGTAACAATTCCGAATTTACAAAAAGAAAACCATAGAAAGAAATAGATTAGGACATGGAAAATGAACAGTGTTCGGACTTTTAAATCCACAAAGGATTCCTTACATAACCAGAACGGACAGGTTTATCCTTAACTGATCCCAAATGGCTGCATCCTAAGACATCACCTATTTTTTATTTAAAAACTTTCAAACGTGGAAGGTATAGTGCAGATTTATCATTTGCTTCAAAATTGGATTGATTGATGATCAGCGTATTTCAGGCAGGATGGGATCCAATACTTTCTGCAAGAACAATAAACCAAAGAATATAAAATGTAAACCTATAGCGTGCCAGCGATGCACTACCCTGACCCAGCCCTGCTAAACAGTGGTTCTCTTCTGGCTATTGGGGCTAGCATACCCCATTAAGGCTTCCAGGCAGACTGCAAATAAGAAAAAAATCTGGAAAACTTCTATAACCCTCTTTCAAGTGATATTTTAGTTTAACAGTTTTTGTCAGTGGCCAATTATTGCATTTGTACTGACTTCCCCCTTCTTCCAAGAATTGCTTTATCGACATAACCATATGTGGGCTGTTTTCTTGTGGACAGGTTGTAGTTATGAATGACACCATATTATTTTCACATATAATACACAATTAGTAATTGTTTTGGGGGAATTTATGGTAAAAATGATCTGGCAACATCATTCTCTAGGACAGTACAATTACAGAGATACCAAACTTTTATAGGTTGTATGAGTTTTTTAAGTGGTAAAAAAAAAAATCTGAAATTTGTTTAAACAAATGGTTTGGTTTGTGTCGCTATTTTCCAAGAAAAGTAAATTATTTTTCTGTCGATGGAGCCCTGTGAGGGGTTAATTGTTGAGTGGCAAGATGATGATGATGTTATTGATATTCATTTTGACTGCCTTTTTATTAGAAAGGCATGGAGGCTGACATTTTTTTGATCAAATCAAACTTTTACTAACGTGCCGATACTAAATATGCTTATGTTTAACCGAGTAAAAGGGGTGTGTGTGAGATACAGGAAGAAGATGCAGCGCTGAGTACACAGGAGATGGAGAACTCACCCGGCTCTTTCAGTGACAATGCGTCTCCTGCCAACTCCTCCGCACCATTTCCTTGTCCATTCAAACTCAGAATCTCATCACATAAATTGTTTTTCAGTTCATCCTTCTCCATCTCAGCCATTAGCTCACTCTGGAAACAAGAAATCAAAATTATAATTGTAACAGTAAAGTCATTTAATTGTCTTAATTTTGAAACGTAACACATTAGTACCTTGGGTAAGGTTAGTTTAAGAGGCAAATCCTCAACTTTCACAAAGTCCTCTTCATCAGATTTCTGACTCAGATTGCCAGAACCAGTTTCCTGCTATGGAAAAAAAAAAAAACCTTCTAAATAAAAAAAAATGAATTTGTCAAGAGGCAAAGATTCGCTTGGCACAGTCTGCACTTGTCACAAAGCTAACAGTCCAGACCAAAACATATCTCTGAAGCTATGCAGGTGGCCATGCGGACAGTTGTAAAAAGGAATAAAGAAATTTCAGGGATCAGTGGAGAAGTATTCGCCCCACAGACAGTTACCAGCAGAAGGCCGGCCTGAAGTTCAGAGACGCCTTGTAATATTTTCTATATTCAGTTTGTGGACTTTATCACACATAAATGATGACTTACGTATTCATTAACTATCACGGGGGAATCTGTTGCTGGGCTGCCAGGTCCTGAGCTTTCTGCGGATGCCAGTGACGTCTTGGTGTCAACATCTACAGGTGACAATATATCGTCCTCTTTACTCAGCAGCAGTGGAGCCACATTTTCTGCTGTGGTGTTTGCTGGTGAACTCTTCTGGTCTTCCTCCGATGTCTGGTCTTCTCCTAGATCAAGATCACAGGACATAAGCGGATACATGCTTAGTCACATTTTAGACAGTTCACATCACGCTTGAGAATTCAGAATCTGCACAGGAAATTCCACAGGCAAATCTGCAACGTGTGCACATAGCCTTAACACTGAACTGGCAGCGTCTTTTGGAAGTACACTGCGATGTAGGCCACAGAATAAGTATATGGGCAGATTAAGTCTTTCAGGTGAGCGAATCCACAAGAGCAGCTTTTAGCCATTTATTTTTTACAGGGTGACAATTTTGACCACCAGTGGTTTTTTTTAAAGCCTTTTGTCAGTAATTTTTGGGGCATCTTTTTCACTGGCATTTTCCTGACATTTTTTTTTTTATTATTCCATTCAACAATTAATAAAACAAAAAGCAGGAACACTGTCAAAATGCTCAAAAAAATGCCCGGTTGTCTTTGGAGACTCCCCTTGACTTTTATAATAAAGTGTCTTCAGGGAATAAGATGTTTAAAGAACGGTCAGTTTTCTTCTGTGAGTTGCTTGGCGTCTTCAAAAACCCGAAGATGCTCAAAAAACTGAACATAGTACAGAAAGTGCTGTACAGAAAGTGTTTTTTGCTTTTTTACATAAAAATGCATATATTCATTCTTTTGACTTTTTTTTTCAGAGCTTTTTCCATTTGTTTTAAGAGCAGAATCTGCCTGAAAAAGACGTGCACCAGTGGTATTCATCACAAAAACATTATTTTTGGTTGCTTACCGTAAAATCTGTTTCTTAGAGCCTCCATTGGGGGACACAGGAACCATGGGTGTATGCTGCTGCCACTAGGAGGCTGACACTATGCAAATAAAAAAGTTAGCTCCTCCTCTGCAGTGTACACCCCACCGACTGGCATTATACTCTTCAGTTAGTGAGAAAGCAGTAGGAGATAAATAACAAGGTTGAAAACCATAACCACAAACTTGAGAACTGTAAACGTGAGAACAGTCATAGAACATAGAAATTGAGAAACATTGGGAGGGAGCCGTGTCCCCCAATGGAGGCTCCAATAAACAGATTTTACGGTAAGCAACCAAAAATCCTGTTTTCTTTATCGCCTCTCATTGGGGGACACAGGAACCATGGGACGTCCCAAAGCAGTCCCTAGGGCGGGAAAAACAGACTTCCACCAGGTCAGAGGACTCACCACTGCCGCCTGCAAGATCCTTCTGCCTAGGCTGGCGTCCGCCGATGCGTAGATATGGACCTTGTAAAATTTACCGAACGTGTGGATGGAAGACCAAGATGCCGCTTTGCAAAGCTGTAGGGCGGAAGCCCTGTGGTGCACCGCCCAGGAGGCGCTGACCGCCCGGGTAGAGTGAGCCTTAATCCCAGGAGGGAGCACTCTGTTCTTGACCCGGTAAGCCTCCAGGATTGCCGTTCTGATCCAGTGAGCAATAGACGCCTTAGAAGCCGGCAGGCCTCTGCGCATGCCATCAGGAATGACGAAAAGAGAATCAGTCTTCCGGAAAGCGGACGTTCTATCCAGGTAGATCCTCACTGTCCTGACGAGGTCCAGCTTATTCAACGATCGCTCCAAAGGACAAATCAGAGCTGGACAAAAGGAAGGTAGAACGATGTCCTCGTTGAGGTGGAAGGTGGAAACCACCTTAGGAAGGAAGGCGGAGGCCTGAGGACCACCTTGTCCTGGTGGATGACCAAAAACGGAGGACGGCAAGACAGGGCCGTCAACTCGCAAACGCGGCGGACAGAAGAGATGGCTACAAGAAAGGCCACCTTCCAAGATAGGACTGACAGGGGAATCTCCCTGAGGGGCTCAAAAAGGGGGAAACCCTCAGAACGTCCAGTACCAGGTTTAAATCCCAAGAGTCCACAGGGGCCCTGTACGGAGGGACAGCGTGGGCTACTACTTGAAGGAAGGTCTTAACCTGTGGCCGAGAAGCTAAAGTCTTCTGAAAAAAAGGATGCAAAGCGCAGAGACCTGGCCCTTCAGGGAGTTAAGAGCCAGGCCCGAATCCAGTCCTGCCTGAGGGAAGGCCAAAAAGGAAGGCAGGGAATAGGACATAGAGGAAACACGGTTGGACTTGCACCAACGGAAGTAAGCCTTCCAGGTACGATAGTAGATCCTGGAAGACGAAGGCTTCCGAGCCTGGATGATGGTGTGATTCACCCGGTCCAAAAGGCCGGAACGCTCTTAGAACTGCGGTCTCAACAGACACGCCGTTAAAGTGAGCGACCGAAAATTCGGGTGGCAGATCGGACCCTGAGACAGAAGATTGACGAGCTCCGAGAGCCAAGCTCTTCTGGGCCAATCCGGGGCGATCAGAATGACCGGCACCCCTTCCACTTTGATCCTTTTCAACAGTTTGGGAAGTAATGGAAGGGGTGGGAACAGGTAGGGCAGCACGAACTGTGACCAAGGAATGGCCAGAGCGTCGACACCCACTGCAAGAGGATCGCGAGACCTGGAGACGAACTGCGGAACCTTCCTGTTCATTCTGGACGCCGTGAGATCTACGTCCGTATTCCCCCATCGAAGACAAATCTGATGGAAGACCTCCGAATGCAAGGACCGTTCCCCTGCCGCGAGGCCCTCGCGGCTGAGGAAGTCGGCGGCCCAATTGTCCGCACCGGGGATATGCACCGCGGATATCACCGGAACCGTTGCCTCTGCCCAAAAGGAGGATCTTGGATAACTCGGCAAGGGCCAAGGAGCTCCGAGTCCCCCCTGATGGTTGACGTATGCCACAGCCATGGTGTTGTCCGTCTGAATCAGGATTGGAAGGCCCCTGAGGATCCTTTCCCAGTGGCGGAGAGACAGAAAGATGGCCCGAATCTCGAGGACATTGTTCTATAGAGTTGACTCCTGCGCCGACCAACGACCCTGAACCGTCAGGTGGCAAAAAACTGCACCCCAGCCGAGCAGGCTGGCGTCCGTCGTCACCACTTGCCAGGGAACTGGAAGGAAGGACCTGCCCTGGGAGAGGAGAGGTGACGTCAGCCACCAGTTAAGAGACCGTTTGACCCAAGAAGAGAGTCGGATCGGACGATCCAGGGAGGAGACACACCTGTCCCACCGAGACAGAATGGCTTGCAGAAGGGGTCGCGAATGAAATGGGCGAAGGGAATCGCTTGAAAGGTTGCTACCATCCTCCCCAGAACCTTCATAGCCGATAGGAGGGAGGGAGGCCGAGGACCCTGGAGCAAGCGTATGTCCCGACAAAGAGAGGGCCTCTTGTCTTTGGGAAGGAAGACTTTGGTCTGACGAGTGTCGAAGAGCATGCCCAGAAAGATGATGCGCTGAGAAGGGATAAGGCAGGACTTCTTCCGGTTGACCAGCCACCCGAAACGGGCTAGGGTGTCGAGAACGATGGACAGACTTTCGAGAGCCTGAGAAGGGGACAGAGCCTTGATGAGGATGTCGCGAGGTATGGAAACAGAACCAGGCCTCTGACTCAAGATGGCCATCATCGCCGCCATGATCTTCGTGAACACCCTTGGAGCGGTTCCGAGACCAAACGGCAGGGCGACGAACTGAAAATGATCTCGTTGCACTGCAAAGCGCAGGAAAAGGAGATGTCCAGGAAACATGGGGACATGGAGGTAGGCGTCCTGGATATCTATTGAGCATAGAAATTCCTGAGCCTCCATGGAAGCAATTACTGAACGAAGGGATTCCATCCTGAAGTGTCTCAGGCGAACTCTCCTGTTCAGCAATTTGAGGTCCAGAATGGGGCGAACCTTGCCGTCTTTTTTCGGTACCACAAAAAGGTTCGAGTAGAAACCCGTGAACCGTTTTTTTTCTGGGCCGGGAATGGTTACCCCGGATTTGAGCAGAGAAGCGATGGCTGCGAAGAAGCCCGGAACTAGAGCGGGATCTCTTGGAGGACGGGATTGGAAGAAACGATCCCGGGGTCGGGAAGCGAACTCTATCTTGTATCCCGAGGATACAACTTCCCTGACCCAAGCGTCCTCTACTGCGGAAATCCAGACGTCCCTGAAAAGGAGAAGACGGCCGCCCAATCTGGGAGTTGGGCTGGAGTCTTGCCAAGAGTCATGCGGAGGTGGATCTTCCAGTCCTGGGCCTGGAGGATCTACTCTGGGAGTAGCGAGGACGCCAGGACGGAGTGGGCCTAAAGGCCACCGCATTCTTCTCTTGACGTGCCTGTGGCCTCTGTTGCTGCTGGGAAAAGGAGCTTGACGCAGCGAAGCGACGAAAAGGCCGAAAAGAGCGAAACTGCCGTCTAGGAGGAGGGCGACGAGGCTTAGCCTGGGGGAGAAGAGAACTTGTACCCCCGGTGGCGTCCTTAATGATTTGGTCCAGCTGGGAACCAAAGAGACGAGAGCCCTGGAAGGGCAGACTAGTGAGGGAATTTTGGAAGACAAGTCCGCCTGCCAGGCCTTGAGCCAAACGGTCCAGCGGATGGCAACGGCATTGCTGGAAGCCTGAGCCGCACAACACGCGACACCCAGGGAGGCGGAGACCAGGTATTCACCAGCGTGGGAAATCTGGTTGGCAAGTTCCGCTAATTGCGCAGGAGGCGCCCTGTCCAGGATACCTCGCCGTAGATCCTTGGCCCATTTTGAGATGGATTTTGAGGCCCAAGTGGAAGCAAAGGCTGGACATAGAGCCGCTGAAGCCGCTTCCAAGGCAGATTTCGCGAAGGATTCTATAACTCTATCGTTAGAATCCTTCAGAGATGCTCCGCCGGACAGTGGAAGCACCGTGTTTGTGAACACCCTGGAAACCGGGGGATCCACCGAGACCGTCCAATTGGTGGTAGGTTCTGGAGAAAAAGGATACAAAACACCAAGGCGTTTTCCACTCTGAAAACGACTGGTCGGGTTCGCTCTTTCTCTAACATAGTAACATAGTTAGTAAGGCCGAAAAAAGACATTTGTCCATCCAGTTCAGCCTATATTCCATCATAATAAATACCCAGATCTACGTCCTTCTACAGAACCTAATAATTGTATGATACAATATTGTTCTGCTCCAGGAAGACATCCAGGCCTCTCTTGAACCCCTCGACTGAGTTCGCCATCACCACCTCCTCAGGCAAGCAATTCCAGATTCTCACTGCCCTAACAGTAAAGAATCCTCTTCTGTGTTGGTGGAAAAACCTTCTCTCCTCCAGACGCAAAGAATGCCCCCTTGTGCCCGTCACCTTCCTTGGTATAAACAGATCCTCAGCGAGATATTTGTATTGTCCCCTTATATACTTATACATGGTTATTAGATCGCCCCTCAGTCGTCTTTTTTCTAGACTAAATAATCCTAATTTCGCTAATCTATCTGGGTATTGTAGTTCTCCCATCCCCTTTATTAATTTTGTTGCCCTCCTTTGTACTCTCTCTAGTTCCATTATATCCTTCCTGAGCACCGGTGCCCAAAACTGGACACAGTACTCCATGTGCGGTCTAACTAGGGATTTGTACAGAGGCAGTATAATGCTCTCATCATGTGTATCCAGACCTCTTTTAATGCACCCCATGATCCTGTTTGCCTTGGCAGCTGCTGCCTGGCACTGGCTGCTCCAGGTAAGTTTATCATTAACTAGGATCCCCAAGTCCTTCTCCCTGTCAGGATGAGGAGCAAAAAACTTGGAAGGTGGTTTAGCCCGTCTAAACGAAACCGCCTGATCTGCGGGTTCAGTAGAGGGATCATTGATGCCACAGGTTTGGTTTATAGCTCCAATGATTCTGAACCATATCCCTCATGGTGGCGATTTGGTTAGAATCCAGCTCCGAAATATCATCCGAGGGCGCATCAGAGAACGCCTCGCCTGACTCAGGGGAGGAGGATGCCTACCGCAGAGGAGGACCGTGTGGCGAGATGGAGCGAGAAGAGGACTTAGACCGACGTTCCTGTCTGGACCTTTTGTGGCTTATCAAGAAGGGCTCGGACGGAGGCTCCTGTGACCCGCGGGCTACTGCGGGGGTCTGCAGAGGTAATCGATCCAGCACGGACACCAAAATTTGAGACACCCGTGTTAGATCGGCCACCGATTGTGACAGAGAGGAGGCCCAGTCTGGGATGGGGGTATCACTCGACGGTGGGAATAATTGTGTTGCTGCAGGCCTGACAGAGCGGAGATCTGAAGAAATGCCAGAGGGTTAGGGGACAGCGGAGCAGAGGGGGGTGTCAGTCTGCAGTGCAGATACTCACGGCAGATGAGAAAACGGATACCAGGTAGAGGAAGCTGTCCAGCTGCGGTGGATCTCCGGAGAGAAGACGAGCCCCTGCTGCAATTCACGCATATGGTGACCGCTGGAAGGGCGGGCAGGATTTGCGCTCAGGAAGGTGCGGAGCGCGATGAGTTAAAATCCAGATGCCGAGCAGCGGCGTAGAGGAAGGGGAGGAGTCAGCTGAGATGGCGCCGGACAGATTGTCGGGCGGGAGAAAGCCCGCCCGATTAAAACGGAAGTGGGCGGAGCGCGGCACCGGAGGTAGGCCCCGGGAAACGCCGGAGCCTAAATTATAAGCCGGAAGTAATCAGCGGTGCGGGCGCAGCCCGGCTAAGAGGCGCGGCAGCCGCCGCATAGAAAGGGGAGCGCTGCCGCCGGAGCCGGAAGCAGGCCCCGGAAAAGCCGGGGCCTAGATTAGAAGCCGGCGGCCGCTGGAGGTAACCAGCGGAGCGGGCGCTGCCTGGCTAAGAGGCACGGCAGCCGCCACATAGAAAGGGGAGCGCTGCCGCCGGGGTCTATATTAGAAGGCGGCGGCCGCTGGAGAGAACGGCGGGCCGCAAGCAAGCTCCTAAAAGGTACGCCCCCCCCAGGTAGCCGCGCCGCAGGGTGAAAGGATGCGGCCGCAGACAAAGCAGTGTGACTGCCTGTAAAAGTGCATCTGCCGAGGGGAAGCTGCCGGTCATCAGGGCAAACGATAGGACTGTTCTGCCAGAAAAAGTGCCCGCAGTAATAGAAGTGCGGCCGCATAAATAGCAGCGCGGCTGCCTGTAAGGCGCCACACCGCACAGTAAAGATGCAGCCGCAGGAAAGGAAGGAATCCGCTGCCTGTAAGGCGCCGTGGGAGAGCTGATAGGGGGAAAAAATACTCACCTAAAATCCCACGCCGTCCGGTACTAACCTTAAAGCGTGGAAAGTATTAGACATCCGTGGATCAGGAGATGGACGTCCTCGTCTCCTCCGACCGACAGGCTCTGGAAGGCGAGTGGGTGGGGGACGGAGCCAGGACCGGACTTCTGAGCACGCTTGTGTGCTAGGCTCTTGGTCCTGGAGAGGGATCTATGAGGATACGGGGTGGCAGTACACGCCGTACTCATAGTCCGCATTGTGGGAGTACAGGTGTGACTGCTCATCCTGTATCCCTCCGGAAACCTGAAAAGAAACGACGCACATTGAGGTAGATAAGGGTCTAATGAAAGACCCGTGTCCACCTCCTACTGACACTAAGCTAAACTGAAGAGTATAATGCCAGTCGGTGGGGTGTACACTGCAGAGGAGGAGCTAACTTTTTTATTTGCATAGTGTCAGCCTCCTAGTGGCAGCAGCATACACCCATGGTTCCTGTGTCCCCCAATGAGAGGCGATAAAGAAATGTATTTTTGTGCTGGATCATTTGAATGGAGTACAACACACCAAAGTACACCGGCCCAAAACTGGATATTAACTGGGAAACAGAAACCTGTGAAACCCATAAAGGCAACAGGTTTCTGCTAATAACCAAGAAAAATTATCTTTCACAATTGGTGCAGAATCCAACCAGAGGAGCAGCACTTTTAGACCTAATACTATCTAATAGACCTGACAGAATAACAAATCTGCAGGTGGTTGGGCATTTAGGAAATAGCGACCACAATATTGTGCAGTTTCACCTGTCTTTCACTAGGGGGACTTGTCAGGGAGTCACAAAAACATTGAACTTTAGGAAGGCAAAGTTTGAACAGCTTAGAGATGCCCTTAATCTGGTAGACTGGGACAATATCCTCAGAAATGAGAATACAGATAATAAATGGGAAATGTTTAAGAACATCCTAAATAGGCAGTGAAAGTGGTTTATACCTTGTGGGAATAAAAGGACTAGAAATAGGAAAAACCCAATGTGGCTAAACAAAGAAGTAAGACAGGCAATTAACAGTAAAAAGAAAGCATTTGCACTACTAAAGCAGGATGGCACCATTGAAGCTCTAAAAAACTATAGGGAGAAAAATACTTTATCTAAAAAACTAATTAAAGCTGCCAAAAAGGAAACAGAGAAGCACATTGCTAAGGAGAGTAAAACTAATCCCAAACTGTTCTTCAACTATATCAATAGTAAAAGAATAAAAACTGAAAATGTAGGCCCCTTAAAAAATAGTGAGGAAAGAATGGTTGTAGATGACGAGGAAAAAGCTAACATATTAAACACCTTCTTCTCCACGGTATTCACGGTGGAAAATGAAATGCTAGGTGAAATCCCAAGAAACAATGAAAACCCTATATTAAGGGTCACCAATCTAACCCAAGAAGAGGTGCGAAACCGGCTAAATAAGATTAAAATAGATAAATCTCCGGGTCCGGATGGCATACACCCACGAGTACTAAGAGAACTAAGTAATGTAATAGATAAACCATTATTTCTTATTTTTAGGGACTCTATAGCGACAGGGTCTGTTCCGCAGGACTGGCGCATAGCAAATGTGGTGCCAATATTCAAAAAGGGCTCTAAAAGTGAACCTGGAAATTATAGGCCAGTAAGTCTAACCTCTATTGTTGGTAAAATATTTGAAGGGTTTCTGAGGGATGTTATTCTGGATTATCTCAATGAGAATAACTGTTTAACTCCATATCAGCATGGGTTTATGAGAAATCGCTCCTGTCAAACCAATCTAATCAGTTTTTATGAAGAGGTAAGCTATAGGCTAGACCACGGTGAGTCATTGGACGTGGTATATCTCGATTTTTCCAAAGCGTTTGATACCGTGCCGCACAAGAGGTTGGTACACAAAATGAGAATGCTTGGTCTGGGGGAAAATGTGTGTAAATGGGTTAGTAACTGGCTTAGTGATAGAAAGCAGAGGGTGGTTATAAATGGTATAGTCTCTAACTGGGTCGCTGTGACCAGTGGGGTACCGCAGGGGTCAGTATTGGGACCTGTTCTCTTCAACATATTCATTAATGATCTGGTAGAAGGTTTACACAGTAAAATATCGATATTTGCAGATGATACAAAACTATGTAAAGCAGTTAATACAAGAGAAGATAGTATTCTGCTACAGATGGATCTGGATAAGTTGGAAACTTGGGCTGAAAGGTGGCAGATGAGGTTTAACAATGATAAATGTAAGGTTATACACATGGGAAGAGGGAATCAATATCACCATTACACACTGAACGGGAAACCACTGGGTAAATCTGACAGGGAGAAGGACTTGGGGATCCTAGTTAATGATAAACTTACCTGGAGCAGCCAGTGCCAGGCAGCAGCTGCCAAGGCAAACAGGATCATGGGGTGCATTAAAAGAGGTCTGGATACACATGATGAGAGCATTATACTGCCTCTGTACAAATCCCTAGTTAGACCGCACATGGAGTACTGTGTCCAGTTTTGGGCACCGGTGCTCAGGAAGGATATAATGGAACTAGAGAGAGTACAAAGGAGGGCAACAAAATTAATAAAGGGGATGGGAGAACTACAATACCCAGATAGATTAGCGAAATTAGGATTATTTAGTCTAGAAAAAAGACGACTGAGGGGCGATCTAATAACCATGTATAAGTATATAAGGGGACAATACAAATATCTCGCTGAGGATCTGTTTATACCAAGGAAGGTGACGGGCACAAGGGGGCATTCTTTGCGTCTGGAGGAGAGAAGGTTTTTCCACCAACATAGAAGAGGATTCTTTACTGTTAGGGCAGTGAGAATCTGGAATTGCTTGCCTGAGGAGGTGGTGATGGCGAACTCAGTCGAGGGGTTCAAGAGAGGCCTGGATGTCTTCCTGGAGCAGAACAATATTGTATCATACAATTATTAGGTTCTGTAGAAGGACGTAGATCTGGGTATTTATTATGATGGAATATAGGCTGAACTGGATGGACAAATGTCTTTTTTCGGCCTTACTAACTATGTTACTATGTTACTATGTAAAAGATGTCAGAAGGGCAATTTTTTGGCCTCTATCAGTTAAATAACGCCTATGGATACGTTTGTCATTTGTGCAGTTTGTGAAAAAACACGCTACATTAATGCATCGCATAGAAGTGAATCTTTCTGAAGTAACAAATTTTCTTAATTGTGATTATCCAAACTGCTCTGTACACAACGGTTCATTAGCACAAAAGAGATCATCAAAACATGCTGCTTACAACATGGCGATAAATTACCTGCTTCCTGTCTCGGCAGCGCAGGATTTTCGCTTTTTGCCTCTTTCTTTGGACTGTTGTTTAAAACCTGTAATTAAATAGAACAAGTTATTGAACATTGTTCTGCAATGATCAGAAAACTATGACCAACATGTACAGAAAACTCACTGGCTCCGCTTCACGTTCCTCTGCCTTCTCAGTGCTGGCTTCTAGGGAGGTCTGTACATCTACAGGTCCTGCATCGAAATCATAGTTCTCCTCCTCCTCTTCATTTTCATCTTCTCCGCTGCCATAATTTGTTAAAGCCTGTGTTTCTGCTTTGGATAAGCCTAATGCATAAAGACAATACATACAATGATTTAAAGGGTTGTTGTACTTTAAAGACTTTTTTTTTTTTCATTTTGGTGAATGTGTGCTCATTAAAAATGTTGCACCATTTGGCCTTTCCCTGCATCTGCAGCTTTCACAATGTCTGTGGTCATAAATCAGTGGAGAGGAGCTGCAGGGAAAAGTTACAAACTCCCCCATCAGATGGTCAGAGATCACAGCCAACTCATTCTGCAGCCAGCAATAGACAGTGCAAGATAAAGGCTATCGAAGGCAAATGGTGCAGCGATTTGGATGAAACTCATCTGAAAAAATTACTTTTGGCTCCAAGTATATACACTTAATAAAAAAAGAAATAAACCTTCAAGTTCTGCAAACCCCCTAGCAAAACAAATGTGCACATAGTAGTGTTTTAATCACATATGTATAGGAATTAATATTACATTTGGTGAAACCGCTTTTAACATGAAAGTTGACCTACATTCAGTGTCAAAAATATTAATATGATCCTGGGCCCCCAGTGAAGCGAAGGAGAAAAATATTAATACTGTTAACCCCTTTACCCCAAGGGTGGTTTGCACGTTAATGACCAGGCCAATTTTTACAATTCTGACTACTGTCCCTTCATGAGGTTATAACTCTGGAACGCTTCAACGGATCCCATTGATTCTGACATTGGTTTCTCGTGACATATTGTACTTCATAACACTGGTAACATTTCTTTGATATTACTTGCGCTTATTTGTGAAAAAAACGGAAATTTGGCGAAAATGTTGAAAATTTCGCAATTTTCCAAATCTGATTTTTCATGCCCTTAAATCACAGAGAAATGTTACGCAAAATACTTAATAAGTAACATTTCCCACATGTCTACTTTACATCAGCACAATTTTGGAACAAAAAATTTTTTTTTAGTTAGGGAGTTATAAGGGTTAAAAGTTGACCAGCAATTTCTCCTTTTTACAACACCAATATTTTTTAGGGACCACATCTCATTTGAAGTCATTTTGGGGGGTCTATATGATAGAAAATAACCAAGTGTGACACCATTCTAAAAACTGCACCCCTCAAGGAGCTCAAAATTACATTCAAGAAGTTTATTAACCCTTCAGGTGTTTCACAGGAATTTTTGGAATGTTTAAGCCCTTCATGACCTTGGGATTTTCCGTGCTAGTTTTTCGCTCCCCTCCTTCCCAGAGCCATAACTTTTTTATTTTTCCGTCAATTTGGCCATGTGAGGGCTTATTTTTGCGAGATGAGTTGTAATTTTGAACGACATCATTGATTTTACCATGACGTGTACTAGGAAATGGGAAAAAAAAATTCCAAGTGTGGTGAAATTGCAAAAAAAGTGCAATCCCATGCGTGGTTTTTGTTTGGCTTTTTTGCTAGGTTCACTAAATGCTAAAACTAACCTGTCATTATAATTCTCCAGGTCATTACGAGTTCATAGACACCAAACATGTCTAGGTTATTTTTTATCTAAGTGGTGAAAAAAAATTCCAAACTTTGCTAAAAAATAAAAATATTGTGCCATTTTCCGATACCCGTAGCGTCTCCATTTTTCGTGATCTGGGGTCGGGTGAGGGCTTATATTTAGTGTGCCGAGCTGACGTTTTTAGTGATACCATTTTGGTGCAGATAAGTTCTTTTGATCGCCCGTTATTACATTTTAATGCAATGTCGCGGCGACCAAAGAAACGTAATTTTGGCGTTTCTATTTTTTTTTTTCTCGCTACGCCGTTTAGCGATCAGGCTAATATTTTTTTTTTATTGATAACTCGGTCGATTCTGAATGCGGCGATACCAAATATGTGTATGTTTGATTTTATTTTTATTGTTTTATTTTGAATGGGGCGAAAGGGGGGTGATTTAATCCCTTCATGACCCAGCCTATTTTGACCTTAAAGGGACACTGTCACCCCCTCCAGCCGTTATAAACTAAAAGCCACCTTGTGCAGCAGTAATGCTGCATTCCAACAAGGTGGCTCTTTTAGTTTATGCTTCTGTTATTCCCTCAATAAAGCGTTCTATAATTTTCCCCAAATACCTATCTTTAGCCAGGGAGGCGGGTCTGAAGCCCCCTCTTCGAAGCGCTCAACTGCCGTCAGTCATCTCTTCTGGGGCGCTGGTCGCCGCCCCTTCAGCGCTGTTTTCGTCTGAAATCCGGCGCCTGCGCTGTGCGTGCCTGCCAGGGGCAGGCGCATTGAGTAGTGGCCGTCATAGCTCAGATGCCGGGTTCCTGACGGCGCCTGTGTGGGCAGTGCGGCCACCCTGTTGCAGAATCCCCGCCCCGCACTGTGTTATGCATTATGCACAGTGCTGGGCGGGACCTTCAGTGAACACCGTTAAAAAAAAAAAAAAAAAAAAAAGGCAAAAAACAACGCTTTATTCTCATACCGCCAAACAAAAAGTGGAATAACACGCGATCAAAAAGACGGTTATAAATAACCATGGTACCGCTGAAAACGTCATCACCGCAAAAAACGAGCCACCACACAGCATCATCAGCGAAAAAAATAAAAAAGTTATAGTCCTCAGAATAAAGCGATGCAAAAATAATTATTTTTTCTGTAAAATAGTTTTTATCGTATAAAAGCGCCAAAACATAAAAAAATGATATAAATGAGGTATCGCTGTAATCGTACTGACCTGAAGAATAAAACTGCTTTCTCAATTTTACCAAACGCGGAACGGTATAAACACCTCCCCCAAAAGAAATTCATGAATAGCTGGTTTTCGGTCATTCTGCCTCACAAAACTCGGAATAAAAAGCGATCAAAAAAGGTCACTTGCCCGAAAATGTTACCAATAAAAACGTCAACTCGTCCCGCAAAAAACAAGACCTCACATGACTCTGTGGACTCAAATATGGAAAAATTATAGCTCTCAAAATGTGGTAATGCAAAAAATATTTTTTGCAATAAAAAGCGTCTTTCAGTGTGTGACAGCTGCCAATCATAAAAATCCGCTAAAAAACCCGCTATAAAAGTAAATCAAACCCCCCTTCATCACCCCCTTAGTTAGGAAAAAAAATAAAAAAAATAAAAAAATGTATTTATTTCCATTTTCCCATTAGGGTTAAGGCTACAGTTAGGGTTGGGGCTAAAGTCAGGGTTAGGGATGGGGCTAAAGTTAGGGTTTGGATTACATTTACGGTTGGGAATAGGGTTGGGATTAGGGTTAAAGGTGTGTCTGGGTTAGGGGTGTGGTTAGGGTTACCATTGGGATTAGGGTTAGGGGTGTGTTTGGATTAGGGTTTCAGTTAGAATTGGGGGTTTCCACTGTTTAGGCACATCAGGGGCTTTCCAAATGCAACATGGTGTCCGATCTCAATTCCAGCCAATTCTGTGTTGAAAAAGTAAAACAGTGTTCCTTCCCTTCCGAGCTCTCCCGTGTGCCCAAACAGGGGTTTACCCCAACATATGGGGTATCAGCATACTCAGGATAAATTGGACAACAACTTTTGGGGTCCAATTTCTCCTATTACCCTTGGGAAAATACAAAACTGGGGGCTAAAAAATAAATTTTGTGAGGAAAAAATAAGATTTTTTATTTTCTCGGCTCTGCGTTATAAACTGTAGTGAAACACTTGGGGGTTCAAAGTTCTCACAACACATCTAGATAAGTTCCTTGGGGGGTCTAGTTTCCAATATGGGGTCACTTGTGGGGGGTTTCTACTGTTTAGGTATATTAGGGGCTCTGCAAACGCAGAGCCCCTAATATAGACCCTAAGACCGCTGCACGGCCAGCTCTACCCTCACCTACTGTATCCTCACCCATCCCTTGTAGATTGTGAGCCCTCGCGGGCAGGGTCCTCTCTCCTCCTGTACCAGTTGTGACTTGTATTTTTCAAGATTATTGTACTTGTTTTATTATGTATACCCCTCCTCACATGTAAAGCGCCATGGAATAAATGGCGCTATAATAATAAATAATAATAATAATAATAATAATAATAATAATAATGTGATGCCTGCAGACCAATCCATCTAAGTCTGCATTCCAAATGATGCTCCTTCCCTTCCGAGCTCTGCCATGCGCTCAAACGGTGGTTCCCCCCACATATGAGGTATCAGCGTACTCAGAACAAATTGGACAACAACTTTTGGGATCCAATTTCTCCTGTTACCCTCGGGAAAATACAAAACTGGGGGCTAAAAAATAATTTTTGTGAGAAAATTTGTGTTTTATTTTTACTGCTCTGCATTATAAACTTCTGTGAAGCCCTTGGTGGGTCAAAGTGCTCACCACACATCTAGATAAGTTCCTTAGGGGGTCTACTTTCCAAAATGGTGTCACTTGTGGGGGTTTCAATGTTTAGGCACATCAGTGGCTCTCCAAATGCAACATGGCGTCCCATCTCAATTCCTGTCAATTTTGCATTGAAAAGTCAAACGGCGCTCCTTCCCTTCCGAGCTCTCCCATGCGCCCAAACAGTGGTTTACCCCCACATATGGGGTATCCGCGTACTCAGGACAAATTGTACAACAACTTTTGGGGTCCAATTTCTTCACTTATCCTTGGGAAAATACCCTTGGGAAAATAAAAAATTGGGGGCAAAAATATGGTTTTTGTGAAAAAATATGATTTTTTTTTTACGGTTCTCCATTATAAACTTCTGTGAAGCACTTGGTGGGTTAAAGTGCTCACCACACATCTAGATAAGTTCCTTAGGGGGTCTACTTTCCAAAATGGTGTCACTTGTGGGGGTTTCAATGTTTAGGCATATCAGTGGCTCTCCAAATGCAACATGGCGTCCCATCTCAATTCCTGTCAATTTTGCATTGAAAAGTCAAACGGCGCTCCTTCCCTTCCGAGCTCTCCCATGCGCCCAAACAGTGGTTTACCCCCACATATGGGGTATCCGCGTACTCAGGACAAACTGTACAACAACTTTTGGGGTCCAATTTCTTCACTTATCCTTGGGAAAACACCCTTGGGAAAATAAAAAATTGGGGGCAAAAATATGGTTTTTGTGAAAAAATATGATTTTTTTTTTTTTACGGTTCTCCATTATAAACTTCTGTGAAGCACTTGGTGGGTTAAAGTGCTCACCACACATCTAGATAAGTTCCTTAGGGGGTCTACTTTCCAAAATGGTGTCACTTGTGGGGGTTTCCACTGTTTAGGTACATCAGGGGCTCTCCAAACGCAACATGGCGTTCCATCTCAATTCCTGTCAATTTTGCATTGAAAAGTCAAATTGCCCTCCTTCGCTTCCGAGCTCTGTCATGCGCCCAAACTGTGGTTTACCCCCACATATGGGGTATCGGCGTACTCAGGAGAAATTGTACAACAACTTTTGGGGTCCATTTTCTCCTGTAACCCTTGGTAAAATAAAACAAATTGGAGCTGAAGTAAATTTTTTGTGAAAAAAAAGTTAAATGTTCATTTTTATTTAAACATTCCAAAAATTACTGTGAAACACCTGAAGGGTTAATAAACTTCTTGAATGTGGTTTTGAGCACCTTGAGGGGTGCAGTTTTTAGAATGGTGTCACACTTGGGTATTTTCTATCATATAGACCCCTCAAAATGACTTCAAATGAGATGTGGTCCCTAAAAAAAAAAAAATGGTGTTGTAAAAATGAGAAATTGCTGGTCAACTTTTAACCCTTAAAACTCACTAACAAAAAAATTTTGGTTCCAAAATTGTGCTGATGTTAGACATTTGGGATATGTTACTTATTAAGTATTTTGTATGACATATCTCTGATTTAATTGCATAAAAATTCAAAGTTAGAAAATTGCGAAATTTTTTAAGTTTTCGCCAAATTTCCCTTTTTTTCACAACTAAACGCAGGTAATATCAAAGAAAAGTTACCACTATCATGAAGTACAATATGTCACGAGAAAACAATGTCAGAATCACCAGGATCCGTTGAAGCGTTCAAGAGTTATAACCTCATAAAGGGACAATGGTCAGAACTGTAAAAATTGGCATGGTCATTGACGTGCAAACCACACTTGGGGGTAAAGGGGTTAATGATCTAGCCATTTTTTGCAATTCTGACCAGTGTCTCTTTATGAGGTAATAACTCAGGAACGCTTCAATGGATCCTAGCGATTCTGAGATTGTTTTTTTCGTGACATATTGGGCTTCATGTTAGTGGGAAATTTAGGTCGATAATATTTGCGTTTTTTGTGAAAAAAATCTGAAGTTTGGAGAAAATTTTGCAATTTTCAAATTTTTATTCTGTTAAACCAGAGAATTATGTGACACAAAACTAGGAGTTAGTCATACCGGTAACGGTATTTCCAGGAGTCCATCATGACAGCACCACAGGAGGTTGCTCTTCATATCCTTGATAGGGGCAGGAACACAGAAGAGGTTAAATAGCCCCTCCCCACCCTTCAGTGATTTTACAAAGTACCACACCAGGAAGGATACAACACAATTTTATTGAACTTCCTCTCTATACATGTTCATATCACACATCAGACAGGAGTTCAAGGGGGGGCAAATAATGGGTGCTGTCATGATGGACTCCTGGAAATACCGTTACCGGTATGACTAACTCCTAGTTTCCAGGTCGTCCCTCATGACAGCACCACAGGAGAAATACCAAATAACTCCTATTAGGGCGGGATTACAGCTTGGAGGACTTTTCTCCCAAAGCTAGTCTGTTGCTTTGAAAGAACGTCCAGCTTGTAGTGCTTGCAAAAGGTATTTGAGCTAGACCAAGTTGCCGCCCGGCAAATTTGGTCCATGGATGCACCCGCACTCTCTGCCCATGAAGCAGATACTGCTCTCAGTGAGTGGGCTTTTAGGTGATCTAGAGGAGATTTACCGGCTGAAGTATACGCAGCGCAAATGGTAGATTTAATCCATCTGGCCAGAGTCGCTTTTGAGGCTTTTTTGCCTCTATTCTTCCCAGACATCTGGATAAAGAGGTTAGGCTACGTTCACATTAGCGTCGCGTCGCTGTTGCGCCGGCGACGCACGGAAAAACGCGCGCAAACGCGCGCAAAAACGTGCGCGTTTTGCGACGCGTGCGTCGTTTTTTGACGAAATCGGACGCAAAGAAAATGCAACTTGCGTCTAAAACGACGCACGTGTCGGAAAATGCGTGCAAAAAGACGCACGCGTCCCCTATGTTAAACATAGGGGCGCGTCGCCGCTGCGTCGCCGACGCAACAGCGACGCGACGCTAATGTGAACGTAGCCTTAGAGTCAATTCTCCAGCTGTCTGTAAGTTTTAGATACTGCAATACTGTTCTCTTAACACCTAGGGAATGAAGAGAACGTTCTTTTTCGTTATTGTAGTTCTAACAGAACGTAGGTAAAACTATTTCCTGGTTTCTGTGAAAGTCCATCACAACTTTTGGAAGAAATGAGGGATCCAACTTTAAAATGATGCAATCTTCCTGTATCTTTAAGTATGGATCTGTTATGGACAGGGCTTGAATTTCGCTTATTCGCCTTGCTGACGTTATTGCGACAAGGAAAACAGTCTTGAATGGTACAGACTTTAGGTCTGCTTGATCAAGTGGCTCGTATGGAGCTTTTCGTAGCTCATTTATTACCAGAGTGAGGTTCCATGAGGGTACTGAGCTTCGTATCGTTGGTCTGATACGTTGTGTAGCTTTGATGTATCTCATTATCCAGGGATGATTCGCTAGTGGATAATCATAAAAGGCAGTTAAAGCTGAGATTTGTACTTTTAGCGTACTAGGTCTCAAGCCCATATCAAAACCTGTTTGGAGAAAATTTAGTATTTGAGGAATATCTGGTTGTTGGAGAACGGATATTGGAGTATTGCTCTGTGCACAAAATTTCTTCCAAATCTTCTGGTATATAGGCGAGGTCACCGGCTTTCTACTTTTTTTCCATGGTTGAGATAACTGACTCAGACAGTCCTTTTGATCTCAAGATCTCCCTTTCAATATCCACGCTGAGAGTTGTAGCATCTTTAGATTTTGATGGACCAGTGGTCCCTGTATTAGAAGATCCCGTCTCAGTGGTAGTAGCACTGGGTCTTCCACCGCCATCCACTTCAGCAGAGGAAACCAGCTCCTCTTGGGCCAATATGGCACTATTAGGATCACTACGGCTAGACTTTCCTGAATTTTCCTCAAAACTCTGGGAATTAGGGCTAGTGGAGGGAACGCGTATGCAAGTTCCATATCCCAATTTTGAGCCAATGCATCTATGCCAGTTGGATTGTCTCTTGGATTTAACGAAAAGAATTCTTTCGTTTTTGTATTGCCCTTTGAGGCGAATAAATCTATTTGTGGGGTGCCCCATTGTTGAATTAGCTGAGTAAAGATTTCTTCGTTTAGAGACCACTCTGACGGCTGTACCTTCTCTCTGCTGAGAAAGTCCGCTATTTGGTTCTGTGAACCTTTTAGATGTACTGCTGTGATGGACTTCACGGTATCTTCCGCCCAGGAGAATATTGTTTCTGCTAGTGTTTCAAGTGGACGATGCCTTGGTCCTCCCTGATGTAGGAGAAAAGCTACCGTGGTCGAGTTGTCTGAGAAGATTCGGATGTGGTGTCCCTGAATCTCGTGTTGGCACCTCTTTAAAGCTTCCCAGACCGCCCTGAGTTCCCTGTAATTGGAGGAACTGTCGCGTACCGACGGTGGCCATGTCCCCTGAACGTATCGACCTTCTATGTGGGCTCCCCAGCCCCTTGAGCTTGCATCGGTGGTTATGTTTATGCATGGAGACTTTTTCCATGGTTTTCCTCTTTTGAGGTTTTTTATGTCGATCCACCATGAGAGGGACTGCTTTACCTCGCTGGGTAACCACATCCTGTTGTCTAATGAATCTTTTCTTCCGTTCCATACCGAAAGAACTTCCCTTTGAAGCGTTCTGGAGTGAAACTGGCTCCACTGTACACTGGGAATGCATGAGGTCATCAGACCTAGAATCCTCATAGCTTTCCTGATTGAAATGTATTTCCGTTTTTTAATTGATTAAAGTTTTTTTGATTGACCGCTGTTTTTGGTCTGGTAGGAAGGAGTATTCCAGTTCGGAATTTAGTAGTACTCCCAGAAATATCTTCCGCGTCTCTGGTTCGAGACTCGACTTTTTTGTATTTATTACCCACCCCAGACGTTTCAGGAGTGACATGGTAATTTTTAAGGATTCCTCCATCTGCTGAGATGAATCTGCGATTAGCAACAGATCGTCCAGATATGGTGCGATGAGAACTTCCTTTTCTCTTAAGTAGGCCATGACCTCCGTCATGAGCTTCGTAAATATCCTTGGGGCAGAGGAGAGACCAAATGGTAGGCACTGAAACTGGAAATGAAGTATTTTCTTGTGGTTTCTTATTGCGAATCTGAGGAATTTTTGATCTGAGGGATGGATGGGAACATGATAGTATGCATGTTTGAGATCTATTGTGCACATTGCCGAGTTCTTTTTTATTAGCGGTGTAACGGATTTGAGAGATTCCATCTTGAAGCGTTTGTACGCCACCCATTTGTTTAACGGTTTTAAGTTTATTATTGTCCGGTAATCTCCGTTTGTTTTTTTTAATGGAGAACAGACTGGAGTAATGCCCCTGAAAATGTTGATGATGGGGTACCGGTATTATGACGTTTAATTCTAAGAGTTCCCGTATGTCTGTTAGCAGCCTTTGATGTACTGCTGATGACTCCGTCTGTGTTAAGCAGAATCTCTTGGGGGGTAGATGAGTAAACGCTATCTTGTAACCCTGTGCAACTGTCTGTAGAATCCACTGATTCTGAGTTATGTTCTGCCATCCTTCTTGAAAGTATTGTAGTCTCCCTCCTATATTGTTGGCGTCATTGTTTGCTGGGTCCTGTTGATTGGTCTCGAAAGGAACCTCTTCCTCTGCCCCCTTTAGGGTAGCTCAACCTGCCGGACTTCCCTTTTCCTCTGTAGTCCTGTCTTGGGTGGGAGCGAGTTTTTCGGAAGAATTGTGGTTTCTTTGGCTTCTCCTCAGGGAAGCCTTTTTTCTTATCGGACGCTTTTTCAAGTAGCTCGTCAAGGACTGGACCAAAGACGTGAGATCCTGAGAATGGAATTGAACACAGCTTGTTCTTGGATTGGGTATCTCCCGTCCACGATCTCAGCCTTAAGGCCCTTCTTGCTGCGTTTGACAGCGCATTATTCCGGGCAGCAAAACGTACGGATTCCGCTGAAGCATCTGCCATGAAATCAGTCGCCATCTTTAAAACTGAAATGGATTTAAGGATTTCTTCTCTTGGAGTTCTGTTTTTAATATGACTCTCCAGCTCGCCCACCCAAAGACTCATGGACCTTGCTACAGAGGTAGCCGCTATATTCGTTTTCATAATAGCGGCTGACGACTCCCAGGCTTTCTTAAGAAGATCTTCTGACCTCTTATCCATTGGGTCTTTCAACCCTGACGAGTCCTCGAAGGGAATAGCCGTTTTCCTTGTGACTTTGGCCACAGGAATGTCAATCTTTGGAACAGATTCCCAGACCTTCGTTTCTTCCGGGTCAAAGGGAAGACGGTATTTGAAGTCTCTCGGGAATACTAATTTTTTTCCCACGTCTTCCCACTCTTCCATTATCATCGTAGTTATGTGATTGTTGACCGGAAAAACTCTATTCCTGCGAGTTCTCAGGCCCCCAAACATCTCGTCTTGAACCGATAGAGGCTCAGACGAGTCTTCTATTTTCATAGTGCTTCTTACTGCTTTTAGCAGTATATCCGTATTTTCGGATGAGAACAAGTATTTCTTCCATTCTTCTGGAAGCACAGTCAATGTATTATCCTCTTCATCCGAGCCTGGATCGGAATAACCCGAGACCTCTCCTTCCTCGGAACTCACATCCATATCCCATCTAGGCCTTTTAGGCCGCGGAGACTGGGGTGGCACCATTGTAGACACCGTAGCTTGGACTTCGTCTCTAATCATAGATTTGATATTATCTAACAGCGAAGCCTGTTCGTCTTTAAGAAGTTTGGCGATGCATTTTTCGCATAATTTCTTTTTATAGCCCTCTGGGAGTTTGGTGGTGCACAATGGGCATCTAATAGTCCTTTTTTTTTAGTAGTTGACCTCTCGGGAATGTCCTTATCCTGAAAATGTAAAGGAGATCCCTGTAGCTACGGAACTAAAGTTTTGTAATGCATCCCATACCACGAACTACTCACGTGGTCCGTGTGCAGCTCTGAGGATTGGACGTCTGGGCGAGTAGCACCTTCCATCTTCCTAAGTCAAATGTGCTGTCAGATGTCCGTCATTAAGTAGTCAATCTTACCCAGCTTCAAGACATCTGATTCGTCCTCCTTCCGAGCTCAGCTGCTGGCCTCCACGGTGATTTCAGGTCCCCGGCTGTACTGCGCATGCGTCATCTGGAACGCACGCCGACCAGCCTGGGACCTAGTTTCTGGCGCATAGTCCGGATGCTGTTCCAGTCTTTGTTCACCCGCAGCTTCCCGGCGCCGCTGACCCCGGGAATCCGGCCACGCCCCCCGAAGTAGTCACCCGACCGGCGCGCCGGACCGGAAGTCCCGGGTACGACGCCAGCACCGGCCGCACGTGGAGCCTGAGGGAGCGCTCAGCACCGCAGCTACTGTCTCAGAGCCCCTTGTGAGGGGATGAGGCAGTCCATGGGGAGCACACAGCTCTACCCAGTCGCGGAGGGACCTCCGTCGGTATCCTGCAACTTGAGGAGTTTCCGGATCCTCGCGGCCAGAGCCCCCTCCAGGAGGATGGGACCGCACTCAGGAGCTCCTGCTCAACCGAGACCTGACTTCCATCAGGTAAAAACCTCGATCTTCCTGGAGATCTCTCTCCTGCGTCCGTCCCTGATAGGGACAGGAAAAACACTGAAGGGTGGGGGTGGGGAGGGGCTATTTAACCTCTCCTGTGTTTCTGTCCCTATCAAGGATATGAAGAGCAACCTCCTGTGGTGCTGTCATGAGGGACGACCTGGAAATAGTTAATAAATAACATTACCCACATATCTACTTTACATCAGCACAATTTTGGAAACATTTTTTTTTTTGCTAGGGAGTTATAAGGGTTAAAATTTGACCAGCGATTTCTCATTTTTACAACAAGATTTACAAAACCATTTTTTTAGGGACCACCTCACATTTGAAGTTAGTTTGAGGGGTCTATATGGCTGAAAATACCCCAAAGTGACACCATTCTAAAAATTGCACCCCTCAGGGTGCTCCAAACCACATTCAAGAAGTTTATTAACCCTTCAAATGCTTCACAGCAGCAGAAGCAACATGGAAGGAAAAAAATGAACATTTCACTTTTGTCATGAAAATGATTTTTAGCAACAATTTTTTTATTTTATCAAGGGTGAAAGGAGAAACTGGCCCCCGAAAGTTCTTGTACAATTTGTCCTGAGTACGCCGATACCCCATATGTGGGGAGGAACCACTGATTGGGTGCACGACAGGGCTCGGAAGGGAAGGAGCGCCATTTGACTTTTTGAATGAAAAATTGGCTCCAATCTTTAGCGGACACCATGTCGCGTTTGGAGAGCCCCTGTGTGCCTAAACATTGGAGCCAACAGAAGAAGAAAAAATGAAGTGCACTTACCTGTATATGCTAGTCACAATACTTTATTCGGACATAGTACAAAAAATGTTCAGGGAGGGATGTGAAACAAGCGGACAACGGCCGTTTCGTGCCTCAGCACTTCAACGGGTCCTCACACTGAGTTGGAAGTGAGGGGGATCTATATCCAAGTCCAGAAAGATCTCCTGACCCTCCCCCTACTTCCATCAGTGAGGCGATTCAATCACCTGTTATTCAATGTGAACAGTGAACAAATAAATACAAAATAATCATAAAAGCACGTTAAAAAAACAAAAACTATCATAGCAAATATAAAGCAAAACTCTGATGACTATCATTTTATCAACCCCTAAATTTCTAAAGAAACACAGTCATATCAATCCTTTCATTAAGGCCAAGCGGACCTAGTGCATCTGCGCGCAAGATCCACCTCCCTTCTCTCCTTTAGTAATACATCCAGAACCCATCCTGCTCCACATTACAGGGACAATGCGGCGTCCCCTTTAGACGCAGGATGCGCCGTGGGGGTAGAAGAAATGGCGGAAGGAAATCAGCGAAAAAGGAAGCAGGTCTCTTGGAGACCGATGCAATAGAAAAAAACACGATTATAAATCTAACGGACCATGTTCTGGATGAAAGACATTGTTCGGTTCTATCTAAAGGCCTCAGTTTTTGTTTGCCGGCAGAATTCAATTTGGTAGATTTCAGAATTGACTTATTTAAAGCTACCAGGAAGATTCATCTGTTTAAGTCATTTAATTCCCATAAAAAAATCAATACAGGAAGACCGGTCCAGCCAGAGAATTTTTCTGGTGAAGTACCATGTCACATAGGACCTTTGGGCTTTACAGTCGGAGGGGATGAAGAAAATACACAAGAGGACACCTTATTACTCCTCAGCCTTACGGACCCTACAATTTCTATTGCCCCCCAAAAAGAAACTCCTAGTCTCCCCTTTACCGGAGGAGTAAAATCGACTTATATGCCGCAGACATCTCCGGGCAATCTGGTAGATATTTTCGAAACACAGGTTTTAAAAGATGTTGAAGCCCTGGTATATAAAAAATCCCCCGATAATTTATCTTCAGGGGAACTTCGGGCTTTGAGGGAGATACAGGAGTGGTCAGACACGATCATACGTTCCGCTGACAAAGGGGGGAATATAGTCCTTTTAACAAGGGAGTATTATGAAAAAGAGGCATTAAGGCAATTGTCTGAACCTAATACGTACGAAAGATTAAAAGGAGATCCGACATCTAAATTTAAGGGTACCTTACGTTCTCTCCTGAGGCGTAATGTGGAAAAGAGTTTTTTTCAGAAAAGCAGGCTAATAAACTATTACCAGAATACCCTAGGAAACCTCATTGGTACCATATTCCAAAGGTACACAAATCCTTAGTTTACCCTCCCGGTCGTCCTATCGTATCCGGTGTGGGGTCTATCACTGAACCATTGTCCGCCTATCTCGATTGGCTGTTACGCCCGCTTCTGCAGGATATACCCTCGTATGTTAGGGATACAGGAGATTTTTTGGGCACATTGAAAAACTTTGTATGGCAGGAAGATTTTTATTTGGCATCAATCGATATTGAAAGTCTATACACCAGAATACCTCAAAAATTAAGTGTAGACACAATTAAAAAAATCTTAGAAAATACCCCTACGGACACCAATACCATCGCCTTCATTTGTGAAGGTTTGTCCTTTATCCTGGAACATAACGCATTTCAATTTGATAATAAATGGTTTAAACAAATTGAGGGAGTAGCTATGGGCACTCCAGTAGCTTGTACTCTAGCGAATTTATTTCTGGCTAAATTTGAGGAAGAATTTGTATATTCTTTTCTCAAACACATAAAATTCTTCGCCAGATTCGTGGACGACATCTTCATAGTGTGGGAGGGACCCCAGGAATCTTTCACACTTTTTGTGGAGTACCTGGAGACCTCCAATACTATGAACATGCGATTCACGTCCCAGTTCGGGGGTAATGAGCTAGTTTTCTTAGATGTCAAATTGCAGATAATTGAGGGTATTATTCATACTGAACTACATCGAAAGCCATCATCCACAAATTCCCTGTTGCATTACCAGAGTGCCCATCCCATCTACACAAAGCAGGCGTTACCGTTTAGTCAGTTTTTACGCGTAAAAAGAATCAATAGTAACCAAGCAGGATTTAAACAGCAATCTGACGAGTTGTATATGAGATTTACAAAACGAGGTTATCCACAGCCAGTCTTAGATAGGGCTTTAAAAAGGGCAACTGATCTGAAAGAAAAATCCAGTAATAGACTCAAGAAAAAAGATAAAAGGTTTGTTTTTTTCTTTGAATTTGGTCCTATGGACGCTACCATTAGGACGGCGATTCGGAAGAATTGGCAGATCCTAAAACAAGATGCGGACTTAAAAGAGGTTGTCGATAGAGGTCCCTTGTTTGCATGTCGCAGGAGCAAAAATATCAGGGATTGGTTGGTACATAATAGGTTTACATCGGCTCAAGATAACTGGCTTATGACAGGTACCCCAAAAGGAAACTTCAAATGTGGCCAGTGTAATTTTTGCGATTATCATTTGGTAGGCAAGCACATTAGAGTCGGTCCCATTCAGCATGTAGTAAGGGAATTCATTTCTTGCAGATCAACCCATGTAGTGTATGTGATTTTGTGCCCCTGCGGGTTCTTTTATATTGGCAAGACAATCCGTCCACTTTTTATCAGAATAAGGGAACATTTCCATTCTGTCAAAACAGGTAAGGGGGTCCCTAGATTTCTCAATCATGTTAGAACTCACCATGATGGCAATGTGCAGACATTGCGTTTTGCAGGCTTGGAAAAAGTCACTCTATCACAGCAGGGCGGAGATTTACAACGCTTGTTGTTGCAGAGAGAAGGGAGGTGGATCTTGCGCGCAGATGCACTAGGTCCGCTTGGCCTTAATGAAAGGATTGATATGACGGTGTTTCTTTAGAAATTTAGGGGTTGATAAAATGATAGTCATCAGAGTTTTGCTTTATATTTGCTATGATAGTTTTTGTTTTTTTAACGTGCTTTTATGATTATTTTGTATTTATTTGTTCACTGTTCACATTGAATAACAGGTGATTGAATCGCCTCACTGATGGAAGTAGGGGGAGGGTCAGGAGATCTTTCTGGACTTGGATATAGATCCCCCTCACTTCCAACTCAGTGTGAGGACCCGTTGAAGTGCTGAGGCACGAAACGGCCGTTGTCCGCTTGTTTCACATCCCTCCCTGCACATTTTTTGTACTATGTCCGAATAAAGTATTGTGACTAGCATATACGGGTAAGTGCACTTCATTTTTTCTTCTTCTGTTGGACTATTATGTTGCACTTTGGAAGCTGCACCCCCTAAGGTATTTGGCTCTCTGATCAGTTTGGGTTGCTGCTTTTTTAGAATCCAACTATATAGCAGCGGTGCGGGTTTTTTTTTTCTTTGTATTGCTTTCTAAACATTGGAGCTCCCGCACATGTGACCCCATTTTGGAAACTAGACCCCCCAAGGAACTTATCTAGATGCATAGTGAGCATTTTGAACCCCCAGGTGCTTCACATAATGATAAGTAAAAATGAAAAAGTACCTTTTTTTTTTTTCACAAAAAATTTCTTTTAGCCTCAATTTTTCCATTTTCACATGGGCAACAGGATAAAATGGATCCTAAAATTTGTTGATGAATTTCTCCTGAGTACACCAATACCTCACATGTGGGGGCAGGGAAGTAGTGACGTTTTGGAATGCAGACTTTGATGGAATGGTCTGCGGGCGTCACGTTGCGTTTGCAGAGCCCTTGATGTGCCTAAACAGTAGTGGAAACTCCCCAATTCTAACTCCAACCCTAACCCCAACACACCCATAAGGCTAGGTTCACACTGCGTTAAGAGCAGCCCGTTCAACACATGCGCTAACGGGCTGCTGTTAACGCAAGTGCCGACTTGTCATATCGCTAGCGCAGATAGAGCTAACAGATGCTCTATCTGTGCTAGCATTGACGGACCCGGAAACGCTGCAGCTCGCGTCCCAGGGTCCGTCGCTCAATGACGGCACATCACTAGCGCATGCCCACAAGGGGCGTGCGCTAGCGATGCGTCCGACATAGGACTTAATGGCGGCTTTTACAGACTGCGTTACGGACGCCCATAACACAATGTGAACCCAGCATTTCCCGAACACACCCCTAAGCCCAACCCCAACACACCCTTAACACTAATCACAACCCTAACCATAAGCCTAATCACTCCCCTAACGCTGACACACCCCTAACCCAACCGTAAATGTAATCCAAACCCTAACTCTAGCCCCAACCCTAACGGGAAAATGGAAACAAATACATTTTTTTATTTTATTATTTTTCCCTAGCTAAGGCGTTGATACAGGGGGGTTTGATTTACTATTTATAGAGGGTTTTTATAGCGGGTTTCTGTGTTTGGCAGCTGTCACACGCTAAAAGAAGCTTTTTATTGCAAAGCGTCACCACATTTTGAGATATATAATTTTTCCGTATTTTGGTCCACAGAGTCATGTGAGGTCTTTTTTTTGCGGGAGGAGTTGACGTTTTTATTGGCACCATTTTCGTGCACGAGACATTTTTTGATCGCTTTTTATTCCAATTTTTGTTAGGAGGAATTAACAAAAACCAGCAATTTATTTATTTATTTTTTTTTTTTTGGGGGGGGGGGGGGGGGCGTTTATACCATTCCGCGTTTGGTAAAATTGATAAGTTTCATTCTTCGGGTTAGTATGATTACAGCGATACCTCATTTATATCATTTCTTATGTTTTGGCGCTTTTATAAAATAAAAACTTTTTTATAAAAAATTATTTTTGCATTGCTTTATTCTGAGGGCTATAACTTTTTTTTCCGCTGATGACACTGTATGGCGGCTTGTTATTGGCGGGAGAAGATGACGTTTTCAGCAGTGTCATGTTTATTTATATCCGTCTTTTTGATTGCGTGTTATTCCACTTTTTGTTCGGCGGTATGATGATAAAGCATTGTTTTTTGCCCCCTTTTTTACGGTGTTCACTGAAGGGGTTAACTAGTGGGACAGGTTTATAGGTCGGCTCGGTACGGACGCGGCGATACTAAAAATGTGTACTTTTATTGTTTTTTTTATTTGCATAAAGAAATGTATTTATTGGAACAATATTTTTTTAATTTCTTTCTTTAGGATAGAGATATATATATATATATATATATATATATATATATATATATATATATATATATTGTAGCGTGGCTGAAGGGTGTCCAATCGATGGGAGATATGTCCCTTATAGATGGCTTGCTACTGTGATGTAACCATAGCTACCTGTATGTGTTTCAGGACCTGTGGTGATGTCACAACCACATGTCTGGTCATGTGATGGGTTCTGGGTGTGGTTAGACCTATAAAAGAAAGCCTAATGCTTAACACAGGGAGATATGTGTGGAGGTGAAACCCTCCTGAGTGTGTTACGGCTTCAGGACTGAGCCGGATGAACTGGACCCTTGTTTTTCTTTGCCTGACCCAAAGGCTATTTGCTTTCTGTTGTTTTGTCATATGGTTTATGGAGCAATAAACCCAGTGAACTTTAAAGGAACCTGCCTCCTGAGTGTCAGCCGTCGCAGCTGAGTGAGTGGAACCCCTACAATTGGTGGTAGACATGCGAGCAGCGTTCCCAGCGGAGAAGTGAGTTTATTTTTTGAATGTCCTGGGTCAAGGCTGTTGCAAGCCAGCAAGCATTGCCGGAGAAAATGGAGGACTTGCTGAAACACTTGGTCCAGCAGGAGCAAAGGCAGCAAGAGACCAACAGGCTGTTGATGCAGCAGGTACAACAGAGCCAGCAGCAGATGCAGCTTCTGGCAACCGCCATCCAGGGCAAGGCGAGCGCCCCAACCCCAGGTTTGGCTGATGACACCCACGTCCGAAAGACGGTAAGACGCGCATTGCAGAAAATGACTCCCGGGGATGATGTTGAGGCCTTCCTGACGGTGTTTGAGAGGGTCGCTGAGAGGGAAAAACTTCCGCCAGAGCAGTGGGCAGAGGTACTTGCGCCATACCTGACAGGAGTACCCCAGAAGGCGTACTATGATTTGACCTTGCAGGATGCCAAAGAGTATCACAAATTGAAAGCCGAGATTCTCGCACGTTTGGGGGTGACACTGACTGTCAGGGCACAGCGAGTTCACTCCTGGGGCTATCACCGGGACAAACCACCTCGTTCCCAAATGTTTGATCTGTTGCACCTGGTCCAGAAATGGCTGCAGCCAGAGTCATCTACGCCTGCTCAAATGGTAGAACGGGTGATGATGGATCGGTTTGTCCATTCCCTCCCGAGGCCTATACAGACTTGGGTTGCCCAGGGTGATCCCCAGTATGCCGACGAGCTGATCGGACTGGTTGAGAGATACCAAGGGTTGGAAGGCTCCTTCAGGAGGCAGCCCATGCCATACTGGGGGTCCCAGAAGGAAGCTGAGCCCAAAAAAGGGGTGGCGCGTCCAAGGTCACCAAGGGCGGGGGAGGTGGTGCCCAAGGTCCCTACGGGTGATATTGTTTGTTGGAGGTGCCACAAGCCAGGACATATAGCTGCCCGATGTTCCCAGACCACTGAGCAGATGGACTGTAGCATGGGACGCCGTTGTTCATACTATGCGTATCCAGCCTGCAGTGTGAACTCTCCGCCCAACGAGGGACCTCAAGCGTGTCCCGTAAAGGTGAACGGTCGAGCAGTAACGGCACTGTTAGACTCGGGGAGCCTAGTGACCCTGGTGAGGGCCACTTTTCCTCTCCACCTGCTCCCGGGAAAGAAGGTCGGAGTGCGGTGCATACATGGTGATGCAAAGGACTACCCTGTGGCCAGTGTGAACATTGAAACGACATGTGGCACGGAGTCCCACATAGTCGGCGCCGTTCAGGACTTGTTGCACCCTATAATTATTGGCCGGGATTTCTGTTTGTTTTGGGATTTGTGGGGGAAAGGTTCTGAGCTCCCTAGCAAGAGTAGGGAACCAGTGAACCCTGGAAGGGTGGTGCCACACCCAGAGTCAGACAGGTTTCCTTTTTGTGTCCTGGCTGGAGATGAGGAGGAAGTGTCCCCTGCATCTGACATTCTGGAGTAAGAGGTATCCGGTGAAAATTTTGGGACTGCCCAACATAGGGACCCCACTCTGAGGGAAGCCTTTAATAATGTCACAGTTATTGACGGGGTGGTACAGGAGCCGGGGGCAGACACAAGATTTCCCCATTTTCTAATGAGCAGGGAGTTGTTGTACCGGGTCACGAAAATAAGGGAGGAGTTGGTAGAGCAGTTGGTAGTGCCGGGTCCATATAGACGGAAGGTGTTGGACATGGCCCATTCACACATCTTGGGTGGACACCTAGGGGTGGAAAAAACGCAGGAACGGGTTGTGCAGAGGTTCTATTGGCCTGGGTGCCACCGGGAAATAGTGAACTATTGCAGGTCCTGCCCTACATGTCAGCTAACTGCTCCCACTCCTCATTTCCGAAACCCCCTTGTGTCACTGCCCATTATTGAGGTGCCATTCGAGAGAATTGCCATGGACTTGGTCGGTCCCTTAGTTAAATCAGCCCGGGGCCATCAGTATATATTAGTCATCCTGGACTATGCCACACGCTATCCTGAGGCAATTCCCTTGAGAAATTCTTCTTCAAAGAGTATAGCTCGCGAGTTGGTCCATGTCTTTTCCCGGACAGGTCTGCCGAAGGAGATCCTGACTGACCAGGGGACACCTTTCATGAGCAAGGTGATGAGGGAACTATGCAAAGCCCTGAAAACCTCCCAGTTGAGGACCTCGGTGTACCATCCCCAGTCAGATGGCCTTGTTGAGAGATTTAACAAGACACTGAAGAGCATTCTGAGAAAAGCTATAGAGAAAGACGGTAGAGACTGGGATTGTCTCTTACCCTATTTGATGTTTTCCATTCGTGAAGTTCCACAGGCCTCCACAGGTTTCTCACCGTTTGAGCTTCTGTATGGCCGACATCCACGAGGACTCCTGGATATAGCCAAGGAAACCTGGGAAGCCGAAGTCACGCCCCACAGAAGCGTCATTGAGCATGTGGCCCTGATGCAGCAGAGGATTGCAAAGGTGATGCCTATCGTGAAAGAACACCTTCTCCAAGCACAAGAAGCTCAGGCCAGGGTCTACAACCGGTCTGCAAGAGTGAGGCAATTCAATCCGGGAGACCGAGTTCTTGTGTTAGTTCCGACAGTGGAAAGCAAGTTCTTGGCCAAATGGCAAGGGCCATATGAGGTTGTCGAGAAACTTGGTGAAGTAAACTATAAAATTCACCAACCAGGAAGACGGAAACCATTCCAAGTATACCATGTCAACCTTATCAAGCCGTGGCAAGATAGAGAGCCGACAGTAACTCCATCGTTGTTAAGCAACCCAGAAGATGAGGTTGGAGCGGTTACTATAGCGGAGACGCTATCGGAGTCCCAGAAACAGCAATGCCGGGAGTTACTCCAGAAAAACAGGGACCTGTTTTCCGAGTTGCCTGGGTACACGAAGGTCATAGAGCATGAGGTCCTGACAGAGCCCCATGTGCGCGTGAACGTGAAGCCCTATAGAATTCCTGAGGCCCGTCGAGAAATAGTCTCCAAGGAAGTGGAGCGTATGTTGAAGCTTGGAGTCATTGAGGAATCCAAGAGCGGTTGGTCGAGCCCAATTGTCCTGGTCCCAAAACCTGATGGGGAGTGGAGATTTTGCAACGACTATAGGAAGTTGAATGAGGTCTCTTAAGTTCGACGCATATCCCATGCCCCGCGTTGATGAGCTCATCGAAAGGCTTGGGCCCGCCAGGTACATCACCACCTTGGATTTGACGAAGGGGTATTGGCAGATCCCCATGGCACAGGAAGCCAAGGAGAAGACGGCGTTTTCTACACCAGATGGGTGCTTCCAGTATGTCCGGATGCCATTTGGCCTACAGGGAGCTCCGGCCACCTTCCAAAGGGCTATGGATAGAGTCCTTGCACCCCACAAGGCATACGCTGCTGCGTACCTAGATGATATCGTCATCTTTAGCCCGGACTGGGAGAGTCATCTGGAGAAAGTCCAAGCGGTGTTTGATGCTATAAGAGAGGCCGGATTTACAATAAACCCGAAGAAGTGTGCATTGGGTAAAGAAGAAGCTAAGTACCTTGGATACATAGTGGGTCATGGAGAAATAAAACCCCAAATCAGTAAAGTGGAGGCAATTCAAACATGGCCAAAACCAGTTTCCAAGAAGCAAGTTAAAGCCTTCCTGGGAATCGTGGGATATTACAGGAGGTTCATCCCAAACTTCGCCACAATGGCGGCGCCTCTGACTGACCTGCTAAAAGGGACAAAATCAGTAATGGTTAAGTGGTCCGAAGAAACAGATTCAGCCTTCCAAGAAATGAAAGAGGCTTTATGTAGGCAACCCGTTCTGATGGCCCCAAACTTCAAGAAAGAGTTTATTCTTCAAACAGATGCCTCAGATGTTGGGGTGGGAGCAGTCCTTTCCCAAGAACTACATGGAGAGGAGCATCCTGTTTTCTATCTGAGTAGGAAGCTGTCCTCGTCTGAAAAGAACTACTCAGTCGTTGAAAAGGAGTGCTTGGCCATAAAATGGGCAGTCGACACATTACGATACTATTTGCTGGGACGTAAATTTAGACTGATATCCGACCATGCCCCACTTAGGTGGATGAGGGAAACGAAGGGTAGAAATGCTAGGGTCACCCGTTGGTTCTTAGCCCTGCAGGACTTCTGTTTCCATGTGGAACATAGGGCCGGAAAGCTGCACGGTAATGCTGATGCCCTGTCAAGAATCCCTTGTCTAGTGGGAGAAAGTGCCAAGCCCCACGGCTTTAGGCAGAGGGGGGAGGTATGTAGCGTGGCTAAAGGGTGTCTAATTGATGGGGGATATGTCCCTTATAGATGGCTTGCTACTGTGATGTAACCATAGCTACCTGTATGTGTTTCAGGACCTGTGGTGATGTCACAACCACATGTCTGGTCATGTGATGGGTTCTGGGTGTGGTTAGACCTATAAAAGAAAGCCTAATGCTTAACACAGGGAGATATGTGTGGAGGTGAAACCCTCCTGAGTGTGTTACGGCTTCAGGACTGAGCCGGATGAACTGGACCCTTGTTTTTCTTTGCCTGACCCAAAGGCTATTTGCTTTCTGTTGTTTTGTCATATGGTTTATGGAGCAATAAACCCAGTGAACTTTAAAGGAACCTGCCTCCTGAGTGTCAGCCGTCGCAGCTGAGTGAGTGGAACCCCTACAAAATATATATATATATATATATATATATATAATATTTTTTTTTTTTTTTTTACACAGTGTATTTTTTTTTTTTACTTTGTCCCAGGGTGGGACATCACTATATATTATCAGATCGCTGATCTGACACTTTGTTGATAGCAGTGTTCCGGGGGTTAATGTGTCGGGAGCGGTCCGTGACCGCACCTGGCACATTGTGACAGATGTCAGCTGTGATAATCAGCTGATACCCGGCCGCGCTCCCCCCATGAGCGCAGCTGATCGCATATGACGTACTATCCCGTTGGTGGTCATTTGGGCCCTGGCCACCTCACCAGGATAGTACGTCAGATGTCAGAAAGGGGTTAAGATAATTCACCTTTAGCCCAATTGAAGCCATAGCATAGAAAGCCAATTACGAATCTAGACTGCTTCTGTGGGTTTATATGGGGGAGAACAGCAATTGCTGGACGGCTGAATACACTCCTCCTAGGTCATGCAGTTTAGGGGCACAGCAGACCCCTGTCCCACTGATCTGTAGAATTTCCAATGATTGGACCCCCAGCCATGTAACATTACTTATCCAGTGGACAGATAATACACATTTACCACTGGTTCACCCTTTACCCTCATCCCCTAGTTGAACACTGCTTTGTGACTCCAGTTTTCCAGCTATTCCCTCCTGCATTCACTAGAACACAACTACCTTCACATTCTCAAGCCAACATTTACACTACACAATATGTGCTATTGGTCTGAGATCTGTTTACACTGGTGGTTTCTATTGCCCCCAGTACAACTATGCCGAATAAATATTAAACAGAAACCAGAATTTTTTTTTTTTTTAACTTGGATTGTTTCCGATAGCCAACAGTTTATGCCCCTAAAAGATGCCACCTACACACTGGAATACACAAGAGGCTGATTCAAGGCACTGGCTTTTATTAAGACACTGTAAAACCAATTAAAATTGCTTGTCTTCATCTATAACATCCAATGTATATGTAAGCTTCAGATACTGTATCCTTGTCTTTGGGAAAAATTCCCCAATTCATTAAAATATGTGTATACAAAACCCAAGAATCATCAAGTGAATAAAGAAAAAAAATACATACTGATGGATACGGGTAAGTTTTCATTTCCATCTTCATCGTCTGAAATGTCAGATCTTCCACTGAGAGCTTCAGATACATCAATATTTTTTGTCTGTGTTTTTGCCAAGGTCTCGGTTTCATCTTTGTCCTAACAAGCAAAGACATTTAAATGGAGTGACAACTTCAGTGCCAGGTAGTGCAGGACGAGCCGACGTGGTGAGCGGATGTCACTGGTGGGAGCGGACAGTCTCCTCTCGGATAACATAAGGTGTATGTGCTTTCTAGAACACATGTGCCTCCTACTGACACACAACATGAACTGGAGCCTGTGTGTGTGGTGTATACTGTAGATGAGGAGCGAATCCTTTTGTATCACTTAGTGTCAGCCTCCTAGAGGCAGCAGCAGACACCCACGGTCTGTGTCCCCACTGAGGCCAAGGAGAAACCCCCGCTACGCAGCTGTAGATTGTGCGGTATTCTCCGTCCCGGGGTCCTGTGCTTAGTCTCTTCCTGCTCTCATGTTGTATGGTTGTTTACAGTGCTGACGTCACAAGCAGCCAATAATGGAGCCACGTTGCTTTTAGGGGGTCGTGACGTCAACACCAGCAGAGCCAGGGATTGGCTGCAACACGATTATTGTGGTGTCAGCGCTGCAGCCAATAACGGACACCAGGAGCAGCAGCGGAGATTCATTCTTGGACCCAAGTAGAGTAGAAAAAGAAAAAAGTTGTTTTTTTTCTATGCAAACTGCAGCCAGGAAATAGGGGTTTTCCAAAACTGGAAAACCCCTTCAAGCACAGAGATTACTAAAATGAAGGCCCCTCCATGTAAAATGTATGAGCTGTAATAGCCCAAGCAGGGAACCCTTCTCTGATACATATATAATCCCCATTTAGACACACTGATGGCTGACATCAGGCCATCCTCTGAATGCTCGCTGGTACCTTACAATGCTCCTTCATATTTCTGGCACGCTTCTATTTTCTTATTTAATAAATGAACACTTTATAAAAAATAACCATTTCCAGAAAGCCTAAAAATCAGAGCATGAAAATACATACTGGGACTGTTAAATGGAACCTGTCAGCAGGATTGTGCACAGTAACCTACAGACAATGTCAGGTTGGCGCCGTTATACTGATTACAATGATACCTTGGTTGATGAAATCCGTCTTGTGGTTGTTGTGTAATCTTTATTTTCAGTTTGTATTTCAAAGGAATCTTTCATTGCAAAAGTTGTATATGAGATAAGGCCACCGACATTAGAGCTTATCTACAGCATTCTGTAATGCTGTGGATAAGCCCCCGATGTATCCTGAAAGATGAGAAAAACAGGTTATATTATACTCACCCAGGAGCAGTCCTGCTGCGGCCTGGGTCCGATGGGAGTCGCGGTCCGGCGCCTCCCATCTTCTTACAATGACGTCCTCTTCTTGTCTTCCTGCAGCGGTTTCGGCGCAGGCGTACTTTGTCTGCCCTGTTGAGGGCAGAGCAAAGTACTGCAGTGCGCAGGGCCTCTCTGACCTTTCCCTGCGCACTGCAGTACTTTGCTCTGCCCTGCCCTCAACAGGGCAGACAAAGTACACCTGCGCCGGAGCCGCTGCAGGAAGACAAGAAGAGGACATCATCGTATGAAGCTAGGAGGCGCTGGATCCGGACCGCGACGCCGATCGGACCCGGACTGCAGCGGGACCATCCCTGGGTGAGTATAATTTAACTTGTTTTTCTTACCTTTCAGGATACATCGGGGGCTTATCTACAGCATTACAGAATGCTGTAGATAATCCTCCGATGCCGGTGGCCTTATCTCATATACGATTTTTGGGCTGACAGATTCTCTTTAATGATATGCTCGTGCTCCAGGGCGTCCTGTGGGGGGTCTGGTGCTTTGATTAGGTATTCATCAGGATGGCTTTTGACAGGTTACTGATATATGTGGAAAAAAAAAAATCACCTGCAGCACACAGGCGCCTGTGCTGCAGCCTGTTCGCATGTGTAATGTGCAGCTAATTATTTTTTTTTTTTATGGTATACATTAATTCATAAAAAAATAAATCAGTCTGAATATGGACCTGGCTGCGCCTGTGCAGTAGCAACTATCGGCGATCCGATAGCTGCTACTGTGCAAGTGCCGTCATCAAAGCACGACATGAAGACCCCCCTCACAGGCCGCCCCAGAGCACGAGCATATCATTAACTCTAAACTGAAAATAGAGCGTAATTAACAACCACAAGACGGATTTCATCAACCAAAGTATCATTATAATCAGTATAACTGTGCTGACCTGACAGTGTCTGTAGATTACTGTGCACAATAATTGTTTGTACAGATGAATGAGGCACTTTCAGGTATCTTGAAATTGTACCCAAGAATGAGCCAGACTTGTGCAAGTCCACAATTCTCTTCCTGATATCTTGGCTGATGTCTTGAGACTTTCCCATGATGCTACACAAAGAAGCAGTGTGTTTCAGGTGTGCACTAAAATACATCCACAGGTATGTCACTCAGATATTGCCAAAAACCCTATCAGAAGCTTCCAAATACATGACATCATATGGGCAGTCCAGAATTGTTTAAAGGCATTATAGTAATCTTCGTGTATGTAAACTTTTGACTTTGCAGTGTCAAGGTGAAAATATATGTCTTTATACTCTTTTGTACTTTATGTATTCTTATGCTGTGAAACAATAAGTTTTTCCCTTCATACTTGCCAATGCAAATTTAACTGTATTTAAGATGGCTGCCAGTATTCACCTTTGCCTTAGTTTTTGTACTTGCCAAGAATCTACTTTCGTTTCTGAAGCTAAAGTATCATTTCTCTGGAAATCGAAACTTAACAAGATGTGGACAAAGGAAGATTCATCAGATGATGTCAGGCCAACCAGAGGGACTGAATACTAGATACATTGCTTAAACCCCGCCTAACCCTGCCCTCTGCACACCTTCCCCCAATGGACCATATAATGTTGTGTATATGAAATAAACAGTTCAGTTGCTGTGAGGTTACCACTACGTGTGGAAGCATAAGCAGACACTGAGTTTGAACCAGCATTGTGTCTGACTCATTCTTCACTCCGGTACCACTGCTTTTAATCTGATTTGGAATGACTGGTGGATGAAGGGCATTGTCGTGACGACCCCGACAGCAGTACCGTATATACTTGAGTATAAGCCGAGATTTTCAGCCCCCAAAAATAAAATGAGCTGAAAGTCCCCTCTTGGCTTATACTTGAATCATGGTCGGCGGGGGGGGGGGGGGGTTTCGGCGGGTGAGGGGGAGCGATGACGGTCGCATACTCACCTGCTCCTGACGCGGTCCCTGTGTGTCCCATGGTCTCCAGCGCCTTCTTCCTCTGTTCAGCGGTCACGTGGTACCGCTCATTAAAGTAATGAATATGGACTTCACTCCTATAGGGGTGGAGCCGCATATTCATTACTGTAATGAGCGGTACCATGTGACCGCTCACTACACGAAGAAGCTGCCGCGCCTGGAGACCATCTGTCTGGGAGAAGCCGGGAGCAGGTGAGTATTTCATATTCACCTGTTCCTCGTTCGCGTCGGCGCAGCTCCGTCTTCCACATCCTCTGCAGTAACTGTTCAGGTCAGAGGGCGCAATGACGTATTAGTGTACACGCCGCCCTCTGCCTGAACAGTCAGTGCGGAGAGACGGGACACTGAGCAGCAGCGGCGAGAGGTGAGTATGTAATTTTTTTTATTGCAGCATTATATGTGGCACATTGTTATATGGAGCATCTAAGGGGCCATACTGAACTGTATGGGGCATATTTGTATATGGAGCATCTATGGGGCCATAATGAAGTGCATGGAGCATTATATGGGGCATATTTGCATATGGAGCATCTTATGGGGCCATAATGAACTGTATGGAGCAATATATGGGGCTCCTGATTCAATATGGATATTCAAAAACACGTAACCTACTGATGTCTCAATTAATTTTACTTTTATTGGTATATATTTTTATTTTTTAAATTTACCAGTAGCTGCTACATTTCCCACCCTAGGCTTATACTCAAGTCATTAAATTTTCCCAGTTTTTTTGTGGCAAAATTTGGGGGGTCGGCTTATACTTGGGTCGGATTATACTCTAGTATATACGGTAAGTAATAAAAATGCCTTAAAACATTCTCTCTCTCTCATATTATTCTGGCACTTGGCAAATATTATTATATAATTATTAATCCTAATTGACCTAAAATGGGAAAGGTTTATTCTGATTTCATGTCCGATACTGAGAAAAACATGCATGTGTGTCTGTTTATATAGTGTATGTAAACTTCTAGTTTCAACTGTGTATGTAATACATCAACCACAGAAATACGTGTACAGACAGACAGATCTAGATGTTAATAACTCATACACATACCTTATCTTCATCATCAATCTCCCCGGTTTCTGGACTTTCTTCACCCACAAACATTTTCTTAGCCTAGGAGAGAATATACAGATGAAATGGTGTACTGGTCCCTCATGTGGTTAGGTGGGTAAATTATCATGCTGCTTTCCAATTTATGTGAATGCTCTTCCATCATTTCCACTTCTTCAGTATATGGCCCATTAACCCCTTCATGACCAGACTTTGTCTTTGTAATTTTATTTTTTCCAAGAGCTTTTTTATATTCTTCTTCTATTGACACTACCATACAAGAATTTGTTTGTTTTTTTGCATGGAAAACTTAAAGTTTCCATTAATATTATTTGGGGTAGGTATGACGATTTAATCACTTATGGCATTTTTTGAGGTGCTGAGGTGCAAAAAAAAAAAATGCAATTCCAGAGTTTAGTTTTTTTTTCTCTTTATAGTATTTACTGATGGGCTTAATTATATTTATATTATGATAGATGGGACATTTACAGATGCAGTTATACTAAATATTTTTTACTGAGAAGGAACTGGAGGGAGGTGATGCAATTTTTTTTTTCATACTTTTAAAAGCTTTTTCTTTTATCTTATACTTTATTATTTTTTAGACCCCCTAGAGAACTTTAAACGGCAATCTTGCTTATAGTATTTTGTCAGATTTTGATTTACTTTGCAAAATCCATTTTTTTTTTTACTGTTTAATGGGTAGTCGAAGCTTGACATTTTTTTCTTTACAAGAAAAAAAGGATTGCACATAGATAACAAAACACATGAGAGGGAAAAAAGAAAGTACCAATAGCACACTGATAACAAATGGTTCAATTTACTCATAAGCAAAAAAAAAAACAGGATTTTTGGTTGCTTACCGTAAAATCTGTTTCTCGGAGCCTTCATTGGGGGACACAGGAACCATGGGTGTATGCTGCTGCCACTAGGAGGCTGACACTATGCAAATAAAAAAGTCAGCTCCTCCCCTGCAGTGTACACCCTACCGACAGGAAGTAGGATATTCAGTTAGTGAGAAAGCAGTAGGAGAAGCAACGTGTAAAAGAGAAAGAATAATAATATAATAATAATAAACTTTATCTATATAGCGCCAACAAACTCCACGGCGCTTCACAGATCAACAGTTTCAAACACTCAAAGAGTGTTCAAAGAACTCAAACGTATACAGTAAACAGAGCTGTTCAACTTGGGAGGGTGCTGTGTCCCCCAATGAAGGCTCCGAGAAACAGATTTTACGGTAAGCAACCAAAAATCCTGTTTTCTCTATCGCCTTTCATTGGGGGACATAGGAACCATGGGACGTCCCAAAGCAGTCCCTGGGGTGGGAACAGCAGAAAAACTCCATTCAGGTCGGAGGAATCACCACTGCCGCCTGCAAGATCCTTCTGCCTAGGCTGGCAACTGCCGAAGCGTAACATAGTAACATAGTTAGTAAGGCCGAAAAAAGACATTTGTCCATCCAGTTCAGCCTATATTCCATCATAATAAATACCCAGATCTACGTCCTTCTACAGAACCTAATAATTGTATGATACAATATTGTTCTGCTCCAGGAAGACATCCAGGCCTCTCTTGAACCCCTCGACTGAGTTCGCCATCACCACCTCCTCAGGCAAGCAATTCCAGATTCTCACTGCCCTAACAGTAAAGAATCCTCTTCTATGTTGGTGGAAAAACCTTCTCTCCTCCAGACGCAAAGAATGCCCCCTTGTGCCCGTCACCTTCCTTGGTATAAACAGATCCTCAGCGAGATATTTGTATTGTCCCCTTATATACTTATACATGGTTATTAGATCGCCCCTCAGTCGTCTTTTTTCTAGACTAAATAATCCTAATTTCGCTAATCTATCTGGGTATTGTAGTTCTCCCATCCCCTTTATTAATTTTGTTGCCCTCCTTTGTACTCTCTCTAGTTCCATTATATCCTTCCTGAGCACCGGTGCCCAAAACTGGACACAGTACTCCATGTGCGGTCTAACTAGGGATTTGTACAGAGGCAGTATAATGCTCTCATCATGTGTATCCAGACCTCTTTTAATGCACCCCATGATCCTGTTTGCCTTGGCAGCTGCTGCCTGGCACTGGCTGCTCCAGGTAAGTTTATCATTAACTAGGATCCCCAAGTCCTTCTCCCTGTCAGATTTACCCAGTGGTTTCCCGTTCAGTGTGTAATGGTGATATTGATTCCCTCTTCCCATGTGTATAACCTTACATTTATCATTGTTAAACCTCATCTGCCACCTTTCAGCCCAAGTTTCCAACTTATCCAGATCCATCTGTAGCAGAATACTATCTTCTCTTGTATTAACTGCTTTACATAGTTTTGTATCATCTGCAAATATCGATATTTTACTGTGTAAACCTTCTACCAGATCATTAATGAATATGTTGAAGAGAACAGGTCCCAATACTGACCCCTGCGGTACCCCACTGGTCACAGCGACCCAGTTAGAGACTATACCATTTATAACCACCCTCTGCTTTCTATCACTAAGCCAGTTACTAACCCATTTACACACATTTTCCCCCAGACCAAGCATTCTCATTTTGTGTACCAACCTCTTGTGCGGCACGGTATCAAACGCTTTGGAAAAATCGAGATATACCACGTCCAATGACTCACCGTGGTCCAGTCTATAGCTTACCTCTTCATAAAAACTGATTAGATTGGTTTGACAGGAGCGATTTCTCATAAACCCATGCTGATATGGAGTTAAACAGTTATTCTCATTGAGATAATCCAGAATAACATCCCTCAGAAACCCTTCAAATATTTTACCAACAATAGAGGTTAGACTTACTGGCCTATAATTTCCAGGTTCACTTTTAGAGCCCTTTTTGAATATTGGCACCACATTTGCTATGCGCCAATCCTGCGGAACAGACCCTGTCTCTATAGAGTCCCTAAAAATAGCGTAGGTATGGAGCTTATAACCCCTTGGCAAAGGAGTGACCGGAACACTAGGTTTCCACCTAGCAAAGATGTAGGGCGGATGCCCCATGGTGTACCGCCCAGGAGGCGCCCACTGCCCGGAGCAGAGTGAGGAGTCACTCTGTTCTTGATCCGGTGAGCCTCCAGAATGGCAGGTCTGATCCAGAGAACAATCGTAATCTTGGAAGCCGGCAGGCCTCTTGGCGTACCGTCTGGAATGACAAAGGACAGACCTTCTTCCTAAAGAAGGCGGCCCTACACAAATAGATCCTCACCGCCCTGACCAGGTCTAGCCTGTTCAGAGAATGCCCCAGAAAATCGATCGGAGCAGGACAAAGGTGGGAAGGACGATCTTATTCAAGTAAAAGGAGGACACCACCCTGGGAAGAAAAGGCGACGAAGGCCGTAAAACTACCCTATCCTGGTGAAAAACCAAGAAAGGGGCGATAGGAGAGAGCCACCAACTCCGAGATGCGTGGAGATGGCCACCAGCAAAGCCACCTTGCAGGACAGAGCAGACAGTGAGGCTCAAGGAGAGGCTCAAGGGAGAAAGTCCACCGAGCCTCCAGAACAAGACTGAGGTCCCAGGGATCCACGGAAGTGTGGTACGAGGGAGCCGCATGCGCTACTGAAGAAAGGTCCTGATCTGAGAACGGGACGGATATAAATCTTCGTACCGTGATAGCCAGTAGCAAAGGACCTCTGAAAAGGGACTTCAGAAAAAGGATGGAAAGGGTTGCTATCTGACCCTTCAGAAAACTAAGGGCAAGGCCAGCATCAAGTCCCACCTAGAGAGAACGGCCAAAAAGGAAGGTTTCAACAGCAAAGCTGTTAACCTGAGACACCAAGAATTCTGAGGCAGATGGGTCCCTAGTACAGAAGATCTGACCTGACTGGGGCCTCCAGTGAGAGTCCGCGAGGAGAAACGATCTCAGCGAACCAGACCTTCTGGGCCAATCTGGTGCGGTCAGAATGACCGGCACCCCCTCCGCATAGATCTTCAACAGTCTGGGAAGAAAGGGGAGGGAGGAACAGAAAGGTAAGTACAAATGGCGACCCAGGAATGGTCAAGGTATCGGTATCCACCACAAGAGGATTGCGGAGTTGGAAACAAAACGGTGGACTCTTCCTAAGCAGTCGGGCCGCCAGGAGATCGGTGTCTGGAATTCCTCATCCAAGGAAAATTTGAAGGAAGACCTCCTGAGTCGGGACCCCTGTCCTGCCGCAAGGCCCTCACGGCAGAGAAAACACTGCGGCCTAGTTGTCCACGCCGGGGATATACACTGTGGATAGTGCTGAAACCGTCGCCTCTGCCCAGAGGATCCTGGATACCTCCGCCATAGCCAGGAGACTGATTCCCTCCCTGGCGATTGACATAAGCCACAGCCGAGGCATTGGACGCCTGGATTCTGACTGGCAGACGTCTGAGAAGCCTTTCCCAGTGACTCAGGGATAGAAGAAAGGCCCCTCTCTCAATGGTGTCGATCGGCGGAGAGGACCCTTGCTCCGACCAACGCCCCCTTCAATGACGGATGGCGAGAAAACGCACCCCAGCCGGGAAGGCTGGTGACCGTCGTCACCACCTGCCTTGGGGAGGACCGGACATGAGGAATGAGAGGGGATGACAGCCACCAGTTGAGAGGCTATTAGAATCTGATGGAAAGTCGGATTGGAGGGTCCAGAGACAGCACAGACGTGTCCCACTGAGGAAGGATGGCCTGCTGAAGTGGTCCCAAGTGGAACCGCGCAAAAGAGAACGCTTACGGAGCTGTCACCATGCCTCACAGGACCGTCGTAGCTGAACGGAAGGAAGGCAGCCGAGGGCCCTGCAGAGAGCGAACTCTGTATGGAGAATTGCCCGCTTCTCAAGAAGAAAAACCCCTAGCGATGTCGAACAACATGCCTAAGAGGACGAGACGCTGACTCGGAACAAGACAAGACTTTGTTCTGTTGGCCAGCCACCAGAAACAGGACAGGGAGTCTAGGACGATGGTCAGACCCTCGGGGCCTGAGAGAGGGGCAGAGGCTTGATGAGGATTACTTCAAGGTATGGAATGAGCACTAAGGCCCCTGATCATCAAGGAAAATCAGGACATGGAGCAAGGCCTCTTGGATATCCGTGTAGCACAGGAAATCCTGTGGGTCCATGGAAGCCAGGACTGAACAGAGAAACTTCATCCTGAAATGCCGCATGCGGAACCTTCTGTTCACCAAGTTCAGAGACAGAAAGGGTCGAACTGCGCCGCTCTTCTTCGGCACTACAAGCAGGTTTGGATAGAAACCTGGGAAGCGTACCTGCTGTGGGACGGAAACAATAACCTCCGAACAAAGAAGGAAGGTAATGGACGCAAAGAAACCCAAGATCAGAGGAGGATTTTTAGAGGGCGGGATTCAAAGAAGCGATTCCGGGCCGCTAAGCGAACCCTATCTTGTATCCAGAGGATACCACCTCCCTGATCTAGGCGTCCTCCACCGAAGCTAGCCAAACATCCCTGAAAAAGGCAGGGGATGCCCGCCCAAACTGGAAGAAACGCTGGGCCGTTAGCACGAGTTATTATGCCGGAGAAGATCTGCCAGGTCTAGGCCTGGTGGACCAACCATGGGAGTTGCGGGCACACCGGGAAGGGATAGGCTTAAAGGAAAGCCTTTTCTCTAGCCAGACGAGATCGCAGTCTGTGTTAGCTAGAGGAATCTTCCGACGCTGCAAAACAGCGAAGGGACAAAGGGAACTCGTGCCTCCCGTGGCATCATTAATAATTTGTTCCCTCATGTAGCCAAAGAAACAGGCCCCCCGGAAGGGCTGTGTGTAGAGCCGAATATTCCGTCGGATGGCCACCATAATGCTGGATGCGTGAGCTGCACAAGCTGCGCATCTAGGGAGGCAGATACCAAATATTTCCCTGCATAGGAAATCCGGTCCGTCAGGTCGGCTAGCTCCCCCGGAGGAGCTTCAGGCGGGGTGCTCTTACAAGGCTGTTTGGTCCATCTATCCATGGTCCCTGAGACCCAGGTAGAGGCAATGGCCGAGGCACAAAGTAGAAGCAGCCGTTACAAAAGGCTGATTTTTTCAGCGGTTCTATAAAAGTATCCTTGGAACCCGTGCCAAGCTGATAGACAGTCTGGGAACTGACGAGTCCAGAATTGCCCGCTTCCTGCCGAGGAATCAGTCCAGTTAGCGATGAGCTCAGGAGAGAAGGGATATAGGATGCCGAGACGCTTCCCTGTCTGCAAGCATCTGGTATGGCTCGCATTTCTCCTGGCAAGTACCACCACCTGTTCAGCGTGTGTGGGGCAAAGGTCCTGGAAAGTGGTTTGACCGTCTAAACGAAAACCGCCTATTTTGCGGGTTCCGTAGAGGTATCCATGATGCTTAGGGTCTGGTTGATCGCATCAATAAGGCTATCCAAGTCTGAAACTTCCTCTGCAAACATGACCGAGGAAGCCCGTCTCTCTCTCGATAGAGAGGAGGATCAGGAAGAGGGATCTCACCGGTCCAGACCGGAGGGCAAGATGGAGCGGGAAAGACAGGTGTCAGACGTCCATGGGGTTGATGGTGGACGTCATGGTCTCCTCCGACAGGCTCTGGAGGGCGAGTGGGTGGGGAATGGAGCTGGGACCGAACCTCTAAGCACGCTTGTGTGCTAGGATCATGGTCCTGCCGTCGGATCTATAAAGATACGGGGTGGCAGTACACGCCGTACTCATAGTCCATAATGTGGGATTGCAGGTGTGACTGTTCACCCTGTATCCCCCTGTTCTGTATCTCTTGTAGGCTGGACGGAGAATCCTGTGACCCACTAGCGATTGCGGACAGGCACGGATACCAAGGTCGTGACATCCTGGTGAGGTCCGCCCCAGACTGAGACAGAAGGAAAACCCACCCAGGGATAGGGGTCTCGGCCTCACCCGGGTTAGGGACTCCTGGACAGGGAGTTGCTGCAGCTGACAAGAGGAAGCAGGAGGACGGGAACGCTCTCCTTATAGGGTTAGGCCTGGGAGCAGACCCACTAAATGATGTCCGAAGGTTAGGGAAACAGGATAGGGGAGTAATAGGCTGCATAGCAGAGCTACTCACAGTAATAGTAGGGTCCTGCAGACTGCTCCTGGCTGTAGCTGCGACCGGCATCATGGCACAGATCCAGGGCACCAGCGATGAGATGGCAACCTAAGGAGGATGCAGGGGACCCCGCCGGAGGAAACGTGTGCTGGGGAAAGAAAGGGCCTGGCTGCAGTCTGGAAGAACCGCAGAAGGAGACCGCTGAAAAGGGCGCTGGAACGTGCGCCCTGCTGCGATGTGGCGCTAAGCAGCGGTGTAGCAATCATGGGCCCAGGAGCACCAAGATGGCGCCGGTGGGCGGGGAGAAAAGAGATTGTCGGGCAGGAGAAAGCCCGCCCGAAGAAACCGGAAGTGGAGGAGCGCGGTACCGGGACCTAAATTAGAGGCCGGCGCGCCGGTAGAAGAGGCCACGGCCCCGGAACAGTGCGCCGCAGAGCAGTGCGGCAGCCTGCCAGGGCCGCCCGAGGGAACGAAGAGTAGGGTCACGGCGTTGGAAGTAGGCCCCGGCCGGAACCGGGGCCTAAATTAGAGGCCGGCGCCGCCGGATAAGAGAGCCGCGGCGCCGAAGCAGAACGCCGCAGGGAAAGAGCAGCGCGGCAGTCTGCCAAGGCCGCCGCGCAGGGACAGAAAAGCAATGTTGCCGACGAACAGTGCGGCCCAGGGGGAAGCGGTGCGGCAGACTGTCAGAGTGTCGCGCTGATGGCGGCAGAAGAAGAGACAGAACCAGCGTACCTAGCCTGCCATCACCGCAGCTCAAAAGGGAGCGCTGCTGCCTGACCCGCTGCGATGCTATTCTGGGATTCCTAACATAAAAGTAAAAATCGTGCCTCAGGGACCTCTGCTCCCCCACACTGCGAGTGATCTGGGAAAAGGGAGCATGAAAAATACTCACCTAAACATCCCACGCCGTTACTAACCTGAGGGGGATGAGACGTCCATGGAGCTGGTGATGGACGTCCTCGTCACCTCCAACCGACAGGCTCTGGTGGGCGAGTGGGTGGGGGACGGAGCCAGGACCGGACTTCTGAGCACGCTTGTGTGCTAGGATCTTGGTCCTGGAGAGGGATCTATGAGGATACGGGGTGGCAGTACACGCCGTACTCATAGTCCGCTTTGTGGGACTACAGGTGTGACTAATCACCCTGTATCCCCTCCGGAAAAACCTGAAAAGGAACGACGCACATTGAGGTAGATAAGGGTCTAATGAAAGACCCGTGTCCACCTCCTACTGACACTAAGCTAAACTGAATATCCTACTTCCTGTCGGTAGGGTGTACACTGCAGGGGAGGAGCTGACTTTTATTTGCATAGTGTCAGCCTCCTAGTGGCAGCAGCATACACCCATGGTTCCTGTGTCCCCCAATGAAAGGCGATAGAGAAAAAACTTGAGCAAGAGAGAATATATCAAAAGGCTGCTGTAGTTTCACATTTAAACTGCAGCCAAAGGCTTTGGTCAGAAAAGCAAAAACTAAACCAAAAATTTAGGATTTCGGACCCCATTATAAGGGATCGTTCACATGAATGTATTAAACACTTTTGTTGCTTTCTTCATGTAAAAGTAATAGTATACTAACAGCACAAAGAGCAATCCAAGTCAATGGTCTGGTTCAGAGGAACATGTCACAGTCTGATGGTCTGCGTGCAAAAAAAAAAAAAGGCATCTCCTATATAATTGTCTAAGGGTCACTTCCGTCTTTCTGTTTGTCCTTCTGTCACGGATGTTAATTCGCTGATTGGTCTCGCCAGCTGCCTGTCATGGCTGCCGCAACCAATCAGCGACGGGCACAGTCCGGAAGAAAATGGCCGCTCCTTACTCCCCGCAGTGAGTGTTTGTCGCCCGCATACTCCCCTCCGGTCACCGCTAATGCTACGTTCACATTTGCGTTGTTGGGCGCAGCGTCGTCGACGCAACCCACAACTCATATACACAACGCAGAGTTATTGGACGCATGCGTTGTCATAAAAAAGTAAAGTACGGGAAATTTGTCGCAGGGAAAACGCTACAAGTAGCGTTGTCCGCGCCCCGTCTTGCGCGTCAAAATGACGCATGCGTCGTAAAACGCATACCGGTGCATGTCCATGCGCCCTCCATGTTAAAGATAGGGGCGCACGACGCATGCGTCCAACAACGCAAATGTGAACGTTGTCTAACAGGGTTAATGCCGGCGGTAATGGACCGCGTTATGCCGCGGATAACGCACTGTTACCGCCGCTATTAACCCTGTGTGTCCCCAACTTTTTACTATTGACGCTGCCTATGCGGCATCAATAGTAAAAAATGTAATGTTAAAAATAATAATAAAAAAACCTGCTATACTCACCCTCCGTAGTCGCTCGCGCCGGCAGCCATCTTCCGTTGCAGGTTCCGGTGGCAAAGATGGTATGGGAGAAGGACCTTCTATGACGTCACGGTCATGAGACCGCGACGTCATCAGAGGCCCTGCGTAACTGGCCAGTATACTACGTGGCTGGGCAATATACTACGTGGCTGGGCAATATACTACGTGGCTGGGCAATATACTTCGTGGCTGGGCAATATACTTCGTGGCTGGGCAATATACTACGTGGCTGGGCAATATACTTCGTGGCTGGGCAATATGGTACGTGGCTGGGCAATATACTACGTGGCTGGGCAATATACTATGTGGCTGGGCAATATACTTCGTGGCTGGGCAATATGGTACGTGGCTGGGCAATATACTATGTGGCTGGGCAATATACTACGTGGCTGGGCAATATACTACGTGGCTGGGCAATATACTACGTGGACATGCATATTCTAGAATACACGATGCGTTGGAATCGGGCCACCATCTAGTCATTCAATAATACTGTGCTCTGTATTCCGGATCATACTCGCTCACTATAAGTCAATGGCTGCGTAAAAAAACAGATTTCAAGGGTTACCATCAGTGATGAGTGAACGTACTTGGGTGTTATCCGCGTATCTTGGGCGCTCGAATAATACATTCTCGTCCAGGCGGCTGCATGTTTTGCGGCGGTAGACAGTTGCAACACATGCGGAGGTTGCCATACAAACATGTGTTGCATCTGTCTATCACTGAAAAACATGCAGCCGAAGGGAACCGAATACATTATCAGAGCGCTCCCAAGATACTCCAGACACCCACTATCCGAGCACGCTCTAGTTACCAGATACATAACGATTATAAAGATAAGAGACTATTTGTTCTTTATCATTTATTAAAAATTGTTCCTGAAAAACAGATGTCATAGTCGTGTACAAAAATGCACACGCGGATGGCAGATAAATGCAGAAGTCGGACACATGGAGGCAATACAGATAACAATACGGATGAAATATCATCAGTTTTTCCCAGACATAATACTGATGATTTTGCGTCGGTCCGTGAGAATCTGGCCTAATCTAGTGAGGTCTGTGTGCGGCTGGTGTCTGTCAAATAATTTATCGGGGGCTTTAGTTACTTTTAATATTGTGTTACTGAGTGAAGTGAGAACTAGAACTATAAACATGTCATATCACCCTATCAACGGATCATCATTTGCAACTGAACATCATTGTAAAGTAAGTCCTGGGCACCGGTCGGGGTGGACCTCTCACCTCTAGGTTGTACAGGAGAACCTTGTGTTTACCATTAACCAAATGATCAACTAAAACAATCACATAACTGTGCAGCAGAGCTGTGGTCACATGTATGGCACTTCCTGGCACTTCTTGGGGATATCCACTATCTCGATTGCTAAATTAGGATCAGCAATAAAGGAAACATGTCACATTATACGATGCAGTTCAGTCTGTGGACAGCATGCTATAGGCCAGAAGAAGCTGAGCACACTGATGTTTACGTTTGTAGGAAAAGAATAAATATTAATTGTATTGCAGTCATTAAAATCCCTGGAGTCAGAATGCAAAGGAGAGCAGTTTACGGTCCTACTAGTTGACCGCAATCTCTCTGCATGCAGTTAGACGGTAGTGGCAATCACTGAGTGGACACATTAATACAAGAATCAGGGTTAAAATACATGAATGCATTTCCCAGAAACATGTGCATCAATTTCTGATCAGCTCCTACTACTCTATACCATTCTGCCTGCAGACCAGACAGGTTGTCCACCACTGCTTAATCATGTCAGGGTCACATTTAAAGTAACAATGGATACCCCCCTCCTATAGTGGTGCTGTGTGCACTGCCAGGGCCACATGACATTGGGTGTTAGGTGACCACTGCAGCCAATAAGGAAGAAGTGACCAGCAGCAGTCTTTAGAACGGACGTCTTCTCTGACGGAGTATTGAGGAGCTCCAGCCAATCAGCAGCCGCTCACTGTCTGCAGCGGTCAGATCAAGTTTGGTTACATAACCCACCAGAATTGCAGCACTGACATGGAAGGAACGGCAAGGCTGTGGGAAGAGAATATCCATTGTTATGTTAAATGGGACCCCAAAATAATGAAAGGGAACCTGTCACCTAATTCATGCAACCAGCAGTTCAAAGAATATACTCTATAGAGCAGGTTTTAACATCCCACAGTCCATGTGGACAAGGACAAAGTTTAATAAAGATATTGTTGGTTGGAAATTGCTTTTATTCTTCTATTGTTATAATTTTCAATTACTTTTCAAAATGTCAATTCCATTTGTCCCCGAATATCAGAAAGGATATACAACTATACTACTATCAGGCCTCTGAATCTTGACAACTCAATGACTCAGTTTAAAATTTCCTATAAATGTTTTTTAAAATCCGATTTATTAACAGTTTTACATTTATCCTGAACTGGGCAAAGGAAATTGTACTGCACATAATCCGCCTCCCAATAAAGCAACAACTTGAAGAAAAAGAAATGACAACATATATTAGGCTAGCAAATTCTAAAATCAGTTAATATGACACACTGTATGTTATGACAGAATGGTAAAATCATTGACCTCTTTGGAGAATGACTGCAGACCATCCGCGTCGGACTTGTGCTGGCTTTGGCTCTGCACCGAGCTGCTGCTATTGTCCAGGTCTTGCATCAGCCTGAAGAAGGCCAGCTCATTGAACAACACTTCCGAAATCTCCACAAGAAGATCTTCCCCGCAGTCCTTCAACTTTTTATTACTAAACTTTGCCAATGAATCCTAATACAAAAAAATTGTTGTCACAGATGAATCCAACAAAAAAAAAAAATCAGTGCTCACAATTGTTGTTTATAATCAGTTTTTCACTATTTTCAAAATACTTTATAGCTGTCAATGAACGGGAACATTCTTGTCTATATATCAGAGGCTGCAAACCGCTATATATCTGCGGTCAGCTGACCAGAAGATCCCATTAGATTCGCGCTAGACCATGTCCTGTGTGCTACTGAGCCGACACTGCACAAATAGGAATTCAGACACCTTTCAAATCCATGGCTTCTCCAACCTGTTGTGGCAATGACTTGGGACACATGCAGAGTCCGGGGCCGGCGTAACGGCATGGTACGTATGTGAAGTGGGAACCTGAGGTTACAGCGGTTGGCAGTTTTATAAAAGCGTATAAACTGTTCAGTGAGAAGGTATACATGTAAAGTTACTCAGCCCCTTGATGTAATGAATACATCCATTCAATGCCTACAAACAGACATTAAATATTTATTAATTACAATTTATTTTCTAATTCCAGTTTAAAGTAGTTGTTCACTGCTTGGACAACCCCTTCTTAAAGCTGTAGTAGTCCACGTAAAATGAAGAAGAAAAAAAACCTCCCCTCACACGCACCAGCTTCATTCCAGCAATGTCAGCGTCGGATCTACTAGCGCTCGCGTGGCATCACTACCAGCGGCCATCGACAAGCTACTTTGCTCATAATTCCTTTGGAAGTCCGATGGAAGCATGAACGCTGCACCACATGTCATGCAAGCGCAGGGAGATGCAGGCGCTGATATCGCTGGAATGCCTTATTTTTTATTTTTTTTACACCAGCAGCTACACATTTAAGCTAGGTTTGTCCAAGCAGTGAATAGCCTGTGTGTAAAATGTGAAAATTGTCCCGGCAGATAAAGGGTTAAAGCCAATGCACTATTGCAACCAAATTAATCATTGTTTTGCACGGCTTGAAATACAGTAAATCTCAATGACTCCTTTGTGCACCATAATGTACATAGAGGGGTCTATCTCGGACACTTGCATGGTCACTTCCATCGGACACCCAGCAGATATGACAAACGTCTAAGATGAGAAATGCTAAGCACACGCTGCTTAGAAGGGTTTCTTCACTTCTCGGGCAGCCCCTTCTATAATACTACATTCACATATGAAAAATAAAAATACACTATACTCTTGTTCTATACCAGAGCCGTTACAACAATGTTGGTGTTAGTGTCTCCCAAGGCTCCCGTGACATAAGCGCTGCAGCCAATCAGCGGCCGTTAACTTGCTGCAGCGCTGTCACTTCCTTCCCATGCCTGAGTTTCCAAGGAAGTGAGAGCACCAACAATGGCCGCTGACTGGCTGCAGGTCTCACAAGGCAGAGCAATGACACAGGAGTTTTGGGAGGACAGATGTAAAACAATAGGTCATTTTCTGGTTCTTTAAGAGAGAATAAGGAATAGTCTCCTCGATGTTAGAAAAGCACTCGTACTTCTGAACCTATAAGAATAATTTTCCAATAACAGCTTAGAACGTCGGAGCTACGTATCTTATCACATACCTGTAGGATGCTGCCCAGCTGCTTGTGAAAGAATTTCACAAATTCTTTGCTCTCGTCGTTCTGCTGGGTGAGAGTCAGGACCATTCGTCTGATAGCGGTCAGCAGATGGGGAGAGCACACTTCCTCCATATGTTCCTGCAAACACCCGAACAACGAGCCTCAGAAAATCGCACTACGCAGCTGACCAGCCAACACAATATACCAAGTTAGAATAGAAAGTCTTTGCTTACCTGTTGTCTCTCCAAGACCTCCTGTACGTGTGTCTTCAAAAATAAATGAGGCGGGTAGGGTAAAATAATTATTTAAAATGCCACCCCTATAGCACATCTTCAGAGTCACATCTTGGCATGTCTCATACAAAACAAACTTCTAGTAAGCTTTTAACGCCAAGTTGCAAATAAGTCAACATATGTTCAACTGCGTAAGGCTATGTGCACACGTTCAGGATTTCTTGCAGAAAATTCCTGAGAAAAACCGGACATTTTCTGCAAGAAATCCGCAAGAAAACCGCATGCGTTTTTGCCGCGGATTTGACGTGTTTTTGCCGGACACTTCCCAATGCATTTTGTAGTGGGAAATCCGCAAAAAAACGCAAAATTAATGAACATGCTGCGGTTTTTACCGCAATGCGTTTTTTTTCGTGAAAAAAACCGGATCATGTGCACAAAACATGCGGAATTCATTCTAAATGATGGAATGCTTATTGTATGCTTTTTTTTGCGGTTTTATAGCGTTTTTATCGGGAAAAACCGCGAAAAAAAACGCAACATGTGCACACAGCCTTAAAGGAGTTTTCCACTACACGGACCTGATGATGGGTCATCAAGAGGGTCAGCAGGAGTCAGACAAGCCCTCCCACCCCTCAGTGGTCCCCAGCTCTGGATGCTGCACGCCATCGCTCCATCTCACAGTTCAGATGCCCTCTGTACTACAGATCCACGTGAATAAGAGCTGATCTGCAATACTGGGCAGCACCAACTAAACAGTTTGATGGAGCAGAGGAGTTTACATGCGGCCACTGCAGGAGCTGAGAATGGCCCGATGTGGTTACCATATGTCAGACACCTACTTATCCAATATTGATATTAACAAAATCATAGAAGCATATAAAACCCCTTTATGAAGACAATGTCATGTGATCACCATCTCTGACAAAAAGACTAGAGAAGATGTTGTAAGTGGCTGGTAAAAAAAATATCATTATTGGGAAACTAAACAAGAATAGATAGCGACTTCTCCAGATAATTGTACCATAAACACATCATTGCATGTGCACCTCAGACGTTGCGCTGGGCACACGGTGTGTGTGGAAGTACTACAGCCTGTATATCTAATAAGGGGTCGGACATCAATGATGAATACTGCTCAACTGTCAAGTTATTTATATATAATCTTTGCATTACTTTATTTGGAAAGCCTGGAGGGAGGAGACGGATGCAAGTCTCTCACCCAGGGATGCAAGTCTCCCACCCAGGGATGCAAGTCTCCCACCCAAGGATGCAAGTCTCCCACCCAGGGATGCAAGTCTCCAACCCAGGGATGCAAGTCTCCAACCCAGGGATGCAAGTCTCCCACCCAGGGATGTAAGTCTCCCACCCTCTCACCCAGGGATGCAAGTCTCCCACCCTCTCACCCAGGGATGCAAGTCTCCCACCCAGGGATGCAAGTCTCCCACCCAGGGATGCAAGTATTGGAGGTGCAGAGGCGGTAACTGAACCTGGTGAGCATTGCCACGTGAGGAATTGGCAGTGACACAATTGGCACAACATGGTTGGCCACGCACAGATTCTTGAGTCACCTCTCTAGGACAGCCTTGCTAATTTTAATCTGTGAGTAAACTTGGGTAAATAAAAATACTAAAAAGGGGTTTTCCATCACAAGGATATTGATGGTCTGTCCCTGACAGTTCATCAACATGGGATGGGTGGGGGTCAAAAAAAAAACACCCCCAATCATCAGCTTTTATCACCTCCGGCAGTGGCCTCAAACAGTGTGATGGAAAACACTTAAGATTTAAAAAGCTTTTCTTTTATCTTTTAAAGTGATAACACATATGCCATCACTTATGATCAGTGGAGGTACAACGTCTGTGAACACCACCATTCCAGAGAAGACCAGGAATTGGCCCTGCATCCCCATGAAAGTTCTCCTTGCACAGCAGTGCGCTGGCCACCTGTTAAAGAAATTGCAGCTCAGGCATATTTTGGCATAAAAGAGAATTGTAGGTGTATAAAGTGCTCTGTTACAAAAAGGATGACCCTCCCGGGGGTTTAAAAAAACTGAATTTTTATATAGCATAAGCTGAATGCACTGAAGCCCAATAGGACCTGTATAAATGACATGTAAGACTCACATATTGTGTGGTTAACAGCTGGAAGTAACAGACGGGAGAGGAGAAAAGAATACCAAGTAGACCAGCAAGTGTACGGCGACACATGCCGCTAAAGGACAAAATGTACCGATGCAAAGAATAGTACCCAGATGAGCAGGAACAGTCACTTATGCCGCATCAAGTACACTTATGATCTTGTGTACAAGGATGTAGGTGAAGGAAGCTTACTCTGAATAGGTGACATTAATAGGAAACATGAGTAGAAAATCTGGAGCAAAAAAAGCGTAAATAGGGTCTCAACTGGTTAAAAACGGAGTGCACTGGGGAGACGTACACACTTTGTGAAAAGCATGGGACAGCTGTTGTAGGACACGGGTCCAAAGACCGTGGATAATGGTGAAACCGGGTGTATGTGTCCACATCTGCGCTGCTGATAAAGATGGATGGCGGACGATATTCTTCAAAGCTTTATTTCAAACTGGTTAACAGTCTACCCTTTTCGAGGTCATGCAGGACCTCTTCCTCAGGACCAAACCTTACAAAATTTTCGTAAGGTTTTGTAACTTTTGTAAGGTTTTGTCCTAAGGCTGCCGTCACACTAGCAGTATTTGGTCAGTATTTTACATCAGTATTTGTAAGCCAAAACCAGGAGTGGAACAATTAGAGGAAAAGTATAATAGAAACATATGCACCACTTCTGCATTTATCACCCACTCCTGGTTTTGGCTTACAAATACTGATGTAGAATACTGACCAAATACTGCTAGTGTGACGGCAGCCTGAGGAAGAGGTCCTGCATGACCTCGAAACGCGAGGTCAAAGGAGATCTCATGTAGAAATAGAAGAAAATTTGGAGAATACACATCTGCCCAGATAAAACGGGGAGCAAGAAACCAGCGTGGAGGATCAGACAAGTGTCACAGTGGCGGACCGGGACAGTTACTAGTTTTATTATAAAAATATATAAACCACTTATATAGAAGCTGGAAGCAGTTCTCACCTTCAGAAAGGGAATTACTTCTTTCATAATTGCCTTTATTTGTCGGTCCAGCTGCTGAGTATCAATGCGAGGACAGGGGACTCCAGCTCCGTCCTCGCCGTACAATCTGCTGTGGCCGGCCTCGTCCTCAGTGGAACCTTTTTAAAGAACAACTATTATCTCTAGGCGTGCAATGTGCTGCTACTGTCATCTGCTTTCTTTTAACAAGTTCATGAAAAATTGCAAAACAATTGATATTGTGAAGCTGTCCATTATTTCCAGGCATACCCCCCACTAGAACAGAATATAACTAGGAATGAACAAGCAAGTTATTTCCTTCACTCACCAAACTAAAAAAAATAACCAGCAGGAGGTCAGATCAAGGTTTCCATCCTGCTCTGGTGCGGCCGAGCTATGACCTGTGACTACAGACCAGTGTCACTAACCTATGGGTTTTTCTGGGGGACTCTTGAATCTAATTCTTGTCTTAGGAGCGGTTCTTATTGTTCAGACTGTAATAACCACATGCTCAGTGTAATATAGAACTTATATCTATTATGGCAAGAGGAATAATTGAGCCATCAGTAACTGCAAATAGCAAGGTACCGTATTTTTTGGACTATAAGATGCACTTAGGTTTTAGAGGAGGAAGTTAGAAAAAAAATTGAAGCAAAAAATGTAGTCAATTCTGTACTTAATATCCCCCATCCTGGTATGCATGGTCCCATCATCCCTATCCTTGTATGCAAGGCCCCTGTCACTCTCATCCTGGTGTGCATGGCCTCCTCATCCCCATCCTGGTGTGCATGGTCCCATCACCCCCATCCTGGTGTGCATGGTCCCATCATCCCCATCCTAGTGTGCATGGGCCCCCTCATCCCTATCCTGGTGTGTATGGCCCCATCATCTCTATCCTGGTATACATAGCCCCCTCATCCCCATCCTGGTGTGCATGGCCCCCTCGTCCCCATCCTGGTGTGCATGGTCCCATCATCCCCATCCTGGTGTGCATGGGCCCCCTCATCCCTATCCTGGTGTGTATGGCCCCATCATCTCTATCCTGGTATACATAGCCCCCTCATCCCCATCCTGGTGTGCATGGCCCCCTCATCCCCATCCTGGTGTGCATGAGCGTCCTCATCCCCATCCTGGTATGCATGGGCCCCCTCATCCCCATCCTGGTGTGCATGAGCTTCCTCATCCCCATCCTGGTATGCATGGGCCCCCTCATCCCCATCCTGGTGTACATGGCCCCCTAATCCCCATCCTGGTGTGCATGGCCCCCTGATCCATATCCTGGTGTGCATGCCCCCCTTACCCTAGCCTGGTAAGCATGGCCCCTCATCCCTATACTGATTGGAATGGTCCACCTCATCCCTATCCTAGTATGCAGTGACCCCATCCCTGTCCTGGTATGCAGGGCCCATCCTTTATCCTGGTATTGTAGGCCACCATCATCGTCCTGGTATGCATGGCCCTATCCTTATGTTGGTATGATTGTCCCCCATCCCCTTCCTGGTATGCAGGGCCCCATAGGAGTGGAATGCAGTGAATATTCATTCCCTTTAGCAGCGGCAAACATGACTGCACCGGCAGCTGCAGGAAGCCTGCGACTGACTCTGTTCGCTACTAAAGAGCAATAAATACTCACTGCCCTCCACGCACATAGTCCCGGCGTGCAGAGCAGTGAGTATTCCGGCAGCTGTCCTTCGGTTTGCAAGCAGCGCATGATGGTTCTGCCATGCGCTGCTTACAAGCATAAAGCAGCTGCTGGCACCGGAACAAGACGCTGCGAGGGAGCGCAGGAAGGCAAGTGTAATGGTTTGGGGTTCTTTTTTTTTGTAATGTTTTTCTGATGGGGCCCTGGAAGGAAGGGGGCCAATCATACCAGGATAAGGATGTGGCCATGCATAACAGGATGCTATTAATGAGAAATTAATATTCATGGCCCTCCACGCCCATGGGCGTGGAATACAGTGAATATTCATTTCTCTCTAGCAGCAAGCATGGGAGTAAGCCACAGACACTGGCTCCTGTGCTGCTGCTCCCCCACCTCCCCACCACGGCCAGAGCAGGTACATCAGGACTATAAAGACACCACCTCATTTTCCTGCATATTTTTGGAAGAAAAAAGTGCGTCTCATAGTACAAAAAATAGGGTAATATATCAAACATATACCAAGCATCAGTGAGGGTGATTCTGCATTGCAGTGTAATATGCCAGCCAGTGGCCCTGGGGCTAATTGGGTCAAGCACCTTATTTAGGTCCCAGCTGCAATAGCAACCCATCGTGTTGGTGTTGCACGGGTGTAGACAGCGATAGATGAGCCCAGAAAAGTATCCATTTACATGACGCACTTGTTAATTTCAGCATTTATAGGATTTAACAGCATAGATTGGATTTCTTTCCAAAATCGGAAGGCAGCCGGCCGTAAGGCAGAGCACAGTGGTGACGTCACCGCTCTGCTTTACGGCCGGCGCTTACACAGTGCAGGGAAGCTGACGCCGGGGGACGCGACAGACACCGGAATGTAAGTATGTAGTGTTTTTTTTGTTTTTTTTACATTTACAATGGTAACCAGGGTAAACATGGGGTTACTAGGCGTGGCCCTATGACTTCGGCATCGTTGGTCGCTGGAGAGCTGTCTGTGTGACAGCTCTCCAGCGACCACAAAACGACTAAAACAGGATTTTTGGTTGCTTACCGTAAAATCTGTTTCTTGAAGCCTCCATTGGGGGACACAGGAACCATGGGTGTATGCTGCTGACACTATGCAAATAAAAAAAAGTTAGCTCCTCCTCTGCAGTATACACCCCACCGACTGGCATTATACTCTTCAGTTAGTGAGAAAGCAGTAGGAGAAAAGAACAAGGTTGAAAAACCATAACCACAAACTTGAGAACTGTAAACGTGAGAACAGTCATAAAACAGATAACAACAGAAACATTGGGAGGGAGCTGCGTCCCCCAATGGAGGCTTCAAGAAACAGATTTTACGGTAAGCAACCAAAAATCCTGTTTTCTTTATCACCTCTCATTGGGGGACACAGGAACCATGGGACGTCCCAAAGCAGTCCCACGGGTGGGAAAAACAGACTTCCATCAGGTCAGAGGACTCACCACTGCCGCCTGCAAGATCCTTCTGCCTAGGCTGGCGTCCGCCGAAGCGTAGGTATGGACCTTGTAAAATTTGGCGAACGTGTGAATGGAAGACCAAGTTGCCGCTTTGCAAAGCTGTAGGGCGGAAGCCCTGTGGTGCACCGCCCAGGAGGCGCCGACTGCCCGGATAGAGTGAGCCTTAATCCCAAGAGGGGGCACTCTGTTCTTGACCCGGTAAGCCTCCAAAATTGCCATTCTGATCCAGCGAGCAATAGTCGCTTTAGAAGCCGGTTGGCCTCTGCGCGTGCCATCAGGAATGACGAAAAAGGAGTCCGTCTTCCGGAAAGTGGACGTTCTGTCCAGATAGATCCTCACTGCCCTGACAAGGTCCAGCTTGTTCAACGATCGCTCCAGAGGATGAGTCGGAGCTGGACAAAAGGAAGGTAGAACGATGTCCTCGTTGAGGTGGAAGGTGGAAACCACCTTAGGAAGAAAAGAAGGTGGGGGCCGGAAGACCACCTTGTCCTGGTGAATGACCAAAAACGGAGGACGTCAAGACAGGGCCGCCAGCTCGGAAATGCGGCGAATGGACGTGATTGCCACAAGAAAGGCCACCTTCCACGATAAAACTGATAGAGGAATCTCCCTAAGAGGTTCAAAGGGAGAAACCTTCAGAACGTCCAGTACTAGGTTTAAGTCCCATGCCTCCACAGGGGCCCTGTACGGCGGGACAGCGTGGGCTACCCCTTGAAAGAAGGTCTTAACCTGTGGCCGAGAGGCCAAGGTCTTCTGAAAGAGGATGGAAAGCGCAGAGACCTGACCCTTCAGGGAGCTAAGAGCCAGGCCCGAATCCAGTCCTGCCTGAAGGAAGGCCAAAAGAGAAGGCAGGGAAAAAACCATAGGCGGAACGCGGTTGGACTCGCACCAACGGAAGTAAGCCTTCCAGATGCGGTAGTAGATCCTGGAAGACGAGGGCTTCCGAGCCCGAATCATGGTGTGAATCACCCGGTCCGAAAGGCCGGACGCTCTTAGAACCGCGGTCTCAACAGCCACGCCGTTAAACTGAGCGACCGAGAATTCGGGTGGCAGATCGGACCCTGGGACAGCAGATTGGGCCTGTCTGGAAGGAGCCAGGGACCGTCCGCGAGAAGGTTGACGAGCTCCGCGAACCAAGCTCTCCTGGGCCAATCCGGGGCGATCAGGATGACCGGCACCCCTTCCGCTTTGATCTTCTTCAACAGTTTGGGAAGTAATGGAAGGGGTGGGAACAGGTAGGGCAGCTCGAACTGTGACCAAGAAATGGCCAGAGCATCGACGCCCACTGCGAGAGGATCGCGGGACCTGGAGACGAACTGCGGAACCTTCCTGTTGATTCGAGACGCAGTGAGATCCACATCCGGAGTTCCCCATCGAAGACAAATCTGATGGAAGACCTCCGGATGCAAGGACCATTCCCCTGCCGCGAGGCCCTCGCGGCTGAGGAAGTCGGCGGCCCAGTTGTCCACGCCGGGGATATACACCGCGGATATCACCGGAACCGTTGCCTCTGCCCAAAGGAGGATCTTGGATACCTCGGCAAGGGCCAAGGAGCTCCGAGTCCCCCCCTGATGGTTGACATATGCCACAGCCGTGGCGTTGTCCGTCTGGATCCGGACTGGAAGGCCCCTGAGGATCCTTTCCCAGTGGCGGAGGGACAGAAAGATGGCCCGAATTTCAAGGACGTTGATTGGCAGAGATGACTCCTGCGACGACCAACGGCCCTGAACCGTCAGGTGGCGAAAAACCGCACCCCAGCCGATCAGGCTGGCGTCCGTTGTCACCACCTGCCAGTGAACTGGAAGGAAGGACATGCCCTGGGAGATGAGAGGCGACGTCAGCCACCAGTTGAGGGACCGCTTGACCCGAGACGAGAGTCTGATCGGCCGATCCAGGGAGAAGACAGACCTGTCCCACTGAGACAGAATGGCTTGCTGAAGGGGTCGCGAATGGAATTGGGCCAAGGGAATCGCTTCCAATGTAGCTACCATCCTCCCCAGAACCTTCATGGCCGAACGGAGGGAGGCTGAGGACCCTGGAGCAAGCGTATGTCCCGACAAAGAGTGGATCTCTTGTCTTTGGGAAGGAAGACTCTGCTCTGACGAGTGTCGAAAAGCATGCCCAGAAAGATGATGCGCTGAGAAGGAATAAGGCAGGACTTCTTCCGGTTGACCAGCCACCCGAAACGGGCTAAGGTGTCGAGAACAATGGACAAGCTTTCGTGGGCCTGAGCAAAGGACGGAGCCTTGATGAGGATGTCGTCGAGGTATGGAAATAGGACCAAGCCTCTGACTCTCAAGATGGCCATCAGCGCCGCCATGATCTTCGTGAACGCCCTTGGCGCGGTTGCGAGACCGAACGGCAGGGCGACGAACTGAAAATGATCTCGTTGCACTGCAAAGCGCAGGAAACGGTGATGTCCGGGAAATATCGGGACATGGAGGTAGGCGTCCTGGATATCTATTGAGCATAGAAACTCCTGAGCCTCCATGGAAGCAATTACTGAATGAAGGGATTCCATCCAGAAGTGTCTCAGGCGAACTCTCCTGTTCAGCAATTTGAGGTCCAGAATGGGGCGAGCCTTGCCGTCTTTTTTCGGTACCACAAAAAGATTCGAGTAGAAACCCGTGAAGCGTTCTATTTCTGGGACGGGAACGATTACCCCGGATTTGAGCAGAGAAGCGATGGCTGTGAAGAAGCCCGGAACTAGAGCGGGATCTCTTGGAGGACGGGATTGGAAGAACCTATCCCGAGGTCGGGAAGCGAACACTATTTTCTATCCCGAGGATACAACTTCCCCGACCCATGCATCCTCTACTGCGGAAATCCAGACGTCCCTGAAAAGGAGAAGACGGCCGCCCAATCTGGGAGTTGGGCTGGAGTCTTGCCGAGAGTCATGCCGAGGTGGATCTTCCAGTCCTGGGCCTGGAGGATCTACCCTGGGAGAAGCGAGGACGCCAGGACGGAGTGGGCCTAAAGGACACCGCCTTCTTCTCTTGACGTGCCTGTGGCCTCTGTTGCTGCTGGGAAAAGGAGCTTGACGCAGCGAAGCGACGAAAAGGTCGAAAAGAACGAAACTGTCGTCTAGGAGGAGGGCGACGAGGCTTAGCCTGGGGGAGAAGAGAACTTGTACCCCCGGTGGCGTCCTTAATGATTTGGTCCAACTGGGAACCAAAGAGACGAGAGCCCTGGAAGGGCAGACTAGTGAGGGACTTTTTGGAGGACAAGACCGCCTGCCAGGCCTTGAGCCAAACGGTCCGGCGGATGGCAACGGCATTGCTGGAAGCTTGAGCCGCACAAGACGCGACATCCAGGGAGGCGGAAACCAGGTATTCACCAGCGTGGGAAATCTGGTTGGCAAGTTCCGCTAATTGCGCGGGAGGCGCCCCGTCCAGGATACCTCGCCGTAGATCCTTGGCCTATTTTGAGATGGATTTTGAAGCCCAAGTGGAAGCAAAAGCTGGACAGAGCCGCTGAAGCCGCTTCAAAAGCAGATTTCGCGAAGGATTCTATAACTATCGTTAGAATCCTTCAGAGATGCTCCGCCGGACAGAGGAAGCACCGTGTTGGTGGACAGCCTGGACACAGGTGGATCCACCGAGGGAGAGACCGTCCAATTGGCGGTAAGTTCTGGAGAAAAATGATATAGCACACCCAGGCGTTTTCCCCTCTGAAAACGCCTAGTGGGGTTCTCTCTCTCTCTGGACAAGATTTCATCCAATTCAGGATGAGGAGCGAAAAATTTAGAAGGTGGTTTGGCCCGTCTAAACGAAACCGCCTGATCTACGGGTTCCGTAGAGGGATCCTTGATGCCACAGGTTTGGTTTATTGCCCCAATGAGGTTCTGGACTGTCTCACTCATGGTGGCGATTTGGTTAGGATCCAGCTCCGAAATATCCTCCGAGGGCGCATCAGATAATGCCTCGCCTGACTCAGGGGAGGAGGATCGGTGGGACACCAACCGCGGGTGAGGGCCGTGCGGCGAGATGGAACGAGAAGAGGACTCAGACCGACGTTCCTGTCTGGACCTTTTGTGGCAAATCAAGGAGGGCTCGGGCGGCGGTTCCTGCGACCCGCTGGCCACTGCAGGGGTCTGCAGGGGTAACCGATCCAGCGCGGACACCAGGGTTTGAGATACCCGTGTTAAATCGGCCACCGATTGTGACAGAGAGGCGGTCCAGCCTGGGATGGGGGGGATCACTCTCGGGCGGAACAGCCGGGGGATCCTGGGCGGTGGGAACAATCGGGTTGCTGCAGGACTGACACAGCGGGGAAGACTGACCTGAGGGAAGTTTGCTGTTACAGGACGAACATGCAAAGTACGTGACTAAGGCAGTAGATGAAGAAGAAGTAAGGGGGCGAGAGCGGCCCCCTTTAGAGGTAGACATTTTGAGGGACCCTGAAGATGCCAGTGGGTTAGGGGACAGTGGGCAGAGGGGGGTGTCAGTCTGTAGTGCAGCTACTCACGGACCCGGTCCTGGAAGATGTCCCACTTGTCCTCGGTGGAGAAATCCCCTGAGGTGCTGTATTCCGCAATGCTGAGCCCACAGAAGATGCGGGCGAAGGAGCGTGGCGCGCTGCGTGATGCACTGCGAGGGCTGCTGCTGGTGCTGTGAAGCGATGCGCACACCAGACGAGTGTCACACGAGGAAGGGGGCGGAGCCAGACGCAGAGGCGCCGATGGGCAGGACATAGTATGTCGGGCGATTAAAAGCCCGCCCGCAGAAGCGGAAGTGAGGGATCCGAAGACCGGAAGTAGGCCCCGGCTGAAGCCGGGGCCTAAATTTGGAACCGGCGGCCGGGAAAAAGAGCCGCGGCGCCGGTATAGAGCGCCGGAGCAATGCGCCGCGACGGGAGGCTGGCGGCGCAGGCGCCGCAGCCTGCTAGGCTGCGCCGCTGAAGGGCGCCGCAGAAATCCCCCTCCTGCGGCGCTGGAGCAATGCGCCGCAGCGAGAAGCGGCGCGATAGACTGCCGGGCTGCCGCGCTGAAGACTGTGCCCAGTGAAAAACCGCAGCGGAGGTAGTGCGCTGCGGGAAGGAGCGTACAGCAGCCATAGAGCGGTCTGAAAGAAGGTGCTGCCACAGGGGATAAGAGCGCGGCGGCCAGAAAGGGGCTCGCGCTGGAGAGCAGAAGGTCCTTGCAGAATGGGAAAAAAAGTGCTGGAAAACCAGGACACCGATAAAATACCGGCCGCGCCGCCAGGATACAGGCGATGACCGGGTAAGAGAGGGTCACCGTCTGGGAGCCCTTAACAAGAACCCCCCCCTAACGAAGATCTGGGATGGGGGAAATACTCACCTAAAACATCCCACGCCGGTACTAACCTTAAAAGGGGGTGAGACGTCCAGGGAGCTGATGGACGTCCTCGTCTCCTCTGACCGACAGGCTCTGGTGGGCGAGTGGGTGGGGGACGGAGCCAGGACCGAACTTCTAAGCACGCTGGTGTGCTAGGATCTTGGTCCTGGAGAGGGATCTATGAGGATACGGGGTGGCAGTACACGCCGTACTCATAGTCCGCTTGTGGGAATACAGGTGTGACTGCTCACCCTGTATCCCTCCAGGAAACCTGAAAAGAAACGACGCACATTGAGGTAAAAAAGGGTCTAATGAAAGACCCGTGTCCACCTCCTACTGACACTAAGCTAAACTGAAGAGTATAATGCCAGTCGGTGGGGTGTACACTGCAGAGGAGGAGCTAACTTTTTTATTTGCATAGTGTCAGCCTCCTAGTGGCAGCAGCATACACCCATGGTTCCGGTGTCCCCCAATGAGAAGCGATAAAGAAACAGCGACGCTGCAGCGATCGGCATCGTTGTCTATATCGCTGCAGCGTCGCTTAATGTGACGGTACCTTAAGAGTGACCGGCTGTAGCCCGGGCTTGGGTTAAGTTATTAGTGAGTAGTGCCGATCTTGAAATCTTCTTAAACAACATTCCATTAGTTGTGGATTTACCTTCCAGGTTAGTGGCAGCAATGTTAAGGTTATTGCATGAGTCAGCAGCTAGATTATTTTCACTCTCAAGTTTCATGCGTTCATATTCTCTCATTCTTGCTAATGCTTGATCTAAATGAATCACTGTGTTACCTGTGAATAAATGGACACAAGCTGAAAATCAGGATTAAGCCAAGGCACCAAACAGTGCGACACCATTTCAAGCTAGTAGCTAAAAAAAACAATGCAACATTTTACATAGAGATTGAGCCTACCAAGATCATCAGTAGCGAAAGGCTCAAAATTGGATGATGTTGACAAATTGCTAAGGTTATCCCCCTCGTTCTGATCACCTTCATTGCATGTGGGACCATTTGGGTCTTTTGTAAACATTTCCTGAAAGTAAAGACAATAAACTTAGAAATTGTAGTCACCAGAAAACGAACACTGGCATGTGAGTTCATGCATATGATCATCATAAAGATCTGTAATGATGCACCCAAAGGCTGCCACTGACCCCAACAAAGTTTTTGGCACTAAGTTATATGGAATCTGTAAGAAGAAAAATGTGGCGCATTTCGCAGTATGATGTTTTAGCAATTCTTGCATGAGAAGAAAGTCTTCGAGAATACGAAACCTCATGGTGGTATTGCACAGAGTCAATGAAATACAGCAAAGGGCACATTGCCTAATTTGGGTGATCTGTCCCTTCATAGTAAGGGACGATATGATCAAAATAGATGCAGGAGCAAGGAAGTACGTACATCATCCGTTGTGGCCAGGCTTTCACTTGGTGTAAGCTCAGAGTTGGAAGCCATCCATCCAATGGACTCGATAGGCTTAGTACTGTCATGGTTCTGGTCTGTAGCGTCTGTGACACGTCTGGTCACAATATCCTAGAGAAATACGTAATAATGAATTTAAAAGGGCTGTCTGAGATCTGGTTACGGTGCTACAATTCGAGCAGGCTCGACACTATATAATCCCAGTCAGCACTTCTAACGATCGTGAGTAGGAAACACTAAGCAGTGACCAGAGAAAAGCAGATATTACCTGCAGGGCGAAGAGTGCTTTCTGTCTTAAGTAATCCGTATTCAGAAGCTGCAGTTCGTGGAAGAGCTCAATAAGAAAATGTGGACGGCACTCATTTTGAGAAATCAGTGTAGCAACTTCTGAGTAGATGGTATCACGTAACGCTTCAAACACGGAAAAGTCACTTCCTGCCTCTGCAAAGTACAATAAACTATTAACATACATGTAAGAATCTCAAATAATTGCTTAAAAGGTATTTCCCAGTATCTCACAGCGACAGCATGCAGCAAGGATTTGCCATTAGTTTAGGATTATGCTCTACCCTGAGAGTAATGGGGAATATTTGTGGATTCAGTGCTGCATCTTCTCCATAGTAAACCCCTGCACGGCACGGCACTACTTTGATTGTGCAGGTTACAGCAGTCAGTCCTCTTTACTTGAATGGATCTGTACGGTTGTTCCCCTGGCCCTGACTGACAGCCGGCCTCAATGTAGAGTCCGTGTCAGTGAGGGCCGCGGTTACAGGGGCCGCTCTGTATACTCAGAACGGTGACTGAACCGGCGCCACCCTGCCCCTATAATAGAATACCGAATGCTGGCAGGGAGAATAAAGATCATCTTGTATTCGCTGCATTCGGCTGCATGCGGGTGCCAGACAGCATCGTAACGCTGTATACCTGCAGATTAACAGTGTTATTCCTGGTGACAGGTTCCCTTTAACCCCTTTCTGACCCCGGATGGGATAGTACGTCCGAGGTCGGAAGCCCGGCTTTGATGCGGGCTCCGGCGGTGAGCCCGCATCAAAACCGGGACATGTCAGCTGTTTTGAACAGCTGACATGTGCCCGTAATAGGCGCGGGCAGATCGCAATTTTTTTTTTAGCAAAGTTTGGAATTTTTTTTCACCACTTAGGTAAAAAAATAACCTAGTCATGTTAGGTGTCTATGAACTCGTACTGACCTGGAGAATCATACTGTCAGGTCAGTTTTAGCATTTAGTGAACCTAGCAAAAAAGCCAAACAAAAAACAAGCGTGGGACTGCACTTTCTTTGCAATTTCACCGCACTTGGAATTTTTTTCCCCGTTTTCTAGTACATGACATGCTAAGACCAATGATGTCATTCAAAAGTACAACGCGTCCCACAAAAAATAAGCCCTCACATGGCCAAATTGACAGAAAAATAAAAAAGTTATGGCTCTGGGAAGGAGGGGAGTGAAAAACGAACACGGAAAAACGAAAAATCCCAAGGTTATGAAGGGGTTAAGTCCCATAAATAAGTAGGAGCGCTTCACGGTTTCAGAAGCACTGACTTGCGTAACAGGACATTTTATAAAGAGCTTATGTACCTGAGGAAACCTCGGCAGTTCTGTTGTCCTTCCTCAGCCGTGCGATGTGATCACAACTGGCACTGGCTTCAGTCACTCCCTCAGTCTGTGCATGCTTGTTGCTGCTCTCCTTAGGTTTCTTAGTGCTGGAGATACTTACACAGTGGAGATCTGTGAGAAATTACACATTAAAATACAAAAATAAAAATGTAAATATGCAAAACCCAACATAAAATTCAGTGCTTTTGTTTGCCAACCAAAACAATATAAACTTACCCTGGTTCTTCAGTCCTTTACTTTTCTGATGGAAAACTTTTCTTTTTTTACTCTTGGTCTTTGGGGTTTTGTCCTTGGACGCCAGGCTCGCTTGAGCTGAGGCTTTTCGAGATTTGAACGTTTTAGTTACGGTTGTAGGATCTTCAGGATCCGGCATAGTGCTCATACTCTCCGCTGACTCCTCATCATACGGCCTCAATTGTTCGACAGAGTTTACAAAGTCTGAATGTCCAGGGTCCAAAAAGGGAGAGGTTTTACCTTGGTCTTTATTATGGTTTTCTAACCGGTGACCTCTTGTGTGTTCTCCATCATTAGAGGCTTTAGGAGTAGTTCTAAGGAATAATATAAGATTAGGTAGTGTAGAGAAAACTATATAGGAAGATATAGACTACAGGCCAGCATGAGAGAAAATGCTATACATTGTGAAGTTACACCCATAACAATTTCCAATATACCTGTACTGTATGAATAGGAGTCAATCATACAATCAGTAACAAGCCCGTATTGTGAGTTAGCAGCTAATGCTTTGTACTAGACACATGATAAATAACATAATGGCTTGCATATTGTTCGTTTTAGGGAAGAAAAATAACCGGACCTTTGCACATCGGCTGTACTGGCTGCATTACTTTCGAAAGGCTTGGGAAAGGCCATGTACTCAGTTTTCCCTGAAGTGTTCGGATCAGGAGGCTGGAGCGGTGTGTCAGGCTGAGAGGCAGAATTAGGATTAAAGTCTCCAATCCCAGGTGGATTTAAATTAAAATTCATACCTGTATCAAAATCAATAGGAGGAGGAGGAGCAAAAGGAAATTACATACGAATTCTACACAAATATTTCATAATGTACAGCAGAAAATAGCGGCACCGGAAAATGGCACGCTACAGAATGGATCCAACTAAAATAAAGTACCTGGCATCATGTTAGGAAAACTTCCAAATGGAGGCATGTTAAACACATTCATGGGAGGGGGGAGGAAGCTGAAGTTATTAAACACATTGGGGGTGGAAGGTGGAGGGGCGCTGCTGCTTCTCTCTTGTCTTTGTTGGGAGTTTTGTTGGAAGTGTTCCTGCTGCTGACACATATCACTTAACATTTGCTTCAGCCTGAAGAAGTAAAGAAGGAAACATTACTTACAGAAGTGAAACGCTTAGGCTACTTTCACACCTCCGTCTTTTTAGATCCATCACAATGCGTCGTTTTGGGGGGAAAAAACGCATCCTGCAAATGTGCCGGCAGGATGCGTTTTTTTCCCATAGACTTGTATTGCCGACAAATCGCGACGTATGGCCATACGTGCCGTCGTGCACTGGATGCGTCGGTATTTGGCGGACCGTCGCAGCGAAAAAACGTTCAAGGGAACGCTTTTTCGTGGTACGTCGTGTCCTGCATTTTAAACTGCGCATGCCTGTCCGGAACTCCATCCACTCCTCCCCGGGAGTTTACTATGGGCAGCGGACGCGTTGAAACACTGCGTCCGCTGCCTACGTTGTGCAGAAAATCACCACTGTCCGTCGGTACGTTGCGCCGACGTTTTGTGATGGCCCCGTACCGACGGAAGTGTGAAAGAAGCCTTACAGCCCAAAAAGTTCACAGAACTGTACATTTGTTTTTTTGTTAATGTAAAAATAACCATTTACAGATGGTAATAGCACAGAGAAGAAAAAAAAGCCGTCTACAGTCTTTTAGTCAATTTAAGGCTATGTTCACATGCTGCGTTTTTTTGCAAAATAAACACAGCTTTCTACAGCACCAGAAAATGCTGTGAGATTTCAGAAACCTCATGCAAACGATTTGAGAGCAGCAGCGGTTTTATTTTACACCTGCAGCATGTACATTTCTTTCAGCGTTTTTCACCCACACAAACAAATAAGTGAAATAACCCTGCAAAACACAAACTATGGTGACTTTATGAAACATGTACTGTAGACAAAGCAACCATGTAATCTACTTTAAAGAAAAGCCCAAAACCAATAAATGGGAGTTTAGAACACAGCCTTTTTACTGCCAAGAAAACAGACTTCGGCTGCAGACAAAAATGCAGCAAAATTAGAGTGCGTGAACATAGGTTACCTCTGCACGAAATCAATGCCATGCTATGGAGAGGCGCTTTCTCTACAAACAGTTATATGTAATGCAATAAGCTTCTATCCTCAGAACTGAAGTTCTGCAAATATACTTAAATGATAGAGACACTTCTTACAGTAATGTTATAAATCCAATAGAAGTCTGCTGAGTAGACAAGAAGCCTGAATGATCCAGTCCTCAGACATCACGTACCTGAGCACATTGTTTTGCTGCCAGTTCAGCTGAGTGTAGCACTGATTCAGCTGGTGCATGATCAGGTGCACTTGAGGAGTTCCCACGCTACTTGGCATCACACTGTACGGATTGGTGAACAAGCTTTGCAAGAGGTAGGAAAGAGACTTAAAGAGAAAAAAAATTATATGACACACTTAAAAATCAATTTCTCTCTAAGGTGAAATAGGTGGATTTGAACCTATTCTATCTTCTCAAATCATCTATCCAGGTTTTTACAGTGCCTGAAACCTTGGTGGTCCTGAGCCAAGCAATCATTGCCCACAGATAAATATATAAAACATTGATCAGCGGAGGGTCCACAACCACAGCAATCAGGATGGCCGCGGTAACTGGATTCCCCAGATCGCTTCTTCTCTGCAGACACCGACCGCGTTCAGCGCATAGGCAGAAACAGGCAGCAAAGGAATCCAAAAAAAGAGTCACAGACAGAGCAAAAAAACTAAACTGAGAATGCAATGATTTGGAAAGGTCTTCTAGTCATACTTCATTCACAACATAAGGAACATATCACAAAGTGAAAGACATTTTCCATTTGAAAATATTAACTCATTTAGAAATAAATAGTAAGGCTGAGACAGGGTTAATGAAAGGCTGGAAAAGTAAATGGTACCAATGAAAAATAGCTGGTGGGTCAATTTTTAACTAAATCAGGGGTGGGGAAGCTCAGGCCCTAGGGCCATTTCCGGCCCTTGAAGACCTTTTATCAGGCCCCCGAGCAGATTGTTAGGGACCGAATTCTTGGGCAGGGAGCTGTAGTGTGATTACAACCAGCTCATTAATTTCTTCTTGCTCTGTTAGCACACACATATATTGTTCACTACTGAACACTGAAGGGCATGCAATGAAAGATTACGTCCTGACACCAGTGCTACAGTCAGGATATACTTTGTGGGCGGAGTTTGTACGGCCCCCGAAGGATGGTTAAATATCCAAATGGCCCTTGGCAGAAAAAAAAGATTCCCCACCCCTGAACTAAATGATCAAGCAGACATCCATGCAAATCTGTCCAAACACTGAGCACTAAGGTCCGGACTGGCCGCGGGTCTCCTGACCGCAGCATAAAAGCCTCAGGGAAATATATGATGCTGTGATGCTTATCAGTGAGCAACTGCGTCTAAGGGCATGTTATAGGAGGGATGTGGAAACCACAAAGAAACGACCAAAAGGAATAACTATAATCAATAAAAAAAGCTCTTTATTAAATACAAATATTATAAAATACTTGGACAGAGATGGAACAAAAATAGGGGAAATGGTACAGGTCATAATGCGAATACTACCGTGTAGATACACAACGTGCAGGCCCAACACTGGCTCCCTACAATACATGTATATAAGATGTTGGTATGGGGAGTGAACACCAATACATCAGAGTGGCTGATAAATACATAGTAAAACAACACTCGGTCACTATACCCTGGAACACACAGTAATATAATATAGCCCTCACTATTAAATAAATTGCTACACCAGTGTGTGTGAGAAGCTAAACAATCGATCACTTGAACGTCCAGGGTTACCACCAGAATAAAGGCTGGCGGAACACTAAGCTGACCTTGCTAATCATAAGTAGCAGCCAACACTGAAGCCGCTTATCCCTGCACCAGGAAAGACACCAAGGTGGCGTAAGCACTAACCATATGTCAAACAGACCAAGCTGTATCAATCCATGTTACCTGGTCCTGGGCGGTTCACGGATGGTCTAAGGGCATGTGCACACGTTGCAGATTCCATTGCGGATTTTTCTGTGTGGATTCTGCAGAATCCGCGGGTAAAATGACCTGCGTTTTACCTGCGGATTCTGTGCTGATTTTGTGCAGATTTCGCCTGCGTTTTTACACCTGTGGATTCCTATAATGGAATAGGTGTAAAATGCTGCAGATTCCGCACAAAGAATTGACATGCTGTGGAAAATAAACCGCTGCGGAAAATAAACCGCTGAGTTTCTGTGCAGAATTTTCCGCAGAATGTGCACAGCGGATTTGGTTTTCATGGTACTGTACACTGCATGGAAAACTGCTGTGGATCCGCAGGGCCAAATCCGCTGCTGATCTGCAGCAAAATCCGCAACGTGTGCACATAGCCTAAAAATTGCAGAACAATTTCACAAAAACGTTTGGATACTATTTTAGGGAATGTGAATGGCCTCTTCAGAGAGGAAAAGGACTGGAACGCCAGCACCACCTACTGGAGGTAGCAATCAAAAAAGTAAATAATGACCCTTTAACGAGCCTTGCCACAGAAGTATTCACATATCTGTGGGTAATATCAGAGGAGAAGAAAAGAAGCCCTACCTGTAGGAATGGGCACACACCAGTAAATAATTAATATACCATTTTATAAAGTGAGGAAAACCACAAGCAAATTAGCAATAAAACATGTGAGACGTCCCAGACCCGAGTACCCCACACAGTGCATAACCATATCTGATTAACGGACAATAGAATAACGCTTAATACAATATATATTGCACGTGCTCATAGGTAATGAACAAAACCACAAAAAGGTATAGAAAGGGGAAAAATAATAATAATCCCCCTCATTATAAATGCTTGGAAGAAGGCCAAGATAGTATAAGGATAAGACCTAGATATTGGGTGTCCCCATGATCAATAGAGGTATTATTAAGGAACATGCAAAGTGTGACAGCCAAAAAAACAAAGCCTATGTAATAGTGGGTGTAGGCATGGAAGATCAAAGAAGGCTGTTCACAGAAAAGTAGCTATGGTCCATGGGGCACAATGTGCAAAGATAGTTTTCTATAGAGGGAGGACGCCTACATGAGAGGATGAATGAATAGATCGCTAGTGAGTGGATAATACCTACAGGTCCACGAAAGGTTGTGAGGGGTACATTGGAGATATAGAGACCGCCGGGTCGGCTCAGAGCAAGTCTTACTCTGATCCGATGTTGAGGATTAGAATAGCACATGGGTCTGTGTGCTGTTCAACACCAAAAATTGGGCAGTGTAGAAACATTTTCATGGAAATGTGAATGCACCGTTAGGAAGAGAAGCCAAACAAGACACTCCATTTGCAGACACGTTTTGAGGCGTTTGTCCCTCATTAGCGCCAAGCAGGAAATCTGATTTCGCTAGGTGAGAGGTCTCTGACCTCCGGTGTAAAGGGGACATTTCTCCTTATGGAGGGTTCAAGCTGGCGTTAAGAGACTTGTGTTCCATGCAATGCTCAGCTTGGAATTTACATACGGTTTCTACAGGCAAAAACAGACTTTTCGTCTGTTTTTGCCTGTAGAAACCGTATGTAAATTCCAAGCTGAGCATTGCAAGGACTGCATCTTTGCTACATCCAGTAGGTGGCATTAGAGTGGTATTAGTAGGAGTATACAGCCCAGCACAACCTCTGCTACAACACATGCAGCCATCAGTGATTGGTCCTGGACTGTACACTGCCATCACTGCGATTACACAGATAATAAGGCATCTGAATTATGGTACCTTCACACATAACGATATTGTTAACGATATCGTTGCTATTTGTGACGTAGCAACGATATCGTTAATGAAATCGTTATGTGTGACAGCGACCAACGATCAGGCCCCTGCTGGGAGATCGTTGGTCGCTGAATAAAGTCCAGAACTTTATTTCGTCGCTGGACTCCTGCTGACATCGCTGGATCGGCATGTGTGACACCGATCCAGCGATGTCTTCACTGGTAACCAGGGTAAACATCGGGTAACTAAGCGCAGGGCCGCGCTTAGTAACCCGATGTTTACCCTGGTTACCATGCTAAAAGTAAAAAAAAACAAACACTATATACTTACCTACAGCCGTCTGTCCTCCAGCGCTGTGCTCTGCACTCCTCCTGTACTGGCTGTGAGCCGGAAAGCAGAGCGGTGACGTCACCGCTCTGCTTTCCGGCTCACAGCCAGTACAGGAGGAGAGCAGAGAAGCAGAGCGCAGCGCTGGAGGACAGACGGCTGTAGGTAAGTATGTAGTGTTTGTTTTTTTTTACTTTTAGCATGGTAACCAGGGTAAACATCGGGTTACTAAGCGCGGCCCTGCGCTTAGTTACCCGATGTTTACCCTGGTTACTGGCATCGTTGGTCGCTGGAGAGCGGTCTGTGTGACAGCTCTCCAGCGACCAAACAGCGACGCTGCAGCGATCCGGATCGTTGTCGGTATCGCTGCAGCGTCGCTTAATGTGAAGGGGCCTTTAGTCCACAGCTTGGGACAGCAGAGTAGTGATAAGGAGACCTACTACTCTGAAAGCAACGGATACTGGGGGCAGGTTATAATGAAAGATTTATAACAGCAGCTGAAAGGTAGGGAGGGGAACAAATAACTGCTGGATAGACATCAATGGGCAGGAAGGAGTGGGCTAGGATATTAGGAGTTAACCATATCCAGGATGGTAACTACTGCATACTCTTGGCAAGGATCTGGGAAAGGAACGGTAGCCGAACTCCATGGAAGCCAGCTGTAAACTTTGAATGATAAAGGCTCTCTTTGCACAAGAATGACAATAAAAAGAAAACGCAAGTTAACTGCAAACTTGCCTATTTTCATACTGCTAAATTAAATCAATATATTAACATGAGAATCCTCCATTAAAACATTTAAAACCGAGACCTTTCAAGGGCGATCGTTTAAGATACTTATTCCTCAGCACCACATTTTAATGGCGCTGTTGAGCAGCGGAGATTCCCATGGGTGTCTGCTGTGTGTGGCAGCTGATAACCTGCAGTATCAGCCCCAGCCGGTTTTGCAACTGACCTGAGCTGATTAACGCCTTACAGCGGTATTTAACTTGTTACAAGGGCATCACAAGACCCTCTTTGTAACCAGTAAATAAGAACTATTCTTGCACTGCTGTCTATTTGTTCATTCTACCTCCCAAAAATCAGAGTAAGGCTTGGCTCACATTTATCCTGCGCTTGCCACTGAGCGTTTCAATCATGGTTCTGTAATGCTGTAGTTAAGCCCCCGATGTCACCTGAAATATAAGAATAACAGGTTATATTATACTCACCCAGGGGTGGTTCCGATGTGGTCCGGTCCGATGGGCGTCGCGGTCCGGCGCCTCCCATCTTCATACGATGATGTTCCCTTCTTTGCTTCCTGCCGCGGCTCCTGCGCAGGCGTACCTAATCTGCCCTGTTGAGGGCAGCGTAAAGTACTGCAGTGCACAGGTGCTGGGCCTCTCTGACCTTCCCCGGCGCCTGCGCACTGCAGAACTTTTGCTCTGCCCTCAACACGGCAGACAAAGTACGCCTGCGCAGGAGCCGCGGCAGGAAGCAAAGATGAGGACGTCATCGTATGAAGATGGGAGGCGCCGGACTGCGACGCCCATCGGACTGGACCGCAGCGGGACCGCCCCTGGGTGAGTATAATCTAACCTCTTTTTCTTATCTTTCAGGATACATCGAGGACTTATCTACAGCATTACAGAATGCTGTAGATAAGCCCCTGATGTCGGTGGTGGCCGCAGCTTATAGGCGAATTTTGGGGTGACAGATTCCCTTTAAGGCGTCTCTTTAGTGCACAAGTGTGGGCAACCACAGATCTGTGTACTTCTAAAAAGATGGATACCACCGGAGCAGACGCCAAATTGAGTCTGAAGAGTCTCCATCTGCCTCATGGAGGGTGGTTCCATTGGGAGTTTCATCTGAATCGCATTTTCGTGGCATTTAACCATGACATAAGTGCTCAGCATAGAACACAAAAATGTGGTCCAGCCTTATACTGGAAGCGATCAAAAAAAGTTATGTACCCCAAAATGTTACCAATAAAACCCTAATTTATCATACATAAAACTATCCCCCATTCAGGTCCGAAATCTGTCACTAACTATAGGGGGTTCCCACGTTACTGGTAAAACAAAGTCTCTAAAAAAGCAACATGGCTCCTGCCCCCTCAAATAATATCAAATTAATTCTGTGCTCCCAAATCCAAACGCCCACCATCCTTCTGAGCCGCACTGTGCCTAAACCTCAGTAAGCGGTCATCACGTATTTGGCATTAGTGTAATGGAGAGAAGGCACTTATACTACTGGTGCATATCGCCAGAAGCACAAGCTGGGCACAATGTATGGAGGCGCTACAATATATGGAGGCTCTACACTATGGGGGACACAATATTTAGGGTACTAGACTGGCATATTTGTAATTCTCCAGAAAAAAAGCCAGGCATGGATGTTACAAAATATTCGTTGTAGATGTAGATTAATTCATTTAAAGATGCAGCTTCTACAAAGGGGTCACTTTTGGGATTTTTCTGCTGTTCTGGCACCTTCAGGGCTCTCTGAAAATGTCGCCCGCAAATCATGCTACCAAAATCTGTGCTTCGAAAGCTAAATAGTGCGGCAATTCTGCAACGTGTGTACTTGGCCTAAAAGTGTATGTTTTGTTTTATTAGCAATGTCACAGACCTTGGAAAATCTTTTCACCCATTTTCCAGTGCATTGCTTGGTAAACTGGATGCTATCATTCAAAAGTACAACTCATCCCGCAAAAAAATAAAAACAATGTTTGACATGGCTATGTTGTCATAAAAATAAAAGGAAAGAACAAAAGTGCAAAATCAAAAACGTACTATTCTTTAAGGGGGTTAATGAACAGAAATGTACAGAGACAACATAAATGATGTAGAGAGACGAAGCTGAACTCTTCACACTTACCTGCTGGTCTCGCATCAAAGTCTGACATATATTTGTGCTGAACTCCAGTTGTTTCTTCAGCTGGTCTATCTGCTCCTGCCAATGTTCCTTCTCTTCCACCTGGGAAAGCTCAGAGACCCACTGAACGTTTTCTTGTCGCCTCATGCTAATATTCTGCTGTTGTCTGGTCCTCGGAGAGGGACGGTAATTGCCATCAACAGAATATGAACGCTGGTTTCTCCATCTGGAAGAACAGTATTGCAATATGCACATTGCTATTTTTGCGCTTTAAGAATCAGGCTATTTATCTGCAATTATTCTGTATTGCTACTTTGCATCTAAAAATAAAACAACTTTGCAAATCATTTTGGCTAAAATGTTGAACTTGATGGACCAGAGTCTTTTTTCAGCCTACAGGCGCTTCTCACAAAATTAGAACACCATCAAAAACTTAATTTATTTCAGTTCTTCAATACAAAAAGTAAAACTTGTATCAAGCCCAGATTGCTTTGATAGCAGTCTTCAGATTGTCAGCATTGTTGGGTCTGGTGTCTCATCATCATTGACAAGAAGGTTAGGCTCAGGTTAAGGTCAGGCGAGTTTGCTGGACAATAAAGCACAGTGGTACTGTTGTTTGTAAACCAGATATTGGTACTTTTGGCTATGTGGACAGGTGCTAAGTCCTGCTAGAGAATGAAATTTCCATCTACAAAATCTTGTCGGCAGAGGGAAGCATGAAGTGCTCTAAAATTTGCTTGTAGACGGCTGCGCTGACTTTGGTCTTGATAAAACACAGTGGACTTACACCAGCAGATGACATGGCTCCCAAACCATCACTGATTGTGGAAACTTCACAACTTCCAAAGCAGTTTGGATTGCGGCCTCTCCACTCTTCCTCCAGACCCTGGGACCTTGATTTCCAAATGAAATGAAACATTTACTTTCATCTGAAAACAACATCTTGGGCCACTGAGCAACAGTCGAGACCCTTCCGGCGTTGTCTATTGGTCATGAGTGGCTTGACACAAGGAATGTGACACTTGTAGCCCATGTCCTGGATACATCTGTGTGTGGTGGCTCTTGAAGCAATGACTCCAGCAGCAGTCCACCCCTTGTGAATCTCCCCCAAATTTTTGAATGGCCTTTTCTTAGCAATCTCTTCAAGGTTGCTGTTTTCCCGTTTGCTTGTGCACCTTTTTCTACCACACTTTTTCCTTCCACTTAACTTTCCATTAATATGTTTGGATACAGCACTCTGAACAACCAACTTCTTTATCAATGACCTTTCGTGGCTTACCCTCCTTGTGGAGTGCGTCAATGACTCTTCTGGACATGTCAGGTCAGCAGTCTTCCCCATGATTGTGGAGCCTACTGAAACAGGCTAAAGGACCTTTTTAAATGCTTAGGAAGCCTTTGCAGGTGTTTTTTGTTAATTATTCTAATTTACTGAGAATGACTTTTGGGTTTTCATTGGATTTAAGCCATAATCATCAACATTATCAGAAATAAACACTTGAAATAGATCACTCTGCTTGTAATGACTCTATATAATACGAGTTTCACATTTTGGTATTGAAGAACTTAAATAAATTAACTTTTTGATGATATTTTAATATTGTGGTGAGAAGCATCTGTATGTAACAATGTTTCACCTCTACAGCTTCTTTGCAGACTTATTACACTGCCTGGTCACAAACACACTTTTTAACCATGCAACTAGACTTTCTTTCATTTACCCCATTCTTCCTAACCTAAACTTAGTATTTGGGCATACAATAGTATACTTATAATAAAACATGTACATCCTTATAAAAGAGTCACTATACTGATGGGACAGTTCTCTAAACTTAAACAGGCACATCCTAGAAGCACGTCTTCTTACCCAGGCTTAGTGGTCTTCCCACTGAAAGAACTCTGGTTCATGCCACTTGGGGGATACATGACATTTTCTTGGAATGTGTTTTCTTGCTCATCATCTTCCTCCTCCTCCTCTTCTGCCTGATTTACATCAGATATGCATGCTTCATCATCATCTCCTCCATCACCGTCATCATTATCATTATCATCATCATCTTCAAGGGCACACTGTGTAGATCCACCCCAAGTTGCCATTGTCCTAAAAACAGAACAAAAAAATAAAGGAATGAAATATCACTAGGATTCGCTAAAGCCACATGCATCATATTGCTACTGCCTCTGTATAATTCACCCTAGCACACCATTTCCCAGTTCAGTCCCAAATTAACCATATTCTGGGATTCGGAACACATTCGTCTGGAATTGTCAGTGTTTTTCTAGTGTGTAAGGAACTAAAGGGGCCACACGTGAACATATCTAACCTGCATTGCCTTTATACAGATGTAATAAAAGAAGCTCCACATTATGCACCTTAGTACTAAACCCTACATGAGACGTCAGAACGTGTTGTACTGAACAAGGGATTTCGGGCTTGTTCAGACGAGCGTATTATACGGATGTATGCGGCACAGATTGCACACACACCCATTATATCCAATGGCACATGACAGATTTTCAACATGGACAAATGGTCAGTGTGGCGCATGCATTACTTGGGTCGGATTTACAGACCAGACTAGTACATGCAAATAGAGCAGGAAGCACGGTGTCTCAGTGGTTAGGACTGCAACCTTGCAGCGCTGGAGTCCTGGGTTCAAATCACACCAAGGACAACATCTACAAGGAGTCTGTATGTCCTCCCTGTGTTTGTGTGGGTTTCCTCCGGGTTCTCCGGTTTCCTCCCCCATTCCAAAGACATACTGCTAGGGAATTTAGATTGTGAGCCCCATCCGGGACAGCGATGATAATGTGTGCAAACTGTAAAGCGCTGCGGAATATGTTAGCACTATATAAAAATAAAAATTATTATTATTAAGCTTCTGCACTCAGTCCAAGTTCTAGTACGGCTGTCTGAACCTGACCGTAAAGGGATCGATGTATCACTTATTGGTCTGCTTGGTGCAGTTTTGATAGAATCCCTATTTTTTTGCTGTAGATGTAGAAGTGCTCAGAATATAGACTGCTGTATAACCTCTCCCACATCACTGATTGGCAGATTCCAGTATACATTGTAAGCAAGCTGCCAATCAGTGATGGGGGAGGGGATATACAGATTAGCTGGACTGCCTGGCACAAGACAGCTAGTCCTGCAGTGATAATCTCTTGCTGATAAAACAATGATTGTATTCAAACTACAGCAAGCTGCCCAGTAAGTGACATCCCTGGAATCAGGCTCTCAGCCACCACATAAGGCTGTCCTCAGATTACAAGGCAAAAATCTGATAACAGCTTCCCTTTATGTGGAGATTCATGTCAATTACTCACCTTTCAGTCCTGCTGCGGTGCTGAAGACTGTGTGTGTCAGAGTCATCACTTCTTAAAGAGCCAGCAGAAGCAGTTTCTGAGATTCCTTGTCTTCGCTGATGCTCAGCCATCAATGACTCAAGCTGTTTCCTTCTTTGTCGCAAATCTTCCCTTAAAATTTGATGTCTGCGAATCTCTGACCATACCTGAATACGAGGATTAGACAGCGTTAGTCTTAACAAAATGTGCAATTTCCATAATTACCTTTGCCAAACTGCACTTATTTTATAAATGTAGATTTATGAAGGAAATATTAAAAGGAGCTTCTTTGTGAAAAGAGCTTTAACTCCGTAGTGACTGATCCAAAATTCACTTTAAAAGGGAAGCCCAAAACCGCCACCATGTCATTATTGTACCCTATATGTACTTTATAACAAGCCTTTTTTCGTGGCTTAATGATTATTCAATAACCATAAAATCAATTTTAAAACTCTGCTTGTGACAAATTAGTAACACACTATATTTGCAGCGTAGCTGGCAATGTGCAGTGATATGTACAGCCAGCAAGCACAATTTTAAAATTGATTTTATGGTTATTTAACTATCACATCCACAAAAAGGGGCTGGTTAAAAAGTAGGAGCATAGTGCATTCAAGACATGCGTGCAGTTTTGGAAGGCTAGGGCAGCTGACACTTTCCCTTTTAATGAGCAAACCTCATTTTTCTAACCTGACAGGTCTGTCCCAGCGATTCTGAGATTGTTACTTACTTGACACATTGCACTTTATGCTAGTGGTAGCTTTAGGTTGAGAAGTTTGGCATTTGATTTTTTTTAAATAAAAATATCTGAAATATGACAAATATTTAGAATAATTAGCAATTTTTAAACTTTGCTTACACTGGTTCGTCATACCACAAAAACTACCGTATATACTCGAGTATAAGCCGAGATTTTCAGCCCAAATTTTTGGGCTGAAAGTGCTCCTCTCGGCTTATACTCGAGTCAAGGTGGGTGGCAGGGTCGGCGGGTGAGGGCGCTGAGGCATACTTACCTGCTTCCAGCGATCCTGGTGCTCCCCGCCTGTCCCACGGTCTTCGGTGCTGCAGTTCTTCCCCTGTTCAGCGGTCACGTGGGACCGCTCATTAGAGAAATGAATAGGCGGCTCCACCTCCCATAGGGACCGCTGATAGAGGAAGAGGCTGCAGCACCGAAGACCAGCTGTCCGGGGGAAGGAGTGGGATGCCGGGAGCAGGTAAGTATCGCATATTTACCTGTCCCCGTTCCAGCCGCCGCTCCATCTTCTCGACGCCGCTCCATCTTCCCGGCGTCTATCCGCTCTGACTGTGCAGGTCAGAGGGCGCTATGACGCATATACTGTGCGCGGCGCCCTCTGCCTGATCAGTCAGTGCGGAGAGACGCTGGGACCAGACGCTGGGAGCTGCAAGCAAGAGAGGTGAGTATGGCTTTTTTTTATTGCAGCAGCAGCAATGGCACAGATATACAGTATGTGGAGCATCTATGGGGAAATATGAACGGTGCAGTGCACTATATGGGGCACAGCTATGGGGAAATATGAACGGTGCAAAGCACTATATGGCAGAGCTATGGGGAAATATGAACGGTGCAGAGCACTATATGGCACAGCTATGGGGAAATATGAACGGTGCAGAGCACTATATGGCACAGCTATGGGGCAATAATGAACGGTGCAGAGCACTATATGGCACAGCTATGGGGAAATATGAACGGTGCAGAGCACTATATGGCACAGCTATGGGGAAATAATGATCTATTTTTATTTTTGAAATTCACCGGTAAGGCCTCTTTCACACTTCAGTTATTTGGCATCAGTCTAAAACCGCCATTTTCCTCAAATAACGGATCCGTCATTTTTTTTTGACGGATCCGTTATTTTCCCATAGACTTGCATTAGTGACGGATTGTGACGGATGGTCGTCCGTTCCATCCGCCATGCGACGGATCCGTCGAAATTTGGCGGACGTTTTCTGAAAATAGACGGACATTGAAACGTTTTTTGTCACCGCCGAAATGGCGGATCGCGACGGATCCGTCGCGTCCGCCATTCCATAGAATGGCCGCCTATGGGCGACGGATCCGCCGCAACAGTTTTTTCGGCGGATCCGTCGCCCCAATCCGTTTTTTCAATTGCGCATGCTCCAAAAAGTAGATACTTCTCCCAGACAACCCCCAAGTAACGGATCCGTCAAAAAAACGGATCCGTTAGAACCGTTTTCGCAACAATTGTGACGGATCCGTCAATCCGTCACTATGTCGGTAGTGACTGACGCCAAAAGACTGAAGTGTGAAAGAGGCCTAAATGCTGCATTTCCACCCTAGGCTTATACTCGAGTCAATAAGTTTTCCCAGTTTTTTGTGGCAAAATTAGGGGGGTCGGCTTATACTCGGGTCGGCTTATACTCGAGTATATATGGTAGTTAGAAGGCATACATATAGGAAGTATATCCCATTGGTGTCATGTAGAATCCTGTTATTTTGTTAAGATGTAAAAATTTAGCAATTTCACATTCTTTTCTATTTACAATTCCTGTTTTATTAACAGACAATCAGCTGGGAAGTGACACGGATAGCTGGGGCCTATATATTGGAAAACCAACTAATCTTATACTATTTTCAAAACTGCACCCTCCTAACACTCAAAACTACATTCAAGGAGTTAATTAAAGGGAACCTGTCACCCCCAAAAATCATATATGAGATTAGGCCACAGGCATCAGGGGCTTATTTACCGCATTCTGTAATGCTGTAGATAAGCCCCCAATGTAACCTGAAAGGTAAGAAAAACAGGTTACATTATACTCACCCAGGGGTGGTCCCACTGCGGTCAGGTCCGATGGGCGTCGCGGTCTGGGGCCTCCCATCTTTTTACGATGACGTCCACTTCTTGTTTTCCTGCCACGGCTCCGGCGCAGGCGTACTTTGTCTGTCCTGTTGAGGGCAGAGCAAAGTACTGCAGTGCGCAGGCATCGGGCCTCTCTGACCTTTCCCGGCGCCTACGCTCTGCAGTACTTTGCTCTGCCCGCAACAGCCATTGCAAGAATACAAGAAGAGGATGTCATCGAATGAAGGATGGAGGCCCTGGACCGTGACGCCCATCGGATCGGACCGCCCCTGGGTGAGTATAATCTAACCTCTTTTTCTCGTCTTTCAGGATACATCGGGGGCTTATCTACAGCATTACAGAACGCTGTAAATAAGCCTGATGCCAGTGGGCTTAGCTCAGATACGATTTTTGGGGTGTGGGGTGACAGGTTCCCTTTAAGTCAACTGTGACATGGAAAGTCCCTGTTTTACAGTTGACAGATGACAGACATCAGTGGGGGCTTTTTTTTTTTTTCAGGTTGCGTTTGAGTATTTTTTGGTATAATTTGGGGACACATTTTTTGATGATTTTTAAGACTAGATTCACATGTATCCTGTGCTCTACACTATCACTTAGCACTTTGATGTTTCAGCCTGAATCCCAAAATTATTCAGACAAAACTACAGATTTCATCAATCAGTACACTGTCTGTCTGGCCTCTGTTTCATCCGTATCAGTCGCTTCAGGCAAGCAAACGTCTTCCAATTATGCTTATGTGCACTACAAAGATACCGAAAAACATGGGACACCGCTCAGAGGCCAAGGTACTCCATCTGCCTGACTGTAGTGAATAATACTGTCAGGGATGCAATCTCAAATTGCTTTTTGGGGGGATTTAAATAGCAACCCCCACCCCAGGTAAGGCCTCAGCTTCCAGCACATGATAAATATAAACCGAGCCTCATACTATTTTAAAAGAGGCCAAATGTACAAATAAAAAGTAATTCAACAATTGCTTTTCACCGTGCGGTATAAGTGCTCAGTTTTATTTTTCAGTGTTCATAAGATTATAGTGATACCAGATTTATATAGAAATTTTTATGTTTTGCACATCAAAAATTATAGTTACCGTATATACTTGAGTATAAGCAGAGTTTTTCAGCACATTTTTTTGTGCTGAAAACCCCCTCGGCTTATACTCGATTGAGGGTCCCAGAAGATGTAGGTGAAGCGGTAGCAGTGGAGCAGCAGGTCACAGAGACAGGAGTCGGCTGCTGCGGCTAAAACCTGTGCCCACTGCTAAAAAAGAGAAATAAATATTCACTGTGCTGGCAGTGAATATTAAGTTCTCTGTAATAGAGCGCATAGTGTCCGACCGCAGCCACCGGCTTCCAGCAGTGGCCGGAATATCACGAGTACCAGCTACTTAAGATAAATGAATATTCACTTCTCTCCACTCCAATAGGCGTGGAGAGAGGGGACTATTCATTCCCTTAAGTAGCAGGCACATGTGACCGCACAGCGGCTGCGGATGACCCTGTGCACACTACTTAATAGCAATGGATACTCACTGCCCACCACGCACATAATCCCAGGGTGGAAAGCAGCGAGTATTCCGGCAGCTGTGTTCTGCTTGTAAGCAGCGCATGACATCCCTGCCATACACTGCTTACAAGCACAAAACAGCTGCTGGCACCGGAACAAGATGCTGAAAGGGAGCACAGGGAGGCAAGTAGAATGTTTTTTTTATGCTTTTTTTTTTATGGGAGCCATACATACCAGGATAGGGATGAAAAACCATGCATACCAGGATAGGGATGAGGGTGACAAGCATCTAGTATATAATTGTCTAGGGGTCAATTCCATCTGTCTGTCTTTCTGTCTGTCTGTCACGGATATTCATTGGTCGCGGCCTCTGTCTCATGGAAATCCAAGTCGCTGATGGGTCGTGGCAAAACGCCCACGACCAATCAGCAACGAGCAGAGTCTGGCAGCAAAATGGCCGCTGCTTTACTGCCCTGCAGTCAGCGCTGAGCGGTCACACAGGGTTAATGCCAGAGTTAACAGACCGCGGTGTAATGCACTCCGTTAACGCGTTATTAACCCTGTGTGACCAACTTTTTACTATTGATGCTGCGTATGAAGCATCAATAGTAAAATGATCTAATGTTAAAAAAAATAATAATAATTTAAAAAAAAAAAAAAAAGGTTATTCTCACCCTCCAACATGGCGCGGTGTACTCGGCGGTGCAAGCAGCAGGTTCCGGTGCCAAGGATGCTATGCGAGAAGGACCTGCCATGACGTCACGGTCATGTGACCGCGACGTCATCACAAGTCCTGCGCTCATACCAACCCTGGGACCGGAAGCTACAGCGTGCACCGCACACAGGCGCCAGGACTTCAAGGGGCCCTTGGAAGGTGAGTATATTTTTATTTTTTATTTTAAGTCTTTTTTAACCACGCATATAGTGCCCACATTGCTATATACTACGTGGGCTGTGTTACATACTGCGTGTGCTCTGTTATATACTACATCTCTATGCTATATACTTTGTAGCTGGGCAATATACAACGTGACTGTGCAATATACAACGTGACTGCCCAATATACTATGTGCTCTGTGCTATATACTACGTAGCTGTGCAATATACCATGTGGCTGTGTCGGTTCTGTTATATACTGCGTCGACTGTGCAATATACTATATGGCTCTGTTATATACTACATGGCAGTGCAATATACTACGATATATGACATGGCTATGTTATATACTACGTGGTTCTGCTATATACTACGTGGCTGACCAATATACTACGTGGCTGACCAATATACTACGTGTCTGTGCAATACACTATGTAACAGTGCAATACACTACGTGGCTATGTTATATACTATGTGGCTGTGTTATATACTACGCAGCTCTTCTATATACTACGTACGCTGTGTTACATACTACGTCGGTTGCGTTATATACTACGTCACCGTGCAATATAGTACGTAGCCTGTGCTATATACTACCTACATATTCTAGAATACCCGATACGTTAGAATCGGGTCACCATCTACTACCAGGATAAGGATGTGGCGGCCATGCACACCAGGATAGGGATAAGGGGGCCATGCATACCAGGATAGGGATGAGGAACCATACATACCAGGATAGGGATGTGGGGGCCATGCATACCAGGATAGGGATAAGGGGGCCATACATATTAGGATAGGGATGAGGAGGCCATACATATCAGGATAGGGATGAGGAGGCCGTGCATATCAGGATAGGGATGAGGAGGCCGTGCATACCAGGAGAGGGGTGAGGAACCATGCGTAACAGGATAGGGATGAGGAGGCCGTGCATATCAGGATAAGGATGAGGGTGCGATGCATACCAGGATAGGGATGAAGGTGCGATGCATACCAGGATAGGGATGAAGGTGCGATGCATACCAGGATAGGGATGAGGAGGCCATGCATATCAGGATAGGGATGAGGAGCCCGTGCATATCAGGATAGGGATGAGGTTGCGATGCATACCAGGATAGGGATGAGGGTGCGATGCATACCAGGATAGGGATGAGGGGGCCATGCATGCCAGGATAGGGATAAGGAGCCATGCATACCAGGATAGGGGTAAGGGGGCCATGCATACCAGCATAGGGATGAGGAGCCCGTGCATACCAGGATAGGGATGAGGGTGCAATGCATACCAGGATAGGGATGAGGGGGCCGTGCATACCAGGATAGGGATGAGGAGGCCTTGCATATCAGGATGGTGATGAGGAGGCCGTGCATACCAGGAAAGAGATGAGGAGGCTGTGCATACCAGGATAGGGATGAGGAGCCATGCATACCAGGATAGAGATGAGGAGCCATGCATACCAGGATAGGGATGAGGAAGCCATGCATACCAGGATGGGGATGAGGAGGCCGTGCATACCAGGATAGAGATGAGGAGCCATGCATACCAGGATAGGGATGAGGAGGCCATGCATACCAGGATGGGGATGAGGAGGCCGTGCATACCAGGATAGAGATGAGGAGCCATGCATACCAGGATAGGGAAGAGGAGGCCATGCATACCAGGATGGGGATGAGGAGGACGTGCATAGCAGGATAGGGATGAGGAGCCCGTGCATACCAGGATAGGGATGAGGAGGCCGTGCATATCAGGATAGGGATGAGGAGGCCGTGCATACCAGGAGAGGGGTGAGGAACCATGCGTAACAGGATAGGGATGAGGAGGCCGTGCATATCAGGATAAGGATGAGGGTGCGATGCATACCAGGATAGGGATGAAGGTGCGATGCATACCAGGATAGGGATGAAGGTGCGATGCATACCAGGATAGGGATGAGGAGGCCATGCATATCAGGATAGGGATGAGGAGCCCGTGCATATCAGGATAGGGATGAGGTTGCGATGCATACCAGGATAGGGATGAGGGTGCGATGCATACCAGGATAGGGATGAGGGGGCCATGCATGCCAGGATAGGGATAAGGAGCCATGCATACCAGGATAGGGGTAAGGGGGCCATGCATACCAGCATAGGGATGAGGAGCCCGTGCATACCAGGATAGGGATGAGGGTGCAATGCATACCAGGATAGGGATGAGGGGGCCGTGCATACCAGGATAGGGATGAGGAGGCCTTGCATATCAGGATGGTGATGAGGAGGCCGTGCATACCAGGAAAGAGATGAGGAGGCTGTGCATACCAGGATAGGGATGAGGAGCCATGCATACCAGGATAGAGACGAGGAGCCATGCATACCAGGATAGGGATGAGGAAGCCATGCATACCAGGATGGGGATGAGGAGGCCGTGCATACCAGGATAGAGATGAGGAGCCATGCATACCAGGATAGGGATGAGGAGGCCATGCATACCAGGATGGGGATGAGGAGGCCGTGCATACCAGGATAGAGATGAGGAGCCATGCATACCAGGATAGGGAAGAGGAGGCCATGCATACCAGGATGGGGATGAGGAGGCCGTGCATAGCAGGATAGGGATGAGGAGCCCGTGCATACCAGGATAGGGATGAGGAGGCCATGCATACCAGGATAGGGATGAGGAGGCCGTGCATACCAGGATAGGGATGAGGAGCCATGCATACCAGGATAGAGATGAGGAGGCCATGCATACCAGGATAGGGATGAGGAGGCCATGCATACCAGGATAGGGATGAGGAGGCCGTGCATACCAGGATATGGATGAGGAGCCTGTGCATACCAGGATAGGGATGAGGAGGCCGTGCATACCTGGATGGGGATGAGGGGGCCATGCATTCCTGGCTTATACTCGAGTCAATTAGTTTTCCCAGTTTTTCGTGGCAAAAACAGGATTTTTGGTTGCTTACCGTAAAATCTGTTTCTTGAAGCCTCCATTGGGGGACACAGGAACCATGGGTGTATGCTGCTGCCACTAGGAGGCTGACACTATGCAAATAAAAAAGTTAGCTCCTCCTCTGCAGTGTACACCCCACCGACTGGCATTATACTCTTCAGTTAGTGAGAAAGCAGTAGGAGAAAAGAACAAGGTTGAAAAACCATAACCACAAACTTGAGAACTGTAAACGTGAGAACAGTCATAAAACGGATAACAACAGAAACATTGGGAGGGAGCTGCGTCCCCCAATGGAGGCTTCAAGAAACAGATTTTACGGTAAGCAACCAAAAATCCTGTTTTCTTTATCGCCTCTCATTGGGGGACACAGGAACCATGGGACGTCCCAAAGCAGTCCCACGGGTGGGAAAGACAGACTTCCATCAGGTCAGAGGACTCACCACTGCCGCCTGCAAGATCCTTCTGCCTAGGCCGGCGTCCGCCGAAGCGTAGGTATGGACCTTGTAAAATTTGGCGAACGTGTGGATGGAAGACCAAGTTGCCGCTTTGCAAAGCTGTAAGGCGGAAGCCCTGTTGTGCACCGCCCAGGAGGCGCCGACTGCCCGGGTAGAGTGAGCCTTAATCCCAGGAGGGGGCACTCTGTTCTTGACCCGGTAAGCCTCCAAAATTGCCAATCTGATCCAGCGAGCAATAGTCGCTTTAGAAGCCGGTTGGCCTCTGCGCGTGCCATCAGGAATGACGAAAAAGGAGTCCGTCTTCCGGAAAGTGGACGTTCTGTCCAGATAGATCCTCACTGCCCTGACAAGGTCCAGCTTGTTCAACGATCGCTCCAGAGGATGAGTCGGAACTGGACAAAAGGAAGGTAGAACGATGTCCTCGTTGAGGTGGAAGGTGGAAACCACCTTAGGAAGAAAGGAAGGTGGGAGCCGGAAGACCACCTTGTCCTGGTGAATGACCAAAAACGGAGGGCGGCAAGACAGGGCCGCCAACTCGGAAACGCGGCGAATAGACGTGATGGCCACAAGAAAGGTCACCTTCCAAGATAGAACTGATAGAGGAATCTCCCTAAGAGGTTCAAAGGGGGAAACCCTCAGAACGTCCAGTACCAGGTTTAAGTCCCATGCCTCCACAGGGGCCCTGTACGGCGGGACAGCATGGGCTACCCCTTGAAAGAAGGTCTTAACTTGTGGCCGAGAGGCCAAGGTCTTCTGAAAGAGGATGGAAAGCGCAGAGACCTGACCCTTCAGGGAGCTAAGCGCCAGGCCCGAATCCAGTCCTGCCTGAAGGAAGGCCAAAAGAGAAGGCAGGGAAAAAACCATAGGCGGAACGCGGTTGGACTCGCACCAACGGAAGTAGCCTTCCAGGTGCGGTAGTAGATCCTGGAAGACGAAGGCTTCCGAGCCTGAATCATCGTGTGAATCACCCGGTCCGAGAGGCCGGACGCTCTTAAAACCGCGGTCTCAACAGCCACGCCGTTAAACTGAGCGACCGAGAATTCGGGTGGCAGATCGGACCCTGGGACAGCAGATCGGGCCTGTCTGGAAGGCGCCAGGGAGCGTCCGCGAGAAGGTTGACGAGCTCCGCGAACCAAGCTCTCCTGGGCCAATCCGGGGCGATCAGGATGACCGGCACCCCTTCCGCTTTGATTTTCTTCAACAGCTTGGGAAGTAATGGAAGGGGTGGGAACAGGTAGGGCAGCTCGAACTGTGACCAAGGAATGGCCAGAGCATCGACGTCCACTGCGAGAGGATCGCGGGACCTGGAGACGAACTGCGGAACCTTCCTGTTGATTCGAGACGCCGTGAGATCCACATCCGGAGTCCCCCATCGAAGGCAAATCTGATGGAAGACCTCCGGATGCAAGGACCATTCCCCTGCCGCGAGGCCCTCGCGGCTGAGGAAGTCGGCGGCCCAGTTGTCCACGCCGGGGATATGCACCGCGGATATCACCGGAACCGTTGCCTCTGCCCAAAGGAGGATCTTGGATACCTCGGCAAGGGCCAAGGAGCTCCGGGTCCCCCCCTGATGGTTGACATACGCCACAGCCGTGGCGTTGTCCGTCTGGATCCGGACTGGAAGGCCCCTGAGGATCCTTTCCCAGTGGCGGAGGGACAGAAAGATGGCCCGAATCTCGAGGACATTGATTGGCAGAGTTGACTCCTGCAACGACCAAAGGCCCTGAACCGTCAGGTGGCGAAAAACCGCACCCCAGCCGATCAGGCTGGCGTCCGTTGTCACCACCTGCCAGTGAACTGGAAGGAAGGACCTGCCCTGGGAGATGAGAGGTGACGTCAGCCACCAGTTGAGGGACCGCTTGACCCGAGAAGAGAGCCTGATCGGCCGATCCAGGGAGAAGACAGACCTGTCCCACTGAGACAGAATGGCTTGCTGAAGGGGTCGCGAATGAAATTGGGCGAAGGGAATAGCTTCCAAGGTAGCCACCATCCTCCCCAAAACCTTCATGGCCGATAGGAGGGAGGGAGGCCGATGACCCTGGAGCAAGCGTATGTCCCGACAAAGAGTGGATCTCTTGTCCTTGGGAAGGAAGACTCTGCTCTGACGAGTGTCGAAAAGCATGCCCAGAAAGATGATGCGCTGAGAAGGAATAAGGCAGGACTTCTTCCGGTTGACCAGCCACCCGAAACGGGCTAAGGTGTCGAGAACAATGGACAGGCTTTCGTGGGCCTGAGCAAAGGACGGAGCCTTGATGAGAATGTCGTCGAGGTATGGAAATAGGACCAGGCCTCTGACTCTCAATATTGCCATCAGCGCCGCCATGATCTTCGTGAACACCCTTGGAGCGGTTGCGAGACCGAACGGCAGGGCGACGAATTGAAAGTGTTCCTGTTGTACTGCGAAGCGCAGGAAACGGTGATGTCCGGGAAATACCGGGACATGGAGGTAGGCGTCCTGGATATCTATTGAGCATAGAAATTCCTGGGCCTCCATGGAAGCAATTACTGAACGAAGGGATTCCATCCTGAAGTGTCTCAGGCGAACTCTCCTGTTCAGCAATTTGAGGTCCAGAATGGGGCGAACCTTGCCGTCTTTTTTCGGTACCACAAAAAGGTTCGAGTAGAAACCCGTGAACCGTTTTTTTTCTGGGCCGGGAATGGTTACCCCGGATTTGAGCAGAGAAGCGATGGCTGCGAAGAAGCCCGGAACTAGAACGGGATCTCTTGGAGGACGGGATTGGAAGAAACGATCCCTGGGTCGGGAGGCGAACTATATCTTGTATCCCGAGGATACAACTTCCCTGACCCATGCGTCCTCCACTGCGGAAATCCAGACGTCCCTGAAGAAGAGAAGACGGCCGCCCAACCTGGGAGGTGGGCTGGGGTCTTGCCGAGAGTCATGCCGAGGTGGATCTTCCAGTCCTGGGCCTGGAGGATCTACCCTGGGAATAGCGAGGACGCCAGGACGGAGTGGGCCTAAAGGACACCGCCTTCTTCTCTTGACGTGCCTGTGGCCTCTGTTGCTGCTGGGAAAAGGAGTTTGACGCAGCGAAGCGACGAAAGGGCCGAAAAGAGCGAAACTGCCGTCTAGGAGGAGGGCGACGAGGCTTAGCCTGGGGGAGAAGAGAACTTGTACCCCCGGTGGCGTCCTTAATGATTTGATCCAGCTGGGAACCAAAGAGACGAGAGCCCTGGAAGGGCAGACTAGTGAGGGACTTTTTAGAAGATAAATCCGCCTGCCAGGCCTTGAGCCAAACGGTGCGGCGGATGGCAACGGCATTGCTGGAAGCCTGAGCCGCACAAGACGCGACATCCAGGGAGGCAGAGACCAGGTATTCACCGGCGTGGGAAATCTGGTTGGCAAGCTCCGCTAGTTGCATGGGAGGCGCCCCGTCCAGGATACCTCGACGGAGTTCTTTGGCCCATTTGGAGATGGATTTAGAAACCCAAGTGGAAGCAAAAGCTGGGCATATGGCCGCTGCAGCCGCTTCAAAAGCTGACTTCGCAAAGGATTCTATAGCCCTATCGTTAGAGTCCTTCAGAGATGCTCCGCCTGACAGAGGAAGCACCGTGTTGGTGGACAGCCTGGACACAGGTGGATCCACCGAGGGAGAGACCGTCCAATTGGCGGTAACTTCTGGAGAAAAGGGATATAGCACACCCAGGCGTTTTCCCCTCTGAAAACGCCTAGTGGGGTTCTCTCTCTCTCTGGACATGATTTCCTCGAATTCAGGATGAGGAGCAAAAAACTTGGAAGGTGGTTTGGCCCGTCTAAACGAAACCGCCTGATCTGCGGGTTCCGTAGAGGGATCCTTTATGCCACAAGATTGGTTTACTGCCACAATGAGATTCTGGACCATCTCCCTCATGGTGGCGATTTGGTTAGAATCCAGCTCCGAAATATCCTCCGAGGGCGCATCAGAGTGTGCCTCGCCTGACTCAGGGGAGGAGGGTCGGGAGGGCCGAGTGGCGAGATGGAGCGCGAAGAGGACTCAGACCGACGTTCCTGTCTGGACCTTTTGTGGCTTATCAAGGAGGGCTCGGGCGGCGGTTCCTGCGACCCGCTGGCCACGGCAGGGGTCTGCAGGGGTAAACGATCCAGCGCGGACACCAGGGTTTGAGATACCCGTGTTAAATCCGCCACCGATTGTGACAGAGAGGCGGCCCAGCCTGGGATGGGGGGGGGTCAGTCTCGGGCGGAACAGCCGGGGGATCCTGGGCGGTGGGAACAATCGGGTTGCTGCAGGACTGACACAGCGGGGAGGACTGACCTGAGGGAAGTTTGCTGTTACAGGACGAACATGCAAAGTAGGTGACTAGGGCAGAAGATGAAGAAGTCGGAGGACGAGAGCGGCCCCCTTTAGAGTTAGACATTTTGAAGAGGTCCCTGAAGAAAATGCCAGCAGGTTAGGGGACAGTGGGGCAGAGGAGGGTGTCAGTCTGCAGTGCAGAGCTACTCACGGCAGACGAAAAACCCGGATACCAGGAGCTGCAGGAAGATGCTGTGGATCCCCGGCGCAGATGGCGTGCTGCGTCCCCGGACCGAGCGCTCTGCGAAGTTTCCCGGCGCAGGAGCGTGGCAGAATGAAGGAGACTCGTGCCCTAAGCGTCCAGCAGCGGCGTGGAGGAAGGGGCGGAGCCAGACGAGATGGCGCCGGTGGGAGGAGAATGCGGAGTTTGTCGGGCGGGAGAAAGCCCGCCCGATGATACCGGAAGTGGGCGAGCGCGTCACCGGAAGTAGGCCCCGGGGAAAGCCGGGGCCTAAATTAGAAGCCGGTGACCGCCGAAAAGATGGTAATCGGCGGTGCGGCGCAAAAAACAGTGCGGGCGCCGCCCGGCTGATAGGCGCGGCAGCCGCCGCAGGAAAGGGGGGAGCGCCGATGCCGGAAGTAGGCCCGGGAAGAGCCGGGGCCTGTATTAGAAGCCGGCGGCCGCTGGATAGGACCGCGGCCGCGCGTCACCTCCCAAGGTACGGCCGCCGGGGAAAACGGTGCGGCTGCCTGAAGGGGGCCGCGCCGCAAAGATTAAAAGGATGCGGCCGCAGGTAAGGCAGTGCGACTGCCTGTGAAAACGCGGCCGCGGTGGAAAACTGCGGGAAGGAATGGGGCCTAAGTGTCACCCAGATCGGTGGGTCTCGGAAAAAGGTGCGGCCGCAGGTGGAGAAGTGCGGCCGTAGAAATAGCAGTGCGGCTGCCAGTAAGGCACCGCGCTGCTCAAAAGGAAAACTGCGCAGGAAACGTAGGGGATCCACAGGGCCCCCTAACTGATAGGGGCACAAATACTCACCTAACTTCCCACGCCGTCGGTACTAACCTTAAGAAGAGTATAATGCCAGTCGGTGGGGTGTACACTGCAGAGGAGGAGCTAACTTTTTTATTTGCATAGTGTCAGCCTCCTAGTGGCAGCAGCATACACCCATGGTTCCTGTGTCCCCCAATGAGAGGCGATAAAGAAATTAGGTGCCTCGGCTTATACTCTGGTCGGTTTATACTCTAGTACATGCAGTAATTGAAAGATAAACGTCTGTTAGTCACTGATAAATTAGTTTCTTAGAAAATGATGGAAAAACTAATGTAGAAATGGCACTTAATATAGTTGTAGCTGACACTTTTTGTAGATTGTCTGCCACAAAATAAAAAAATTCAGGAACAAAAAAATAGTCAAATCAGCTAATGAGTGATTTACTAACAACCAGGAGGAGATCCTCTTAAAGCTTATTTATATCTCCTGGATTTCCAGCTTGTAAAACGGTTTCTGATTTCACTCTGTATTAGTATTTTTTGTGTGTATATACAGTGCGCATGGCATGGCCTGTAAGTCTCCTTACTCTGCACAAGCAGAGACATTCACCCGCTGATCACATATACAGTACTATGAATAAAAGGGTTCTCATACAGAACTCGTGAGCTCCTTACTTCATTGTCAGCAGAAGATGAATCTTCAGGATCTGGCATGCTTGGCATGACTGCAGAATTAATATCCGTAACCTCCGGTGTTGATGCTGCTGTTGGTGGTGGCCTTGATGTTCCCGCACTGGAAGTGGACAACTAATTGAAAAAAATACGGAGAAGAGAAGAAAAACATGCTTAGGGAGCATTTATATATGTTGTATGTAGTGCTTACAGCAAACAGATTTCTACATGAAAACATAGATGGAGTAATTTTCTTCCTCCCTTAATATTATTTCTTTTGATTCTATTTCTTTGTTAGAGCACCACTACAGTGTTTTGTTTTATTTCACCGCTGAGGTGGTGGTATAAGTGTAAGTCCCCTACACTCTATTTGATATTGACCTTTTGCCATTTTCATCCGTTCTCACTGCTGCTCCCATCGGTCTCCAACAAAAAGTGACCTGCCTGCAAATCCAGTGCTTCATGGAGCGGCACGGAGGTCACTTTACAAGTCTATGAGAGCCTCGTTCCGGCCCTCACAGACTTGCATTGCTCTTTTGTGACGTAGCTTCTGACTTTGGGCCAGTCACAAGCTGCGCTCACAAGATGGCCCAAGGAGACCTAAGCAGCGCTGAAAAAAAAAACCCCCCATGAAGAAACCGGATATGATACGGGGCAGGGGGCTTAAACTTAAAGCGCCACTCCAGCGCTCAAAAAAATCCTAAAACATTTATTTGCCATTTCTTAGCCAAAAACGGAACACATTGCAAGATATTAACTCCTTTGTTCTCTGTATGATTTCATCTAGATAATTAATCATCAGGATTTTCTGTGTGTTGTGTAAACAGCGGGCCAAAATGATTTCCTGTGCATTTCTATAATTTATTTATTGGTTTATTGTTACTTTAATTACACACTCTTCTCTAAGTTTCCATTTTAAAAGGGGTTGTCCACAAACCTGTATATTGATATGATCAATATCAGATAGTTGGGGCTACGACACACTCACCAATCAGCTGTTCCGATGTTGGTGGCCGCCGGAAGTGATCAGCAGCGTCACCACCAGTAAAGTGGCCGCAGCGGGTACTACAAGCTCTACTCATTTATTCTAGAAGGACAGGTGTGTGGTCCCCGGACGCGGCCAATATACAGTTGATTTAACTTGTGCTGTGCAGCTTCGCATTTGATCATTTCAGGCTGTCACTGAAACCAGATTAAGACTTGGCCTTTAATATTTAAATAGTGGACAACCCCTTTAAATAATTTACCGTATATACTAGAGTATAAGTCGAGATTTTCAGCCCATTTTTTGTGGCTGAAAGTGCCCCTCTCGGCTTATACTCGAGTCATTATTCTAGGGGTTCAGTGGGGGAGGGGGAGCGGCAGGAGTGGCGGCTGTCACATTATACTCACCTGCTCCCGGCGCTGTCTCTGCACGTCCCTGCTTCTCCGATGGTCTCTGCCGCCGGCAGCTTGTTCCTTTGTTCAGCGGTCACGTGGTACCGCTCATTAAAGTAATGAATATGGATGCGACTCCACTCCCATAGGTGAGGAGCGCATATTAATTACTTTAATGAACGGTACGATGTGACTGCTCAGCACTGGAAGGAGACGATCGGAGAAGTAGGGACGTGCAGACCGTGCCAGGAGCAGGTGAGTATAACGGGGGAGGGTGAGCCATGCGATAGTCACCTGTCCCAGTTCCACCGCCGGGCTTGGTGTTCCGCGTCCTCTGGCTGTGACATTCAGGTCAGAGAGTGCGATGACGTGGTTAGTGTGCGCGCCCTCTGCATGAACAGTCAGTGCAGAGAGACAGAAGACAAAGCGGCACGCGGCGGTGGAACGGGGGACAGGTGAATATCGCAAGTGCCGGGGGCCTGAGCTAGTGGTAACTCCGGCACCTGGCCCCCATAGCGTGCCGATGTCCCCAGCGACGAGAGGTATGTCTTTTATTTTTTTTATCGCAGCATACAGCAGCAGCAAATGGGGCATATTATTCTATGAAGCATCTTATGGGACCATCAATAACCTTTGTGCAATATTATATGGGGCATAGTTTAATATGGAGCATCTTATGGAGCCATCAATAACCTTTATGGGGCATATTTTTGTATGGAGCATCTTATGGGGCCCATCTTGAACTGTATGGAGCATTATATGGGGCTCCTGATTCAATATGGATATTCAAAAACACTTAAACTACTGATGCCTCAATTAATTTTACTTTTATTGGTATCTATTTTTATTTTTGACAGTTACTGGTAGCTGCTGCATTTCCCACCCTAGGCTTCTACTCGAGTCAATAAGTTTTCCCAGTTTTTTGTGGCAAAATTAGAGGTCTCTGCTTATACTCGGGTTGGCTTACACTCGAGTATATACGGTAGCTTAAAATTAAAGCTGCCTTAGGAAGCAGTTAATTGCTGAGGGCCTTGAAGCTCTCATTTATACTAATCAGCTACTATCAAACTGGGGAATTTTTGGGCCAATTCATTTTTCATTGCTCACATGGGTGTGGAAAGGACTACCTCCAAGACATCCATAGGACCTGATGCTTGGCTGTTCCATCACATGCTATAAAGAAGCAAGTACACCAAGTGAGCATTGGAAAAGTGGAGATCATTTGTAAGTATTTCACAAGAAAGGTGAAAAAAAAAACAAAATCTGGTTTCATCCTGAATAAATTATGAGTACTTTTCATAGCTTATGCTTTTTCAAGATTTATCTATTAAAGAATTTTTATTTACTACGATTTTATTTAAAACTGATGACATGTTCAATCAGGGCTAATAAGGACACATACCTGAAGGTCAGGACAAGCTTTCCGCAAAGTTTGAATTTTTTCCTGAATTTCGATCAGTTTTTTTCTCTCTTCTTGTAACTGTTTCAGTTCTAGCTGTTGCTGTTGCAGCTTACTTTCATAGAATTTTTCTCTGTAATATTAATGTTTATATTAAATGCAAGGCTCCTAGGAATATGAAGCACAGGTGCTACAAGGGGGGGTGACTGGTCTTTTGACGGTACATCAACAAAAGCAAGACGTGTTAACTAAAGACGTTTCTACAAATCTCAAATCATACATGGGATAGGAAAAGTAAGTAAAATATATGAATTACAAGTACCTTGCTTGTTCTTTTAAAGCAACATCTTTTTGTGCCTTGGAAGCATTGGGACGGGTATTATTTGGTTGCTGATTTGCATCCGCCTCCTCAGGTAGGAGATGGGCTGCACTGATCGGCCTCTCTGCAGCAGCTTCAGACTCTGTATCATCACCATACTTAATAAAAAGAAATCAAAATTAAAAACACTAAAAAGTGATAAGCGACAATATAGGGTAAAAACATTTTTTTTATTCTTCAAAATCTTAAGGCTATGTGCATACATCAGGAGTTGCCGTGGAAATTTCCAGGACAATTCCGCAACTGTGCAGCGGATAAAACTCATGTGGAATTGGCGTGCGTTTTCCCGCTAAACACTAGCGTTTTACAAGCGTAATTAGCTTGCAAAATGCTAGCATTTTCCAAGCAATCTGTAGCATCGCTTGGAAAACTGATTGATAGGTTGGTTACACTTGTCAAACAGTGTTTGACAAGTGTGACCAACTTTTTACTATTGATGCTGCCTATGCAGCATCAATAGTAAAAAGATAAAATGCTAAAAATAAAAAAAAAATTGTGATATTCTCACCTTCCGGCGGCCCCCGCAGCGTTCCCGCTCCTCGCGATGCTCCCTTTCCCAATAATGCCTAGCGGTAATGACCTCAGATGAATTAGCAGTCTCGCGATACCACACGTCATCACAAGTCATTGCCGCAAAGCATCACTGGGAACGGGAGCATCGCAAGGAGCGTGAAAGCTGCGAGGGACGCAGGAAGGTGAGAATATCACGATTATTTTAATTCTTTTTTTTTTTTTCTTTTTAACAATTTTATGGTTCCCAGGGCCTGGAGGAGAGCCACATGCAGAAAGTAAGCGGATCAATGCATCCTTATGCGAGTGGAATCCCCGCGATTCCGCACAAGGAATGAACATGCTGCGTTTTTTCCAGAATGCGATTCCGCCACGGAAAAAAAAGCAACATGTGCACAAAAATAGTGGATTGCATTCTAATAATAAGATGCTTAATGTATGCGGGGTTTTTTTGCGATTTTATCGCGTTTTTATAGGAAAAAAACGCGAAAAATCCTGAACGTGTGCACTTAGCCTAAGTGTTAAAGGCTCATCCACAATGAAAATTGCTTGGATTTTTAAAATACGAAGTTGTTCAAAACACTTGGTTCACAATTACTTTGTCCAGGAAACCGGCTGCCAAACACCCGATGAATAAGCAAAACACTCATTTATCGGGTGAAATTATCTTTTGCGCAGCACAAAAGATAATCTCTCTCAGTGGTGCATCATCCAGGGTAATCAGGACTCACACTGCCAAGAACTATGGCAGCCAATGTGTACTAAGTAGGGATGGGTGAACCCGAACGGTAAAGCTTAGTGTCCATACCGAACATCTAGTGTCCGTGCACGGACTTCTTCCTGAAGTGCATGTTACTGTTGGGGGTGGCAGACCAAACATTCGTCGCTTCCCACGCTGTCATCTGTGCGAGAAACATCGGCAGTAATTTCGTTACCACCAGTCACAGGGCTACAGTTCCCACGCTGTCATACAGATGACAGCTTATGACCCAGCAGCTGTGACCGGAGGCAAAAAGATTACCGGTCACAGATGTTGGCTGATGAGACTACTACTTAGTCCAATTTTTTTTTTTTTTCCACAAAAGGCAACAGAGCAGTGAAAATTAAAAATCTAATTTTTCCACAAAAATGTTCATTTAGCCAATTTTTATTTTTTTTTTCACAAGGGTAACAGGAGAATTTGCACACCAACATTAGGGGTCCAATTTCTTTTGAGTACTTCGATACCCCATATGTGGAGGAAAACTGCTGTTTTGGCACATGGCAGGGCTCGGAAGGGGCACAGTTTGACTATTTTCAACGCAAAATTGGCTGAAATTGAGAGCAAACGCCATGTCGTGTTTGGAGTGCCCTTCATGTGCATAAACAGTGGAAATCCCCCAAAAGTGACCACATTACGGAAACTAGACAACACCCCAAAGAATTTATCTAAATGTGTGACATTGAGTTGTGAAAATTATCTTTTAGATCTTTTTTTTGATTTGGAGAAAATGGACTCCAAAATCTGTTGTGCAACCCTTCCTGAGACTGCAGATACCCTTTATGTGGGGGAACGGCAGAGCTCGGAAGGGGAGGAGCAATGTTTAAAATGTTTTAAAATGACTGAATGGTCTGTGGGTGTCATGTTTCGCTAGGAGTACCCCTGATGTACCCTAACAGTGGAATCACCTCTCCCCAACTAGTGACCCTATATTGGAACTGTTCTAGTGGTTTCCCTAGTATGTGATTTTTTTTTATGTGATGGCATACGCGAGTTATGTAGAGTATGTCACGTTGGCATATGAGTTTTGTGGTTTACGTCAGGTTGGCATATGCGAGTTGTGCAAGTCAGAAATAAACGTATTAGTCCATGGACGAGTGGTAGACTCTGAAACAAACTTTCATACACAGGCCACGTTGGTCAGGGCAGGTGTCACACTGATAAATGGTGTCCTTTTAAAGCTCCCTTCTGTAACACACTTTGCACCTTTTTTTGCCACCTTCCTCACTTTCCAGTTTGAGAGACCTCACAGGGAAAATGTTGCCCTGGTACAAAACGGGCACTTTCAGTTCTGGAAGCAATGGGCCCAGCTCCATCTCGACTGCCAAATATTAGGGCCTTGATCACTACTTCCTGGAATTGAAGGAAGGGCCTGGTCTGACCTGCTCATCGTGATGGCACGAAAGCGTTGTAAATTGTCATCTGTATGACCTGCACAGAGGGAGGAATTGATCAGAGAGATTAACTCCCCCCCATGTTCTTGTTGTACCCCAATATACAGTCTGGTTTTGGTGACCTGTGTAGAGGTACCTTGTACAGCGGTGGGGTGCTGCCATCACCATGTATGGTGGTCAAGAAAATAACGCCCCTTTTGTCCTTGTACCTGACAACCAGCATGTTGTCTCTACATTGGGCTCTGCTCTCACCCTTTCTAAGCATCTGCCCAATTAGCATCTTAGGGAAGCCTCTCTGATTTTGGTGGAAAGTATCGCAGGCTGCGGTAGCTCACATAGAGAGGGACTTGAACAGTGGGATGTTGGCATATACGTTATCTACATAGATGTGATTACCTTGATCCAGCAGTGGGTGCACCAAATCCCACACAATTTTCCCACTCACTCCCAGGACAGGGGGCATTCAGGGGGTCTTTCCCTTCATAAACTCTAAACCTGTGGGTGTACCACGAGTTACTCTCACATAGCTTATAAAGCTTAATTCCGTACCTGGCCTTCTTACTGGGCAGGTATTGCA